>NW_021940696.1:554491-641020 GCF_001715985.3 Manacus vitellinus
CACTGCTGGAGGGCAGCCCAGAGCAGGGCTCCCCCGGCACGCAGAGCGCGCTCCAGGGGGCCCTGCTCCAGCTCCTGCTGCATCCGAGACATCTCCCTCTGGAGATAGTGCTCGCGCAGCTCCATGCGCTCCTGTGTGACCTCATCCAAGGCATCGCCCACCAGCTGTGGGTACTGGATGAGGCTCTGCAGAAGCAAAGGAAGGAGTATTGTCCATGCCATGGCGTGCAGGAGAGAGAGAGTAGGGGTTGCCCACTCCCTGCCTCTACCCAGACTGGACTGGGGCAGTGTTACCTGTGGGGGCCACGGAGAGCTGCCCCCATTGTGACACATGTACCTATGAATATATTAGCTTGGGAACTACATGTAAACTTCAAACATATTTGTTGGGGAACTATCTTTTCACTACTAAAATATTTGTTGGGGGTAAATGCCACGGCCCGAGGGTAAAAGGGATAGGGACGTGGCACCACACAAAAGGGTTCAGACGCAGTTGAAAATCTGGGTGCAATACCAGTTTATTAAGGGAAGACAGTGACTTATATAGGGTAAGGGTGAGGGGAGGATTCATGACTGGGGTGGAGCATGGGATTGACAACCATGGGTGAGACGGCATTTGGAGAGAGGAGAAAGGTGGGTGTAACTTATGGGTATCTAGGGGAAGGGACCAACGGGAGCTCACTCCACACTGCGGCAACTCTCAGCCAATCAGTGGGAGATGAGTGGGAAAGCAGGGGAGAACAGGGGAGTAAACAACTTTTGGCGGGAAAATCTGAGGGACCAAGGGGAACAACATTGGGGTACATGAAACTTGATCTAAAACCCATGATGAACTGGGGAGTAACAGGTCAGTCCAACAGAATAATAGTCCATTCAGGCTCCATAAATATCTCTCCAAGCCTGGAATCGTTCCCAGTCCGATTTTCTGTCCTCCTCACCTACGAATATATTAGCTGGGGAACTACATGTAAACTTCAAACATATTTGTTGGGGAACTATCTTTTCACTACTAAAATATTTCTTGGGGGTAAAGTTGCTATACTACATCTTAACTGCCTCGAAATTAATTACTAATGATATGTAGTCTGCCTCTCTATAGGCTTTCTAAACTAAGTCAGGGACTAGGTGAAGGTTCTCAGGGCCCCAGCAGCAGGGAATGGGCCCCCAGGGGCTCCCTTCCCAAAGCAGGCAGAAGCCCCCAATCCCTTGTTAAATGGAACAGTGGTGGACATGGCCCTTGGTTGCTTTGCTCCTTGAGATCCCCTGGTGTGGGACGGGATCAGTTCCCTTGCTGCTGACCTCTGGGCTTGTGGGGTTGCTCCTGGAGCCTTTGGGACACCTCTGGGTGCTTGGTGGTGAATATCCTGGTCGTGGGATGGGACATCTCTGTGACGGGATCTCTGTTCTTGTTGGGCACTGTGAGGGGACCTTGGTTACAAAGAGACACCTCCTGGGAGTGAGGAGCAGACGTGGGTGGTGATTTCCAAGAAGGACACTGTAGCCACACCAAGTCCAGGCTCCTTTAAATCAAGAATGAAGCAGAGAGGTGGTTCAGGCACAGAATTTGAGCTGTTTTAAATTTGTAATACCTGTGTGTTATGTAGTGATGGGTGATCTCCAATTGTGCCTGAATGCCAGAGAGAAATGTAAGAATCCAAAGTAAAACTGCATGGTGGGTGCCCCTGGTTGTGTGGGACACCCTGTGTGCAGCAGTAAAGAACAATCTGCCCTCAGAAGGGACCTGCTGCAGCCTGGGGTTTGAAAGGTTTTGCAACAGCAAATAGGGTTCGTCACTGTGCTATCATGCTTCATTCTAGCCGGGGGGAGACTTATATAGGGTAGGGCGAGGAAGGGTCTGGAAAACAGGGAGGAGCATGGGACTGACAGGGGTATTGACCAATCAAGAAAGGAGGGAGGGAACACAGGATGAGCAGGGACCAATGAGGGGAAACATCTGCAATGCAGCAAATGGGAGCCAATAGGAAAAATGGAGGGTACATATGAGGGGTAAATACACTAAAACTTGAAAAATTCGGAATAAAACTGTCCTGAAAAGATTCACTGGTAACACCAAAACTGTCCTTTCTGTTATCAGCTGCTCCTCAGTACCGGTCTCACAACGTGTTGCTTTCAGGCAGGTGCTTGGTCGCCTCTGTTTCTCTCTGCGCCTGCTGCAGCTCCTCTTGCCATCTTTGTAACAGTTCCTCCTCACAGCATGTGCCCTTCTCAGAGACCTCCTGGGACAATGACCCGCCTGGTTTTTCCTTCCTGAGCAGTTTTGGCACAGAGTGTGGCCGACTTCTCCTGAGCAACACCTCCATGCGAGGTGACCCACTGTCCTCATTCTCGTTGGGTTCCCCTTGCAGAGCCCCTGGGGAGGTGGGAGAGTCCCAGAGGAGAGGTGCTGTCTGTGTTGCTGTGCCCCCTGTCATTTTAGTCCCAATGTTCAGGCAGGTGCAGAGAGGATGGGGGATCCTCCCTGCCATGGGTGCTGTCTGCCCGTGGGGGCTCCTTAGACCCCAGATCAGTTACTTTTGGGTCAGAACCACCTGATGGGGGTATGTGTGTGTGTGAGGGGGAAGGTGGTGTGAGAAGGGCAAGGCCTAGGTCTGCAGCCAAGATGGCTGAGATCCCAAGACAAGGAAGGGCTTGTGACTCTCCTGGTGGCCCAACCACCCCACACTCCCTGAGTGAAATCTCTTGAAGTCTAAAATTAAAGTGTAACAGCTGGTAAGAGCTTGGAGCTTCTAGACCAGGGTGTAACAGGGGCCTGTGCCAAGGCCAGCCATGTGTGTGTCTGTCACTCCCCTTGGCACTCCTCCCGCTGCTCCACTCCTCACGGAGCCCTGTCCCTGGGCACAGCAATTCCCTCAGTGGGTGTCCAGGGAAGGTGGTTTTATTCCTTCAGGCCTTTGCATGGGAGAAACAACCAAATTCTCAGGAGGTTCAGTAATCAACTTCTACTTGCAAACTGAAGAACGTTAAGGTGGTCTGAGGTATATCCCTATATGATAAATAAAATGCAAATTTTAAAACAACATCCAGACAAAGAAGGGCCCTTCACAAACTTTAATTCAGGAAACTGGAACTTATCCAGACACCACAAAGCACTTGGTTTCTTTCTTTTGGTTGTTTTTTGGTTTTTTTTTTTAAATTAAGGCTTAGAATTCTAGTTAATTTTGATCCTATCTCCTAGACTTTACTTTTCATCATTGTATGACAATCCTCATTTTTCTCCTGGGATGTTCATTCACTGCATTGAATACTTTTTCTTTTCATTCATTGAAGCAGCTTCTTTGTATTTCCGATGTCTTTTTCTTTTTCTTGTTTGTGTATATAGTAGTATTTCTCTGCGTTGCAAGGTTTACACAAGTTTATAGCATTATAGTGAGAAGGAAGGGACAAAGAGTTGAACCCTGTGTCTACAAAAGCAGAAATATCAAATGCAGTAATTAGAATCAATCTAAATGGGGAAAGTAACATCCATCTTGCCATAGAAATTCTCCATTAACTTAATGATTCTGGATTTTTAAGGCACATGTACGCAATAGCACTAAATGCACATTTCCTAGGTTTTTCTTCTCTTTCCACTTGCTGTTGTGCATATTTGAGAAGGGTCTGAGAATGTTTGATTGGAGGATGCCAATAATACACTAGTAATAAACGGAATTAATGATGTGTTAGAGATCTTGACGCTTTATCTCGTCTTTCTTGGTCTAGCAGGAGATTGTCCTGACAACCTACAAGCAGTAGCAGTTTTCATGCCCTCAGCTGATTTAAAAGAAGTGTCCTCCTCTTGAACCAACTCTCCAGGGAGCATGAAAAGTGATTTAGGTGATCCTATCTTATCCATAATGGGATCTGCTCGGGCTGCCCTTCTTGAGTCTGCCATCTGTGCAGGCAGAGCACTCTGGCTGTGGCAGGGGGAGCAAAAATAGAAGCAGTGCTTGAGTGCAGAGTGTGTTTTTAGCCTCAGAAGGCAACAGAGGTAACTATGGCCTGGCAGAGGGGTTTAAAAGTGTGAAAGAGCAGGCAGGACACCTTAGGTTAGCTCAGAGGTTGATGTTTGGATCACTTTCCTTAAAAAGCATGATTTTTTAAAGTCTTTCAGTATTATCAACATTTATTCATCTCAGACCTTTCTTTTTTTCTTTCTTGTGGGATTTAATCCAACGGAAGACAAGTATCATGGAGAAGAAAGATGGTGTGGGGAACCGAGGCATAGATTCTAACAGCCTAAGAAACACTAGAAAAAAAAACCCTATTCAGAAGACCTTTTTCATCCTAAAAATTAAGTTCAAGCTCTGACATCAGATCACATTCAAAGAGACAGGGCAGATGAATTGAATCCCTTGATTTTTGTGTTCCATTAAAAAAAAGGAAAAGAAAAAGAAAGAGAAACTCAACCTTATCACAAGGTGATGGATCCCATGGATTGCCCTTACCTTTCCCCTTTTCACAGAGGGACCATGGATGACATGTTGAGACTGGATATCCACATTCTAGACATCTAAAATGATAGAAGTCAAATCACACCTTTTTCATTTTCTTTCCAGTTTCCAAGAAAGCAGCATGTCCCTTCTGGAATGTATCCTGAAAGCACACAGGCTACCTTGCCCACCCTCTGCTGTCCAGATCCTCTCTGCAGACATGCCTGGCTGCACTTCTTTGCAGGGCAAGAGGACTAAAGGCAGAGAGGGGAGGTCTCCAGTTCAGTGGCAGTGTTGCATATCAGGGAGCAGCTCACGTACCCCCTGGGCAGCAAGTTAATGCCAATTGATTCAGCAGATGGGAACAGCCTCTCACTCCTAGCAAGAATAAAATTAATTTTTGTTTTTACAACATACATCTATTCTCCACCTATTTTCTGCCTTCCACCCCCCTTTGACCTCTTTCTACTTGACAAACCAGTGTGTTCTGAGCTTGTTTGGGTGGCTTTTGACAGTTATTATATTTCTGAGCCCCCACACTTCTCAGACTGCACCATGAAGATGAGGAGATGATGGGGGCTTTATCATGCTGTGTTCAGCTCTCCAGGCTATCCCCTCTCACACTTAGGGAGGACAAAATGACCCTGAAGAAGGTGTAAGTAAATGTGTTTTGAGATTTACTCCTTTCTAGTTGTGACTTTTCCATTTTTTATTTTTCTCCTATTACAGAGAATCCTCCTTTGGATCAAATACACAGAGTATTTCCGTGATCCTGCCACAGAGGCAGATTTAAATAGTCAAATGAAGTTGACATTTTAATGTTAACAGGCATAACTCCAGGGTGAGTTTACTCCTCCCAAGGTGTGTGAGGAAAACCTGCGTTCCTCCCCATTCAAGTAGCTCTTCTGTTAAATGTAGGTACAGTCAGGGTGTGCAGCCAAGGCAAGGGAGATTATCTAAATTGTAATTGAGAAAACAATATCACAGTGTTTTATAAATAACTGATGAAATTTTTGTAGCAGTTTTTCAGGATGTCCTGTATGGGAAAATGAACTCCTGAGAAACTGAGTCTTTCTGTAGACAGATTATACCAATTATAGGATATAATCACAGAACTTTAAGGTTGGAAAAGACCTCTCAGATCGTTGAGTCCAACTGTTAAATGTTAAGGGCTGTTAAAAAAGACACTTCTTCAGTGGCAGTTTGCTCCCACCACCCAGCAATACTGCTCCTGTCAACCTTGTCCAATATAATCTTGTATAAAACTTGGAGTGAGTCATAGGAATTAGTGAGAAATAGGCAAAGGTCTTGCACAGAGTGGGGAGAATTTTATTATCCAAATGGTTTCCTGTATTCACTCAACTTTTATACCATCTCTAGGCTTCCAGTCCAGGTCTGAGTGTGGAGAGGAGGGATGATGGAAAGATGCATTCCCTGTTTGGATGTTTCTTACAGGCTTGTTTTTAGTTCCTGATATTTCTCTGAAATTCACTGTTGAGATTTTCTGCTTTTTCCAGTTAATGGTCACAGTTATTAAATGAAATGAGTGTGATCCTTAGTTGATGGAAATCAATACAACCCACAGAAAAATTAGTCACTCAACATTCCAAGGCCTGAGTTTTGCAGAAATTCCATCCAATAATCCTTACAATAAGCCAGATAACCACCAGATTACAGAGGTTTGTGGCCTTACCAACACACTTTGCATTGCATTGTATTTACCAGTCAGGTAATTAGAGGGCTCAAGACCAACTTTCAAATTTTGTAGTTTCTTCAAAGAGAAGAAAAGAAAGGAATGGTTACCCACACAGTGAACCATTTTGATTGTGAATCATGGAGTTATATATTGCTTCCCATACCCTGTTAGGCCACAGGATATACTAATTTTCTATGTATTGCAGCCATAAATAAGGTAGTTTTCAGAAAATGGAACAAGGAATCCAATCACTAGAAATCCCTTCTTGGCAATGGTCAGTCATTACAAGCCCAAACCTATTCATCAGCAGCCTTTCATACCTTTTGCTCATATAGTTTGGATGATTCACCCTCCAGGAAAAGTGATTGATTTGCACTTAAGTGACCCATTTCCTTCTGAAAGGTGTCAGAGAGCCCTTATCAGTCAGACTCCTTGTCTTTGCTTCAGTATAACTTGTCTTGGCTTCTTTCTCTCGGTTAGATAGTGCAACTCCTCAGCTTTCACATTGCCTGACTTGAGGAAATGGATTTAAAGCAAGTTGGCACAATCTCTGTCTTAGTGGAAAAGTGAGTGCCAGCTCTTCATGTTTTGTACTGAACTGAACACTGATTGCAATTTAGGAGACAACCCTAATAGTCCTGAGGGCAAGCCAAGGGAGAACTCATTCCTACAGTCTCCTTGAGATTCCTTATACTGTGTTGAGAGGGAACAGCTCCATCCCACCCTCTGGGCTGATGTTACCTTCCCCACAAACCCCTCCACATCCTCAAATTTAATGCAGACTAAGCTCTACTTTCAGTATTTATACGGTCCCTCCTGCTGAGGGATGGGTTCATTGTTCTGATGGAAAGTTTTAGTACTCTTAGAAAACAGTGCCAGCTGGAATATCCACTCTCTGTGTGTCCAGCAAGCTGCATTTTCCATTTCCTCAGTAAAAATCCTCTTGGCTATAGCAAGTGCTGCAGAAACCCACAGACTCATGCAAATGAGGAATGACACAGATTGGGATCCTGCAGGTTGGAGCTGCAGATTTGAGGACAAGAAATGAAATTGGATGCCTCATAACATGAGGTTCATCTCCTCCAGGTGTCAGTCAGGTCACTGTATCTCAGGTCAGTGACGTTTCACAGCAGGAATAGATGTGATCTGTGCAGGGAGGCTGTGCCAGCACCACTCGTCCCTTTATCAGGCAACTGCTTTTCTTGGTGCAGGCTCATGGATTTCCAATAGTTATCTATGAAAACAATCTTGTTTTGGAAAAAACTTTTGGAGTAATAGGTTTGAGGCTTTCTGGATATAACACTGAGCCAATTCTCAGTTGCTGACAGAAATAACTAATTACATTGTTTGCATATATTTTTAAGTCATGGCTTGTCACTTCCTGTTTCCTATTTTAGAAAAATCAAAAGTCCCTGATTTAGGTCCAGATTCTCAAACTTTTTCATACTGAATAAAAACTGACTTACACCAGTTAAGAAAATAGCATGAAGATTTTCTTGGGTTTGGTGTGGTTATTTTATTCTTTTGGCTTCCTGAGTAAAATATATTTTGTCAAATAACAACCTGGGAGCTGTGCAGTCTCTGTTCTCTTGCACATGAATGTAAAAAACCTGGAAAAGGTCCAGTATTTGAAGCTTGGTATTCACTGGTGAAGCTGATGACCCACAGAGACAAAACTGGAATCCAGGGCAATGACTCTCATAACCAAGATATTTTTTCAGCATAGTCCAGTTTTTCCTGTGACAGTCTCTCTTCTAGTTCTGCAGAATACACGACACTCTTAAGATCCATGCCCGAGTTTTTTCACAAGTTGTGCAAGATTCCCAAGATGTTGGAGATCAGAGACAGCTTGAGCAAGACACTATAAACCCAGATGGATGTCATGGGGGTAGGAAGTCTCTCAGTCATCATTTACTGCTAGAGCTTTACATTTACAGCTCTGGAGTATCCAAGAATTTTATGTACACCTCCTCCTGGGCTTGTGCTCTAAGTCTACCTCAGCTTTCCAGATGCAACCTCACGACATTACCATTCCTCTGTTGTGCAAAGATATGAAGGCAGGCTGACAGAGTTGGGATTGTTCAGCCTGGAGAAGAGAAAGGTTCCAGGGATACTTTATTGTGACATTTCAGTATTTAAAGTATATAAAAAAGTAGAGACGGAGACTTTTTATACTGGCAAATAGTGATAGAACAGGGGGGAATAATTTTAAACTAGCAGACAAGAAGTTTAGATTGGATGTTAGGAAGAAAATGTGAAGGTGGTGAGGCTGGTGAGGCTGGGGAGGCCCTGGCCCAGGTTGGGCAGAGAAGCTGTGGCTGCCCCTGGATCCCTGGAAGTGTCCAAGGCCAGGTTGGATGGGGCTTGGAGCAACCTGGGCTAGTGGAAGGTGTCCCTGCCCATGGCAGGAAGGGTGTAACAAGATGCTAGAAAAACCTTCAAGCTACATCAGAGCAAGGAGGGGTTTAAAAAGAGTCTGAACCAGATTCCTACCTGGTGACAGCTGCTGTGGATAGAGCTCTGCTCATTTTGCCCTGTCAAAGACTCTGCCTCTCTTCCTTCCTTCACCTCAGTCAAAATCAGCTCCAGGAATGGGTTGCAAGGGAGTACGTGACAACCCTTCAGTGTTCTTGAGTGTTTTTTTAAATACAGAATCATAGAATGCTTTGGGTCAGAAAGAACTTTTCAAGATCATCTAGTCCGACCGACTAGGTTGCTCAGAGCCCCATCCAGCCTGACATTGAGTGTTTCCAAGCATGGGGCAGCCACCTCTGGGCGACCTGTGCCAGTGCCTCACCACCTCACTGGAAAAAATTTCTTCCTTATATCTTGTCTGAATCTAACTCTTTTAGTTTAAAATCCTTGTCCTGTCACAACAGACCCTGTGAAAATTCTGTCCTTATCTTTTCTATAACCCCCTTTAGGCACTGGAAGGAACTTGAGTCTCCCTGGAGCCTTCTCTTCTCCAGGCTGAACAACCCCAACTCTCTCAGCCTGTCTCCATGGTGGAGGTGCTCCAGCTCTCATGGCATCTTCATGGAGTCCTCTGGACCTGATCCAACAGGTCCATGTCTTTCCCGTGCTGAATACAAGCCTCATCACTGGTGTCTAATTGCAAACTGACCCAGTGCAGCCCCAGTTGCAGATGCAATCTGCCAAAAACATCTCCCCATGTGTACCTTCCCAGAGAGCTGCAGGGAGCCTCTTGCATATACTGGGATTTTGGGGGGTGAGAAGCACTGGGGCAGCACAAGGCATTATTATATTCTGTAGATGCATTTTGCCAGGTTCTGACCTTTCAGATTCCTGTTGAATGTCTTTTCCTTGCAAGAAAAGAGTTAACATTTCGCTCCTGGTTTTCAACCTCAGCAGAATAGATTTTAACAGGGCATGAAAACAATAATCCTTGTCATCTTCCTTCCTTTAACCTTTAAGGGGAGTTTTGTCTTTCCATGAACTCTGCTTCTGCTTTGTAATTTGAACTTGATATTAGAAACCCGGCATTTTAAAACTGATACACATTTCTGATCAAAGATGCTGATGCTTGAAAGGACCTGTGTCACCAAGCCCTCTCCCTGGCTCAGCTGGTGTTATTTCCTGTGGTTTAAACAGATTGTTCCTCTTTTGGTTTTCTCATCGATCTGTCTCATTCTGTATTTCAGTATCTTTCTCAGTCCAGGGTATATATATTATCTCTCTCTTACTCCAACAGAAGAAAATCCTCTGAGTCCATGAGCTCTGCACTGATCTTGGACCAAGATATTCTGCTCTCATTTTCCACTCTGCACTCACAGCTTAGTGTAAAGCAGTTAGGATGAGAGATGACAATCTCTCTCAGGAGAGTGCTTATGTTGTTCAGCTACATGTGGTTTTGTGGTACTTAACACATCCTTGCAGCATGTGACCCCTTCCTTGGGTAGTATTGCATGATGAAGGCGCTTGGGGGCTTTTGGAAATCTTTTCTATTTGCATTTCTAGGTACCTAAGAACTTCAGAAAACCTGACCTTTGCTTACATATGTCACATGCTCAGATACTGTGCTTTTAATTGATTGTAGAAATTTCCAGTCCCTAATTTGTAGTTTGATTTGACTCAGATTTTACACTTATCCATTGACTACTGTAGTGTTGGATTACACTCATGGAAGTGAAACTTGGATTAGCTTTTAAAATGGTAGGTTCTCCTTAGTAACTAGACTGAATGGTCTAAACTCTTCTTTCAGCTATTTCCATCTAAATGTGAGTTCACTCTGCAAATCCAAATGGAGTTTGTCTGGATTTGGGTTGGAGCAGTTCAGAATAGACTGTACAGAGCCCTGCTATTTGAATCTGGACACCTACTGATATCATCAGCCCAATTCCCCTTTCCCTCCATAGAGCCAAGTCCATGAAATGTTTCAGGAAACAGCAGGGATCAATAGATGGTCCTCAGTGATTATAAATGATAGCACATCACAGATTTCAAGACAGCTTCACTTAAATACACACCAAGCTGGATGTCAGCTGTTATTAATGTCTTTAAAAGGAGCTGAAGACATTATTTATTTACTTACAAACTCTGCAACTACTTTCTTTGGTGCCAAAAGGCTCACACTGACATTGCAAGCCATGGTCTTTTAAGACACTCCTGTGCCAGTTTTATATGATGTGGAAGATGGTAGGACTGGACTAGCAATATTTTTTTGGCTGCTAGTCCACTATAGACAGGAATTAAGACCACATTTCCAACTGGTGGTACTTCCCAAATTCTCCCTTCCCCCAGTCATCATCCTTTCTAGAAAGGGCAGAACACCCAGTGGGAGGAGATGGTGGTTTAATTGCTAAGTGATCCTTCCAAAGGGATAATGCTTCTGCTCCTCAGCAAATCCAGGAGCCAGTGGAGAGGAACCAGACATGGAGTCAGCTCTCTTCTGTCTCCTGCTGAGACACTGCCCGTGAAAGCCCAGTCTGAAGCTTGAACTCTGCAGTGCAAAGACCATTTGTCTTTGAAAGACAAATTGAGTGGTAGCTTTCCTAAAGAAGTGATAATATTTTAATGGCAGAAAGACAGAAGAATAATCCAATTAGGAGAAAGGGGAGGTTTGACTGAACAGAAATAGCTGGAGAAGTGCACTGAGGTGCTGAAGGAGTGAATCCTGGCAGGGTGGCAGAGCAACTGTGACTCTCAGAGGGCAGAAAAACACACAGTGACACAGTTCTCACCCGCCTGTTCTTTACTAGAAGTTTATTATATTGAACAGGGCCCCCTTTCTCAGATCAGACTGCATTTGGATTCTTGGAAATTTGACAAAAATATCTCCTGAGAACTGGCCTGTTTCCTCTGTTTTCCAGCTGACCTTTTAATGAGGTCTCATTTTGCTTCCATAAGCTAGAACAGAGTGTGGGAGACCAGCACAAGATGTGCATTGTCTTTCTAGGATTTCACAACTGGTTTATTCTCCTGTACATTTCCACTACCTAGGGACCAAATCCTAAAACAGTTTTCTTTTCTCTACAGTGAGAGATGCTGTTCTTTGAGGAACCAACAGAATGCATACACTGACCCTTGAAACCACCACTATTCTCAGAGGTCTTAAAATAGCCACTATTTCACTGTATCTTCTTTCATTACTTAAAGCAAATCTTCCATTTGGAAGAGTTTGGGTTGTTTGGTTGGTTTTTTTCTCAAACAAATAAAGGGGGTGTGAACATTGACTGTGTTCCTGCAACAAGGATCAAAAAAATCCTTTGATCTGGCTCCTAACAAAGTAATCCCACATACAAGACCTAATCCCAATACTATTCTAAGGATGTATCAGCCTTAGAATTTCCAGCTTTGGATGTGTGTTGCCCAGCAAAATGAATGCAACATGGCTTCCCAGCATGGTTGTGTTTACTGAAGATGCCTGTGACCACACTATCAAATCACCATCCAGTCTATACAGGACAAGAGGAAACAGCCTCAAGTTGTGCCAGGAGAGATGTAGATTGGATATCAGGAAAGAAATCTTCACCAAAGGGTTGTTCAGCCCTGGCACAGCTGCCCGGGGCAGTGTTGGAGTCCCCATCCCTGGAGGGATTTAAAAGCCCTGTGGATGTGGCACCTGGGGACATGGGTTAATGGAACTGCAGAATTAACAGTGGGGCTCAGTAATGTTAGGAGTCTTTTCCAACCCAAACAATTCTGTGATTCCATGATCCAACAGAGGATCACAACACACTGCTTTGCTGCAGGTGCAGATTCAGTCCTTATGCTGCTGGGTGTTTAATCAGAAAGCTCTGAGCCCACTTGTATATATTCTCCAACAGTTCCTTGCAGCTTAGATCAAAAAGACAAGGAATAGAAAATAACTGCTTGATGGGAGACAGAGATTCATGCACCTGCTCCTCATGATAAGTGGCAGAGAGTGAAGTGTTCGTACTCCTGCTAATCAGGATAAAGCAGAGCCGGGCACTTGTAAGGTTTTGAAAAATGGAAGTGATAATATTGCGTAGATGTGCTCACACACACATAATCCTTGTTATAGGACCATTTCTTAATGGTGTTTTGGTCTGTAGATCTCAGCAACAGGTTTAACTGATCAATTGATCTGCAGAAGAAAATAAATAGCTTGGTACAACAGGATGATGGCCTGGGCTATTCCGGGCTGAGACAGCAAACAACTTGTGATTGCTTCCCATAACTCATCCCAGTCTTTAGCGTTGCAAAAAGATGTGGATTCAGCCTGTCAGGTCAAAGGAGATGGGACATGATAACAATGTGCACTTGCCTGGCATGTTCCTGGATTTGAAAGAAACCTTTACTATGTAGAGGTCACATAGCAAAGCAGAAAATGTTTAGTGGATGTCTTCAGACAGAACCTCAAGGACAGTTGGAAGTCACAAGGCAGCTGCTGAAGGCAGGATTTGTTGGGATGCTCAGGGCAGAGCCTGGGCTGCCTGAGGCTTTCTGAAGGCAGCTGGCACATCTCATTAGCTGGAAGAGAAAACAGAACCTAAACAAACCAAGAGCTCAACTCTGGACAAATACAACTTCAGGGTGACTTTACAAACTGGATTTTAGTGTTGTCTCACATCAACAGCTAATTATTGCTCTGCATAAAGTCCCTGAGATGATAAAATATGAGGGACTGACACTATTCATCTTCTGGTTGCTCCAGATAAGGATCACAGGCTTAACAGAGTTGGTACTGAGTTACTATTTTTAGAGATGCAAAAGTTTACCCACTAAAGATATTTCTTGTGCATATAGTTTATTACTTTTGTGATGCATTTACTTAAAATAGCAAGTTTATGATCTCTGCTTTTCTGTGGAAGAAAGAATTAAATCTCATTTATAAGGACTTCCTTTCTACTTCCATGAGCCTCTTACATATTATTTGCTGCGGGAGTGAGAGACTCATTTGATTTTGTAATGTATCTTCCTGTAGACTTGAATTTTACTCTGATTTTCTTCATTCTGATGAATAAAATTGTCAATTTACATATACGAAAACTACCTCTTCAGTCTCTTCTTCCTTTCTTGACTTGAAGCTCATTGATTTTCTCTGGGCAGCACCTCTGGGAGCTGCAGAGAGATCAATATTTGAAGAAATGGGGAGGCAGCTGTAACATCACTAAATCTATTCAAAAGAAATAATTCAGTATTAACTCAGACGATTTTCTCTTGTGGTTGAATCAAATGGACATTTAATAGAGCTATTAATGTTTTCAAATGTAGGTTAAAAATAAGAGGTAAACACACGAAAGGGCACCATGCTAGCAAGACACACTGCAGCCAAAATAAATTACAGCAATGGCCACTGAGCCAGGCCTGTGGCTGTGTGGAAGGAAAACTGTTCAGTGCTCAGAAGTTCCAGTTTGGTTAGTTCCTTTTGAATTAAGAGCATGGGGAGGCTGCTGCTACAGCCTCCATTTGGGAAATTTTGTGTGTTTACAGGGCAGACATTCTCCAGAGTTCAGCTGTGAGAAAAGAAATACAGTGCTTTATTACAGCTGGGATCAGGAACTGAATGAATGGGAAGCAACAACTCCTGATCTCTGTTGGATATTCTTATTTTCTGTACAGTTTGATTACAAAGTCACAGGAGCATGAGGAGAATGACACTGAACTGATGACTTATGTGCATGGATTGACTTCAGTGAGTGCAAGGAAAAGGACTGGATGAAGCAAAGAATGATAGATCCTGAGATGTGACCCCATCCCCTGGAGATCTCTCTGCGTCTTCTTTGGTATCTTTCAAAATTGGTAACAAATTATTAGAACATATTTATCTACAGATTTCTATTCATTACTGGAAGAAGCAAAGAGATGTATTCATTTAATCATCATCACAAGGCCTTTTGTGCTTCCACCCACATCCCATCCTGGTTGTGAATTGTCTAACAATTTATTGCCTAAATGATATAAACATTTGCATTGGTGGCTGCGAGTTCATGACCTTCAGCCACTCTTACCCTGTGAATGCACAATTTCATTTCAAAAATGATATCTTCTGTGAATTTGACATAAAAATAGCAGGCAAAGCTGCCTGGCACACTGTGACTCAACCACAGGGAGTAGGAAAACTTGTTTCAGTAGTAAATTACAGCAGCAAAAGCAACTGCTCTGTTTTCCAGGTTTGACAATCGAGGCACTGAGCCAGTAAATATGACTTGGCCAGGACATAGGTTAGAGTTTTCCATGCCCCCAACACTCAGCACAGGACATTGATTTTTGATTAACAGCAGTAGGGACATAAGATGTTTTCTGTGAGAGGATAGCGAAGAAACAGGATTTCAAAATAAAAAAAGAGTCAAAGATTTATGGAGGAGATGGTTTCCATTTGGGAGGGAAAAATTCACTGTACTTGTTTTTTTTGTAACACACACAAGTACTGGTGAAGGGATCACTGAGTTTGTCTAATGCCTCTTCTGCCAGGGAATGGTATCACTGTTACAAATATCTTTTTAAATTTATACATGGTGAGCTATAATGATAAAGACTTTCCAAAGCCAACTAGAGTTAAATTTAAAGTTAAGGATTTGGCTTCTAGAATCTGTTTTCTGGCACTCAGACTTCTGCTGGCATCATCCAGTCCTCCCTTCTCTCAGCAAATATTGAACATGTTGGCTTTAAATCTGATAATTTTTTAAAATATATGTGTATATTTAAGTTACTTAAATATTTTTCAAAGGTTATCTTACATTTTATGTAATTAGTGACATTTTATTCCACTATAACATTGATCCAAGATCACAAATTTATGATGGGAAGGGGTCACAAAGAGATTTAACCCAGCAGAATGCAAAAAAATCCCAACATCAAATAGCCAAAATACAATAATATCAATTCTTTTAAACAGGGAATTTGATATCCAACCTGAAGAAGTCAGCCTTGGCATTTTGTTGTTCAGCTTAAATTGATCTGAGACCCAACAGAAATGCCAGCTGTGGGTTTTTAATATAAAAGGCTTTGTCAAAGGATATTTTTTGATACTTTTTCTTCCAATGATATAAGAGATTCCCTCTGGATGTCTCTTCTTCGAAGGAAGCATATTCTAGTTTACTTATATAACTCTTGCCTTAAAACATGAGATTTTCTCCTCACCATTTTCCACCTGTTTGCTATGGTTACTTCAACAAAACTCCATCTCCCAGAATTTTGCTGGGTCAAAACTCTTCCCTACAGACATTCTGCTCACAGTCAGTACAAAAAAATTATCTGTTCAGAGTCCATTGCCCATCAGAAGACCGGAATGCATAAATTATTGGCACCACCTATTGGCCACAAAGGCAAATTATACAGGACTGGGAGGTTAGTTTAAATATTTTGAGTAAATATGGCTTCAAGAGTTCCTCCTGTTATGTTTTATTTTAATGATATAACCCAGCAAAGCCACTCAAGCTTTGAATTTCCTTGTGTCAGACACAGTTTGTTGGTCTGACTGGGGATACTTCTCCCCAGGGGTCATATAATGGAGGAGGAGGCTCCAGGTGAGCAGGTATCACTAACCTGAGTTTCAGGTTCTTCTGGGTACTTTTCCCTTAAGATGCAAAGTTCTGAAAGTTTGTTTTTTTCCACTCCATCACCACAAGCACCAGCTACAGCTGGTCAACGAGTCACGAATCAGAGTGGCCTTGGTGACTTTTGGCTCTTGTGAACCAGGAAAGAAGCTGCATGACACAGAACTTGCTGAGGCAGATGCAAAATTATGGGAATTTCACGAGCAAAAACCCAAAATGTCCTGGCATCTGCACAAAAGATGATGGCTGAAAGGAACTGCAGAGATCAAAACCATAATTTGGAGGCAGAAGCATCTGTGTGTTTATGTTCCTGTGTTCATCCCGATTCTCCTGTCTGTGACAAGGTTCACATATATCACATATCTCTAGAGGATGTTTTTTGACTGTGAAAAAAAGCTGAGCTGAGATCTTTGTGGTGACCCTCAAAGAGCAGAAAGAAGTGGAAGGGATCTGAAAACATTTCAGGTGTTTTGAATCGTTTTCTATCAAGAAGTTCTAACTTGAATTATCACTATTAGGCTAGAAGTGATGAAAAACCTCTGTGCCATAAGACCTGTTGGCTCTTTGTGGCTTCTGGTGAACAGACTTGTTTGAATGATTTGCATTTTCACTGAATAAAAGAGAGGGGGAAAGAGAGAATGGCGTTTTGCTTCAGGCTACTTTCTCTCAACTCCCAAAGAGTTGTTTTGTGTTGATGTTAGCCCCAAGTTATCTACTGAGAGGCATTTTTAGCTCTTGGTGTGCTAAACTATGCATTCAGAGCATGGGACTTTGGCTCAGCACGGACTAATTGAAATGTGGAAGGAGTCTGCTGAATACTTTAGCACTATTGCAACTTATCCTCTGAAGTTTCCCTAAAGTTTTTTTTTTTCTTTTTCTCTTCCTAAACTTGGAAAAACACTTTTCCTTCTCTCTAAAATCTTCCACCTGGAATATATCTACCTCATCATCCTGGTCCTCCAGGTGTTGCACATGAGCTGATCATCTCATATGAGCATCAACAACAGTGGTCCTTTGCTGTTATTACCCTGCCCAGCAGGATTGGCTCCTGTGCTCCAGTTCTTGGAAACAGCAGGGATAAGTGAGGATACTTGACAGACACAGAAAGGCTCAGCCTTCCTGAAATTTATGAAGCACTGCTTGTGTGTACCAGGTGTACCTGGACTCTAAACTTTACCATGCCATTTATTCATACTCTGTGGGATAGGACTGGCTATACATAGCAAATAAATAAGCTCATATACCTTCATTTATTTTTAAAGAGAATATTGTTCTACACGTGTTCAATTTTAGCATAACTGGCACATACATGAGGCAGTGATAATGACAGAAAAGAATTCATTTGCCAGTTGGTTGTACTTGCCTGTCAGAAAGAACATTAATACAGATGTCCCATCATGTCTGATCTTCTGCCTTGAATAAGTCAGAGGGCAGCTTCAACCTTAGGAAAATCAATTTTCTCTTGAAAACACACCTCTCTTTATGGGCTTCTGCTGCAATACACTACATTATTTATTTATAGTGACTGTCTATTGTTGTTAGACAAGTTGAGGATAAATAATAAAAGCTTGGAGACTGAATTTAGAAAGTGCCAAGTTTTATTATTACTATTTAGGTTTATAAGCAAGCCAGTGTACTACAGATAACCACCACTGTGTGAATACTCTTTAAGTGAACTGAGAAGAAGGAATTTAGCATTTCCTCACTCCAACAAATAGGATAACGAGCCCTTTTCCTGACGGCTCCCATGCTTAGGGAGATGAAGGGTATCCTGCCCAGTTTGTACCCATGGCATGCAGCACAATGCCAAGTGTGTACTGACCAGGGAATGGTCACATCTTCTGACTAAAGGTCTGGGGAAAAAAAAATAAAAAATGATGTAATAGAGGTAAAATGTTGATGAAATTTATTTCTCCCACTCAAGTCTGGTCTGCAATGTGATGTGGACATTTCGGGGTGGGTGTTGTATGGATGATGGTCCATCCATAGTCTGACACTCTCCATGGGGAAAGAACAGACCTGCCATGCAGAAAGCAGCAGTTTTGGGGGGGGGTGTCTTACCTAGTCAGGACCAGCGGGCCTGCCTTAATTGATATTGTCACAGAATCATTGAAGGGACCGTAAAGACCATCTCGTTCCAACCCCCTGCCATGGGCAGGGACACCTTCCACCCGACCTGGTTGCTCAGAGCCCCATACTGCCTGTGGGCAGCCAGTTCTGAGTGTTTCTGGTCAGATGGTGGCAGATGAGTTTTAGGGATGGCCTTTCCCAGGAGCCTGCAGCTGTTTAAATAGTCGCCCCGCGGGAGCCACAGCACCACAGCAGCATTTGACATCGTTCTACCTCAGCAGGGACAGGCAGAGCCATGGGGACAAGGAGTCCTTCCCACTTCCTGGCTTCCATAGATTACTTTAATTGGTAAAACTATGCTCCTGTCGCTGGGGAGGGCATGTCGTAAAGCAAAACACGAACAAAATCCTAAGCCTAAGAATTCATTTGCCCTGAGGCTCAACAAAACTGTTCTGGGTAAAGCTGTGTCTACAGAGAGTCAGAGCACCAGCAGAGAGAGGAATCCCTTGGAGAGGGGACAGGCTTGTCACACCTCTCAAAGGGGGACATAGTAAACAATCCCTATGGCTTCCTGCCAGTCCTTTTGATTGTTTGTTTGTTTGTTTTCCCAGTCATTTTTGGCTTTTCCATCTGAACAAGGATGCACATCCTCAGTGTGGAGTCATCATCTTTCTAGGGAGAGGGAAAAATAGCTCTGCACACAGATATGTGAAAGTCAGGGGCATTATACAAATAAGATGCCGTTTTCCTGCTTTCACGTTGAATTCAGCATAAATTCGCTATTGAAAGTGGTTAACAGCTCACACTCCTTCAACACATCTTTTTTTTTTCTAAAGTTAATTGATAAAATTTTTACAGGAACAAATAATTCTGGTTTGTGACTAAACTTCAACAAGTGCTATTAAACAGGCTCCTTTAATCCAAAGCTGTTTATGCGAGCCTGTTTCATTTGTGCTGGGGATGGACATGATCCACTTTACAGTTTTAAGAACAGAGAACTAGGATTTGAAGATAAACTACAATCTCCATATAAGTAAGTTAACAATCCCCTAGACACTGTGTTTCATACAGTCAGTATTATTCCCTTAATAGATATGAGATAAAAATCACCTTCATGTGCTCAGAAGACAAAGTAATCCTAAATACAATCCTGATATTGCCTACAGTTGTTTTGGAAATAAAATTTAAGCTTACTCTCCAGCCTCTCTGCTCTACGCTATTCTATATAAAATCAGTAAAGAAATTCAAATTTTTTGCCTTTGTATTTGCTGCTGATAATAACTGCTGTTCTTCTGAGCCTACTGCCTGACTCTAGCTGAATTTTCCTATAGAAAGGGCCTTTGGTAGCGTGTGCCCAGTCTCACTTCTTGACTTTCAACACATCCTGGGCATGTCCTTGCTCTTCAAGCATCACACTGCATCGGGTGAGAAAGTTTCTTACACCTCAGTTTTCCTCCAGGGTGCCCCAGACATTCCCCTTTCCACACTCAGAGGAAAATAATTTATTTGTCCAGTTTCTCCGCGTGGCTCTGAGACCCTTTCCCAATCTCCCAAAGGTCTCTGCACAGGACAGTAAGACCCTATAGTAGAGCTGCCCTCCATATATACACTGCTGATCTTCTGTGGAAGTTTCCAAGGACCTCAGACAAGACTTTGTAACCTAAAATCAGAAAAAAAAAACAGTAATAATATGTTTTAAAGATTGGCTTATGCGTGCTATTCACAGAATTTTAGCAGGAAAGCACATGTGTGATCAAGTATGGCAAAAATTTTATACCTGTGAAACTTGTAACAAAACTTCCCAGAAGTTGGTCTGGTTTGGTTTGGTTTTTCCCAACAAGCAAAGTTGCAGAGATAAATCAATGTTCATAAATTTGATTCCACAATTTTACTTTTTTTTTTTTTAAGTTTAGCTTTGGTTAAAAGCTTCAGGTATCTTCAAGATCAGCTCATTGAAAGCATAATTTGATCAGCAGTTGTTTTCTTAAATCTTGCTCTGCTAAACCTGTTTGATGGATGTTTAAATTTCTCTCATTCATGTGGTAGATGAAGGAGAATCAGAATGTTCTTTACCACAGGGGAAAAATGGTGTATCCTACAGCCTTTAGACTGCAGATCCATGTCACAAAGCCATGGGAGATGTCACCCCAACATCTCTATGTCTCCCACTCTATAACAGTTCTCTGTACAAGTTCCCATGACTGGAAACCCTAATTTCATTCCATGAGGGTTTACTTTGGAAAGAAACTTGTTCCTGCAGCTTGTGTCCACGTGATCTCTCCCAGCTTCTAAGTGCAACTTGGTTTTATTCCAGCAAATGTTGCTAGATGTAAAATCCAACAGCAAGAGATTTCCTGCAGTCGGATGGAGTCAGAATTGGTGCCTGAGTTCCAAGCTGGCTCCAGCTTTTGCCTCTCCAACATGGACTGGCTGATATCTTAGCTCCAGGCTTTCCAACCCATTTGTGGAGCATAGGAAGGACACCACGTAATCAGACATAATCAGCCCTTTAAAAGCTCCTTGATAAAAAGGTATAAATAGCCCTTGGAACAGGAACTGGAAACCAGCTTTCGCATTTCAGGTGATGGCCCAATTGCTTCAGCTCCCAGATGGCCTTCCTGTGACCCCCCTGTGATACAGAGGAGATTTAATCCCAGATCTGCTGCATGAAGGCTCAGTTTTACCATGAGAGACAAAGAATGCTCTCCCCTGCCTCCCCAACACGTAGGCTGCCTGCTGACAAAGCCATTAGTGGGGCCTCATATGAGAGTTTGAACCTCCACAGAGAGGGTCCGGAAGGCTTTCAGCTTCCCAGGATATGCTTGAAAGGGGGTAGCAATTATCTCCTCTTTCTGCAGCACCCAAAGAGAGCAGATAGAGCTTGTTTCATTCTTTTAAAGGCAAAAATGTACTTATTAGTGCTAGAAGAGGTGGCCTAAATAGTAAGGATCCCCTTGTGTAAGAACCACACGTCAAACCTATGGAAAGGGAGGAGTTTAAGACCCACAGAATCATAGAATGGCTTTTGTTGGAAGGGACCTTAAAGATCATCTTGTACCAACCCTCCTGCCATGGGAAGGGACACCTTCCACTATCCCAGGTTGCTCCAAGCCCCATCCATCCTGGTCTTGGACACTTCCAGGGTTGGGGTACCCAACCCTCGGTCACCCTCAGTCTATCAGAGGTTGAACATCCCTTTTGAAACCATCTCTTTTTTCCTAAGGCTGAAGGGACCAGGAGAGGAGTCAGAAAACACCAAGTGAGTTGTTGTGACTGTTTCTCACTTCATCTATTGATCTCCTTCAATAGTAGATCTTCTCTCAAAGACTGTCATCTAACCTAAGATTTGTATACAAAGATGCTCTTACAGAGTCCAGCTGGTTGTATCCTAAGTAGGTGAAGTACTGCTGCTGCCTAGAGGTTTCCTTCTCTCTTCATCCTCATTTGGCCTCTCAAAGAATGCAGCAGATCCAGTGTCTCGCCATCAAGGTGTTCCCAGTGTGAACCCACCAAGGCCTTTTACTTAGGCGAGATAAATCCTATTGAGAGCCCCTGACATTTTCTGGATTTAACTTCTGGGGTGAGGCTTTTGTAAAAATGGAAGAAATGGCTGAGATCACCCAATTTTTATCTGTTTCCTCTATTTAGATGGCAATTTTCCCATGGCAGGCTCGCCTTTTAGTAAGTGAGTGTCTAACTTGCTGGCACAACAGCATTTGAACGTTAGAAATGTGACAGGCTGGAGGTGTGCATTTGTCACTTAGAACCTGCTTTGCTTTTAAAAGAGACATTTTGCTTTTAGCTTTCCTGTAGCCATCAGTTTGCCTCAAAGTGATACATCTACAGTGTCTTGCAGTAGGCATTTAAATGACACAAATGATACATTCTCCAATGAACAATGATTATGGCTGTTCCCAAGTCTCCTCCTTGTCCATTATCTGTTGAATTGGTTTTTTTTTTATTATTAAAGTTCCCATACCATCTGAAAACCACAGAGTTCCTGTGGGTGAATTTTAAATGAGCGTATCAGATGGAAAATATCGATTTTCAGTCAATTTCTTGGAAATAAAAAAACAAACCAACAACACAGCACGTATTTTACAACGAAAAAGTTCACACAGGACACAGGAAATAGAGAGAAATGTTTCCTTCCCACTTCAGTGCAGGAGCTACACAGCGTGTTCCAACTCAGAGAACATGCAAACAATGTTCAGTCTTCAGACAAGGTCAGCAAAGCAGATGTGACTTCAAGTTTACCGCTTGCGAGGCGTGAGAACAATCCCCGGATAATGGGAAGACCTTATGGAGAAGGTCTGTGGAGCATCCTGGCTAAAGGCACCAAATGATTCACTGAGTGCCATTTCCACATTGCTCAATGCCCCTGGGGCTGCTGGAGCACCAATGATTAGAAAAAGAAATGACTTTAAGTGTCTTTAAAGATTGTAGGGGGAGGGGAGAATAAAACATCAGGAATCCAGGGTTTCCCTTGCAGTTCCCTATCAGGATGCCCTGCTCTCCGTGGAGAAGTTGCATTACTGAAGAGGTGTGAAGTCATCTTAGGGTGAGATACAACCAGTCACCTCCTGGATTTTCAGCCACTCTTGGCTTTTCCATTGGGAGCTGTGAGTTAAGACCTCCAGCATAAAAACTAAGTTAGCTCATGGCCTTTGTGTTTGTTTAAGTGATTTCAGGTTCAACATTTAGCTCATTGGAGTCTCAATCCTTGACAGAGGTTTCTGTATTTCAAAGAGGACAAGGAGGTGAAAACATGAATTAATGTTTGCACTAAAAGCAGGGCATTTTCCTTGGGAACTTCTCACAGACATATCAAAAAGGGAGACCTGTCCAAATAAATATGCAGTTCACCGACAGATAAAGATTATCCATTTGTCATAATAAGAACATTAAGGAGGCAGAATTCCCTTTCCAAGTTTTTGGAGGGGGAAGAACAATAACATTGTCAAGTGATGTGTGTGACAGAGTAAGTTAACCTTTGTAAAATCTGACCAAGGTCAGGTGACTAAGGTTGGAAAATAAATTTTCATCCCACTTTATTATGTGGGTGCCAGGATCTGATAGCTCTGAATCCCCTACTGCACAGACTGACTCAAACTCCAGTTTTCTCCTGATCTGCTATTCCATTAAGTAGTGATGAATTGGAAGCTGAAGCTAGCAAAACTCTAATGTGATGTTATTTTTCTGTAAGCATACTTATCCACTAGCACAAACACCCACCACTTATTTTCTCCTTCATGCAGAAGTCTCTGAACTGGTGGTCTATGTTTTCCCAGGAAAAAAAAATAAATTAGGCAAAATTGAAGAATCACTGTCTAATGCTTGAGGTCTGATTTTGATCAACAATCAGTTTAACAGTGTTTATTCTGCAGCTGAGAAAAATAATGCATCAAAATTCATTTACATACCTTAGTGGAATGCATGTGTGTGTAAATTAGTATAGAAAATTAACTAGCAATGACCCCTTATAGAATCATAGAATAGTTTGGGTTGGAAGAAACCTTTAAAGGTCATACTTTGAAAATAATTTTACCTTAGTCATGGTTCTGGAGCAAAAGTATCCACCTTATAAGGAAACAACCATGGGTAAAATCATGACAAATCACCTTTCTGAAGTTCACTTGTTTTTCTCACCTGGTCTTCTGCTGTCTTGATATTTCAGGATATTCCCACTGAAACAAGCTGGTAAGGTGAGGTGGAAAACTCGCCAGCTTGTGCATTGCAGTCAGCTATTCTGTGGAAAAATTGTCAATTTAAGTGTTACAGAACTGAAGAGCTTCCAATAAATTTTCTTTCTTTACTCACAGCAGTTTTAACAGAGGGACTGGCACTCAGTTGTCTTGATCTAGAATTTGGGCCCATGGCAGCAGTGACTGAGAACTTCCTGAGAATCTTTAAAAGGTTTGAAATCTGATCTGTGATTCACTAATAGTCTTTCAGATGATGTCGTGGAAATAGTTTTGTTAAAGAGTAAAAATCTTCATTTTACCTCCACTCTCTGCAGGAACAGGAGACAAATAGAAACCCAGAATTGTTAGTTTGGGGCATTTATTTAACTTTTCCACACCATTTAAGGTTTCTTTTGCATTTTCCAGCAGGGAGTTAGATGCACTTTGACTTCCAGCTCACCAGCTCATTCAAAGTTGAACTCCTGAAAAAAAATGCTTTATTTTCTTCATTTTTCATTCCAGAGAGATCACAAGAGTAAACTTGGAAAACACAGTGCTGAAAAGATCTTGCCTTGAACTCGGTCAGGTGAGTTCAGAATTAGCTTTCCCCGCTACATGCTCAACTCAAAAAAGACATCCCACAGCATCTGTTCCTCCTCCTGCTATTCTCCTGTATTGAAGGATGTGTGTGTGGGGGGGTGATTAAGCAATTATTTTCATAGAAATAATATTGATGTCTGATTTGAGGACTCCATTTTCACTGTGGACTCCCAGATTGCTCTCTGCCATAAGCACGACCAGGATTATACCAACAGCTTTCTTTAGTGACCTTAAGTGAGTTGGTGCTGAAGGTATCAGTGAAAAATGAGTTCCCAGAAAGCAGGTGACACCATTGTACCAGTGGATATGGAACTGGGGAATATTTCAAAGTACAAACCAGTGGTGGGGAAGGATAAGGCAGGGGACACCTTGCATGTTGTTGATCTGTAGTTTTAGCTTTTAGACTAGATTATAACTTCCTAAAAACAAAGAGGGACAGGGAGAAATCACATCTCAGTGCAAGGACATATTTTTCATTTCAGTGCAATTCATACTTTTATCTTGATTTTCCTGCTCTTATATAGCAATATATAACGTATATTATAGCAGAACTGCTAATATTTTATGCACCACTGCACAGCAGAATTGATAAGACTCTGCACAACCTCATATGGGCTCTTTGTGTGTCTCATTTCAAGGGGGTTTAATGCCTGACTTGGAGATATGACTCTTTTATGCCTTGTGACTCTTTTATGCCTCTACATAAAACTGTCAATAGCAGTGGAGATACTGTGACAGATCAACTTTGCATGGTTAGGGAGAGAAATTAGACCAGCAATTTGGGGAAAATAGTTACAATGGAAGTCATGTTCTAAATGAGTTTTAATGTGCTGCAATAGCTTTTTTTGTGCATTTTTCTCTGCATTTCTCTTAATATTCAAATGTCATTTCAGTTCATGGATATGAGAGCACATAGATGTTTAATTTCATTTATCCAGAAGAAAGTTAGAAGCCTTCCTGATACCAAATCATTAGCCAAGCTGAGTAAAGATTTCTGATCTGACTGCACACTTTCATTTATCAGAAAGATTCACAGCAGGATTGAGTATCTGCCAGAAAAGCTGAGAAAATTCAGATGGAAGATCAAAACTCTCATTTTTGCCTTCCACAAGTTACAAAACACGATGTCAGTTTACCACAGGACATAACAAAGTCACTTTTCCTTAAGTCTGTAAATCAAGGCACGTTAGTTTTCTAGAACAACCTGATGTGGCTCAACCCTCTAGTTTTCCTAAAACTCTGTAAAATTCCCCATCCTGCCTTTGTTCTGCAACAGGTCAGTCCAGGTGGCTCCTGACCTTAAACATAAAAATCTTTGAGTGTGAAGGGATTGAGTGCAAAAGGGACAGAAGCATGACATTTAAAGGACACACATGTATTTGCTCAGAATACGTATCCAGTAGTCATCCTCTTGGATGACTGCTTCCCTGCACATCCTGTTCCCAGATGAAGTGATCTTTCTGCCTTGTTTATAGAGAAATGTATTGCATGTAATGGTTATTTTCTTTTAAAAAATCTAGGGAGATATGATCTGTAGGCAGCAATAAAAAACTTGCCCTTTTCTTCTGAAAACAATGTCTTTTTTACGGTTCAGTGTAGCAGTGTTGCCCACAGGGATGATTTTCAATATCACTGTGTCCTCACAAGCAAAAGAATGATATTTCTGCTGAAGCATCAAGAGTCTCATTGCTCAGATGATTAAAGGACACAAGAACTGAGATAATGAGTCTGATGTCCCCATTAACACATATTTTATCCTCCATGGTCAACCCAACCAAAAAGCCAAGTCTTGCTTTACCTCAAAAGTGGAAAGAGACAACTGTCCATGCAGGAAGGGGAATGTTGGTCCTGTAGGCAATTGTCTCACACTCGGCCTCTGCCCAGTGTGGGCATCACACAGCCAGGACACTTTACGTCCACAGACAAAAAATTTCTGGCAGCAACTGTGGATGAACTTTCCATGGCTGTCACCAGAACAGTCCTTGCTTTGCCAAAGGGAGCTTCCCCTTTGTGTCAGCTTTTGGATGTGCCTTTCCCGTGAGCACCCCTGCCTAGGGACTGTCTCAGAGCAGGGACTGATGGGCTGTTTTCCACAGTGTCCTGTCCTGAGGATCATGGAATCACAGAATGGTTTGGGTTGGAAGGGACTTCAAAGACCATCTCATTCCACCCCCTGCCATGGGCAGGGACACCTTCCACTAGCCCAGCTTGCTCCAAGCCCCATCCAACCTGGCCTTGGACATTTCCAGGGATGGGGCAGCCACAGCTTCTCTGGACAACCTGTGCCAGGGCCTCCCCACCCTCCCAGCCAATAATTTCTTCCTAATATCCAATCTAATCCTACTCTTTTTCAGATGTGTTCCTCCCAGCTCTTACAGAGATACAAAAACTGAACAGAGTATGGTGGCAAGAAAAAGGAAAGATGGAAAGGCAGAGGGGAAGGCAAAGGTGAAAGCTCAAGAGAAGACATCCTCTCTTCTCCCTGCATCTTTTCTTTCCTGAACCTTCACTTTCCCCCCACCCCTTTCAACACTTCATTATTCACAAGTCCCACTTGCCCTTTTATCATCCCTTGGTACCATTATCCTTGAAGAGATGAGGAACATTTATATCTGCAGGTCCATTAATTTATGGTCAAAAATGCTTCTGTACAGAGTTTCTCTATTTGCACATTAATAGATATGTATGCACACCCCCTTCCTCGCTCAAAATTATCTTTGAGTCTATAATTACACCGTAAGTCTTTCAGACTCCCTTTCTCCTGCTGTGCTTCATAGAGAACTCTATTTTATTGGTTTTGTTTCAATCTTCTCCATTTCTACAGCAGATTGATGACGCATTTTTACAGCTTTGGCATTAACACAGAAATAATGATGTTCTCACCCTGTCCATTTCTATAGATGATGCTGCATCCTGATAATTTTGCACCACAGTGGGTTTTTCACAGTGTTTTCAAGACAATCATAATAATGACTGATCATTTATGGGGATATTGGTCTCCCCAGTTCCAACTTTTCACATGCGCAGAGGTAGAAAGGACTACTCAAAGCATGAAAGCCTTGCATCAAAAACCGTGCAACGGTCCTGGGAATATCTTTAAAACATTTAGCATGCCAGAAAATGAGCCCAGGGGTGCCCAGGTGTCCAAAAAGTCCAATGGCCCCTGGTCTGTGCCAGCCCTGGTGTGTCCCAGCCCCAGGGCTGTGACTGTCACCCTGTGCTAGCACTGCTGAGGCACCTCCAGCCCTGGGGGCAGCTCTGGGACCCTCAGACAGGAGAGACATGGAGGGGCTGGAGCGTGTGCAGGGAAGGGAACGGAGCTGGGAAGGGGCTGGAGCAGCAGGAGCAGCTGAGGGAGCTGGGGGGGGCTCAGCCTGGAGAAAAGGAGGCTCAGGGGGGACCTTCTGGCTCTGCAACTCCCTGACAGAGGCGGGGGGAGTCAGGCTCTGCTCCCAGGGAACAAGGGACAGGAGGAGACAGAACGGCCTCAAGTTGTGCCAGGGAGGTTTAGATTGGATACTGGGAAAATTTCTTCGCAGAAACAGCTGTTAATGATCAGAACAGGCTGCCCAGGGCAGTGGTGGACTCACCATCCCTGAAGGCATCCAAAAAATGTGTGCATGTGGCACTTAAGGACATGGTTTGATGGTGAACATGGTGGTGGTGCTGGGTTGATGGTTGGACTTGATGATCTTAAAGGTCTTTTCCAACCTTAATGGTTCTATGAACTCAAACTGCCTGGGGACAAAAATTTGCTAGTCTTGAGCTGAGTTGTCTAACTCAGAAATGTAATAGTGGTATGAAACCTGTGAAAATTGAGAGGTAATGTGGGGAGGTTGCAGTTTTTTGGTCGGGGGGTTTGTTTGTTGGGTTTTTTTATACATACACTGTTTAATGATATCAAACTGCAAAAAGACTGTAGCTATTTTAGGGAAACTAGAATATCAACTGATCCTGCATGTCTCTGGAATTAATGCCTGAGAGTTATCGATTCTTCAAGCCTGGATTAGACACCAGAAAAAGACTTGCAGAAGCCAAATTGTGGATGAAATTAACACTGATAGACACTTACCCTGCTCTGCAACTCTTGAACCTGGAAGCCAACTTCAATAAAATGTTATGGACAGAGAGCAGTCTCAGATATATTATGACTTCTTAAGCTTGATAATTATGTGACTACAGAGCAGAGGGAAATTCTGCTTAATGTCCTCTCTGAAAGAAGAACCCACTCAAGTGCTCACAGAAGGCATTTCACTGTTGTCTTAGAGATACAGGTCTCCTGGCACTCAGCCTGACTTGTGCTAGAAAGAGCTCCCTCCAATCCTGGAATTGTGTTCCACTTGATATAGAGGCTCTACAACGTGTTTTTAAATTATTTTCTTCTAAGCGTAAAAATTTCATTAGCAGGCTAGAGAGGGAAACATGAGGCTGAGTCCCTCTCAGGAACAAAGTACATCAAATCCAGAGTCAAACCCATAAACAGTAGAGGTCTGACATGATGCAGTGATGTTTTTGAATACTCATGATTTAGATAAAGCAGCTTTGGAATCAGACCACAGAGCTCCTAAAAGTCTGTGGCAGGTGTAATGCCAAGAGGTGCCAGGCATGTAATTTTCTCCAATTAAAATAATTACAAGATGGATCATCAATTACTGCACTTCTGAAAAATAACTGGGAATCCCTCACCCACGGATATTCTGAATGACTTTTTAATACTTTCTGTCAAAGAGATAGGCTAATCACTGCTCTGTATGGAGTATCATATCCACCAGCTCTCTCACGCCTGGTTGTCTTTTGGCAGGCTGTTTGTAGCTGTATTAAAATGGCCTCACAAATGTGAACTAAATTCCCTTTTTATCCATTTTCTAACTACTTCCAGAAGCTGGATCACCAGATTTACAAGATGTAGGAATGGTAAACTGGGGTAAATCCTTCTTTCCCTCTCTGTGCATGCCTTTGAATATTTTATCTGCAACCCTGAGATCAAGCACCAAAAATTAGTCTGAACTTTATTATATGCTAAACCACCAGTAAAACAGTTCTCTGTCACTGTACAGTGTCTTGTTGGAAACTTTTCCTGATAGTCTTTTAAAACAGATCAGATAAGGAGCCTGATCCTCTCAGAAGGGAAGAGAAACCTTGCAAGGGCTGGGGAAGGAAAAGCAGTTTCCTTCTGCCCCAAGATCCCTCTGAATTGCTGCAAACACAGTGTTTAGCTGCAGCAAGGCTGTCTGGATGCAAGAGCATCCCATGATGGCACAAAAATGCAGTTGCTGTTGTTAAGCGGGAACATGAACTCCTGAGGGAACCATACAGCATCAGAGGGGTGGGAGTTCATCAAGCAATGGCCTGGACTGTATCCAGGGCTGAAAATGAGTCCACAGTTCATGATTATCCCAAATAAGATGAATGCAAAAATGTTGTGGGGTTGAAAAACTTGCTTCTCCAGCAGCTCAGCCCTTCTGGACACGAGACTGTGACACCTGTAGGAAAAGAGACTCTGGTAGAAGAAGCAACTCGAAGAGGAGGTCCCTTCATCTCCAAGTCCAACAAATAACACAGGCAGGGATGGAAAGGTGAGCAGATAGATGTTTGGATGTTACAGAAGGGTAAGAAGATAAATAAAGCACTGCCGGCCTACAGAAATAGGAAGGCACGCATAGCACATACTTTTATTTAACACATAAACCATCCCAGAGGTTTGCAGAAAACCCTGAAGACCTTTAGGATCTTCTGGTGGAACAAGCATAGTCTGGATTCACTGCATGGTTTCATCTTCAGGTGCAGCAAATGAACTGACAACTTCACTCTCAAATTCTCTCCCTCCTCCCCCTCAGCAGCACAGGGAAACAGGGAATGTGGGCTGTGGTCAGTCCATCCCTGCTCTCCAGGGGGAGGACTCCTCACACTCTTCCTCTGATCTGGTCTGGGGTCCCTTCCATGGAGTGCAGTCCCCCAGGAACAGGCTGCTCCACTGTGGGTCCCCCTGGGGTCACAAATCCTGCCCAGCAAACCTGCTCCAGTGTGGGCTCCTCTCTCCATGGAGCCACAGCTCCTGCCAGGATCCTGCTCCAGCACGGGCTTCCCATGGGGTCACAGCCTCCTTTGGGCATCTCCCTGCTCTGCTGTGGGGCCCTCCATGGGCTGCAGGTGGATCTCTGTTCCCCCTGGACCTCCCTGGGTGCAGGGGCACGGCTGCCTCACCATGGGCTGCCCCTTTGGCTGCAGGGGAACCTCAGCTCCCATTCCTGGAGCACCTCCTGCCCCTCCTGCTGCTGCACCCTGGGGTCTGCAGGGCTGCTCCTCCCACACATTCTCACTCCTCTCCCCCCACTGCTGTTCCACAGCGGGTTTTTTTCACCTTCTTAACTGTGTTATTCCACAGGTGCTGCCACACTGGGCCATTGATCACAGTCGTTCAGCCCTCCTGTGAAATTTAGATGTTACAGAACACAGTCTCAAGGCAACAGGAAGGATTTCATAGGGCAAACAAGACCAGACTTGGGCAGTCCTTGGTTTACTTCATGCTCAGTGCCTGGTCTGGGACACCAAACTGCTGCTTATCCAGTTTTCAGTCCTGATCAGTTCACAGCCAGGGCTGCCTTTTTTTCCTGTGATTTTTGCTTTAGAAATTGTATCACAAGGGTTAAGTGTTTTGTTTACGAATCCTGACAGGACTGTGCAGTGTTTCAAACATACTGGGTTATTTTTAGACAGAGAATTCTAAAATTAAACATTCGGCCTTCCTAAAAACACCCTGCCACACTTCAGTGGTTCCCATTGATGAGACATGAATACAAAATACATTTTAATTTCCTGCCACAAAACAGAAGAAAAGGAAAATGTTTCTCTCTCTGAATAGAGGGAGTGGAGTATTTTCTTGAAGTACCAAATCTTACCTCTCAATCCTGCCACCCCCAAAAAGGCCTTGCTTGGTGACTCATCAAGTTTATGGGGGAAGTAGAAAAGACCCTGAAGACCTCTGCACTTCAGATTTCGAGTGGGAGGCACAGCTTTGAGTGAAGCAATGCCTTAAAATCAGATGTGAAAGAGGATATATGTTGTAAGTTTTGTAAAGTGTTCGATGGAATTTTTCATGATAAAATCATGTCTAGTATATCAGAGGTAAAATCCTGTCTCCAGGGGAGTCAGAATTTCTGAAGGATTTCCAAACCTTCAGAATTTCATCCATCATCTTGTCCTTTTTGTTTCTTCTCCAACCTTTAAATAAAGTGTGCTAAGCAATAACAACAAAACCTTTAGCTCCCTCAAAAACAGGCACCTCCAACGAGAGCTTTTTATTTTCAGATGCTCAGATGGCTTAAATCCATGCAGTTCTTTCAGCACTGTAGAATTTTGGGTATCCTTGGCTTGACTGAGGCTTTCAGCCTTCCTCTGATGTCTTGCAAACATGGTCCAAGCTCAGGCACTGGAGTTACTGCGGTTGAGATTTGGGTCAAAAAACATGTATGGGCTTGGGAAAACAGCTCAAATACCTCCAATTATCAGCAATTTGCACACTCCAGATGACACTGCAAATTTCCATAACTGCTTTGGGAAACAGAGTCCTGCAGGACACAGGCTATCCTCAGCCGTTTCTGCCAAACAACTAAACTCCCTGTATTAGTTTCAAAATCCCATATCTTTTTATGGATGAAATCAATTATAAAACTCTTATGTGTTCCTTGGAGACAGTATTTCAGCTGATTTTTGGAAACTAAAAATGATTTTGCTGGTAAGATGCCATCTTGCTGAACAGATCACTGGTGGTTTTGTTCAGATTCAGTCCCACAACTAAGATTCCAGAATAATTTAAAAGCAGGCTACATTTTTCTTGATGGAAAATTTCTTCTTGAATACTCAGAACCAGCTTGTCCCCCAAACCAACCACTTTCTGGTCTTCTACAATGTTATGACAATTGGGGATTTGTAAACTATTTGCTCTTTTTAAAAGTAACAGTGATTTCAACAGCCACATGGAGCAGTGCCTGCTGTGGTGGTGGAGTATCCACCCCACATCTCCTAATTACTGTACAAGTTCAAAGCAATTTTGCCATCAGGGTGAAAAGTTTCTGAGTAAATCACTTTAGGATGACGTTAGTGAGCCCACTTGGGTTTCTGACGAGCTCCACTGAGACCAGGTATGGAACTATTTTTACAGCCTGGTTGAGAATACTTTACATGGAAATAAACTGACTTTTAAATCTCCATCTCGAGGGTGTCTTCTGGGACTATCACTTGTTTGTGCATGCACGATCCTACGCACTGGCTGATGAGTGAGTCATCCTGCCTGACACCTTATCTGCACAATACCCTGCAAGCTGGAGACTGTGGTCACAGCAGAGAGTGATTTTACTACTCCTGGCTGCCCAGGCCAAAAGCTGAAGCAGAAAAAGGAGATTTTTCTGTCTTTCTGTGTGTTGTGAAAGTCCAATACGCTTTTTTAAATCCATGATTCTGATTTGCAGTTAAAAGTTAACAGGAAATAAACCTTCCTTTCCTCTGTGGCTCTTTTGTTCTTTTTTTGTCTTTGAACTGCATCTCATTTATTTTGGTTAATCAGTGTTGCTTCCCTCCAAAAGAGAAATCTGTCTTTACATACTTGAAAGGCAAGACCAACTTGGTTTCACATCCTTATCTGTGCAAGAAAAATCAATTCCAGGCCTGCATGAACTCAAGATTAGACACAACTGAGCAAAGCACTCCTAACCTCAGACAAGACCCATGCAAACTTCTCATGTGTCAACTCTCCTGGATCACCCAGTGTAGTTTCTGTTTTAAAATCTGCATCTTCATCCAAGCCAACACTGTCTGACCCAACCCAGACAGCAGAGCTGGGTGACAAGATGCCTACAGTTTCCCTTTGAGGGAACCCATACCTTTTATTAAAAAACACTGTCCCTTATGATCTAAAGAAAACAGATGACAAAGAACCATGAAGCCTCTAGGGAAGTTGTTAAAGGGGTGGATTTCTCTCACTAATAAAACATCTCTTCTCTGTTTCTGGTCTGAATATCTCCAGAAGTTTATTATACCCTGACCTCCACCTGTCACAGTATCCTTTTCTCCTGGATAGAAGAGCTGTATTCTCCCAGAAAGGGTATTTCTATAGAAATACTCTTAGAAATGAGGCCAAGTCAAGTCTTAATTCTCATTAAGAGTGAAGCTGAAGAGAAAGCTTTTAAATATCTTGATAAAAGTTGTAACCTAAAAGCCACTTCTTGCTGCTTTTTAAAAAGCCCTTTACTTTTTTTTTTTTCAATATTCTCCCTGAAATACAAATATCAGGCTTGAGTAAAAACATAAGTATTTGTCCAGTTAAGGCTGCATTCAGTGTAATGAGTTCAACAAGCATCCAGACCATGTTCTCAGCACATTGGTGTTATTTTTGGGGTTGTCCTGTGCAGGGCCATGAGCTGGACTTGATGATTCTTGTGGGCCTCTCCCAACTCAGCATATTCTATGATTTTATGATTCTATAATACAACCCATCTGAAAATCCTCTCTCAGTATGTCAGAGCATGGCATTGGCCATACATGCAACAGCTTCATGCTGCTCAATGGTTCCTCCACCATAACCCTGTGGAGATGTTATACTGACCCTTTTAGTGCTGCACTTTTAAATCCCTGGGGGAAACTGTTCATTCAGCCAGGCAGACACAGGAAAATGCTGATGTTTATGCCCCTTGTCAAAAAATACTGTTTCTTTCAGGAGAGGAATAAAGTCACAAGTGCAGGAAGTATCCTTTCTCCTTGGGAAAGGGGGGAAGATAAGTTGGAAGAAGGTGCAAGCTGGATCCTACTGCCTATGAACTCTTGTTATATTTAAGGGTTCAATGACATCATGTTTGTTGATGATGTTACTGTTCTTGTCTGTCCTTGTTTAGTTATGGGAAACTTCCTGCCCTGAAACAGCCTGGGAAGGTGATCCAGGATGGACAAAGAAAACGTACCTGTGTTTGAACTCCACAGTTGATCAGCCTGTTGACAGTTCACTCTCACTTCAGCTGCCCAACATCTGACATGCTGTGATTTAAATCAGCAGAGACATTGCAATGCAGCTTCTTCACTGTGCTCTTTGTGTCACGGTGCTACACTGAGATGACTCCTGACATGGGGATTTGGGCACAGAATCAGTCACCCAGTGGGCTGTTTACCTTTGCTATTGCACTGGTTTTGTCATCCACCTCTATTTTGGGTCTAATCTTCCAGATTCTTTCAATTGCAGGAACAGAAAACTATCCGTTGGATTCATAGTGAACCGTTTCCACTTTCCCCTCTTGATGGCCTTAGGAAAGGTCCCTAAGTTGGTATACTAAGATCAGGAGCCTGGTACAGTTAAAACCTTTTATTTCACTTCTCTATTACATTGCCTGTCTAGACAGGATCTATTTATACTTGACTGTACACCTAATTTAGACAAATAAGTTCATTTTGGTAGAAGTCAAGCCATAAATGGCACAGACATTGCCTTCCCTGATCTTTAAACCTGAGCCATTTCACTGTGTACCTATCAAGGTTTCTGCAGATGAGGAATTTCCAAGCAGGGAAGGGTGGGATACTAGGAGGAGGAGGAGGTTTAAAGTCACACAACACCTTCAGTGCCTGCAAGATCACAGAGGAAAACTGATCTGAGTGTAATTAATCCATGAAGGCTCTCTTTTCTCCTCCCCAGACTCCCACCACTGTTATTAGGCTTCATTCTCTGATCAGTCCTATCTTCAGAGGAAGATAAAAACCTGTAATGAGTCACAACTACTTGTAATGTCCTGTATCATGGGCTGATGTTGTTTTCACATCCATGTGATGAATTAGCAAAAACTCAGGTTGCATGTCTTAATAAACTGCTAATATTCATTGTCCTGATAAAAGGCAAAGATTTCTTAGGGGACAGCTGCTAAAGCTATATTCTTACCTTATACCTTGCAATAGCAGCATCACCAATCTCTTTGGGCCAGCTCCCCAAAAATGCAGATTAGACCTAAAGGACCTGGGTAAAGGAAATACTCAATTTCACTGTGGCACAGGATGATTTCAGCAGATTTTATGATGCATCTGTGAACAGGAGTTAGGGAATAGAGTGTGTCAGGACACATCACTGCCTCTAAGATTAGCTTGCTAGTTATGTTCACATTGCAGAGTTGGATTGTTCAGCTCACTTGGACCTGAGCTATTTCTGTTTAATTGCACAGGAAATGTTTGCCCAGGGTCTCTTCCCATTCCAAGCATTCTGTGATTCCCTGAACCATGGCAGATGCAATCTGGAGGGGGCCACAAAACACCTATTTTCCATGTTGCTATAAAACTCTGCCCAATAAATGTGGGCACATAGAGGAGGCTTCCTAATTAAATCATGCTGGGCCATGGGAGAAAGTTGCTGAGAGCAAGGCTGGTAACTCACAGGTAGGAACAGACTGAAAGAAACTCCTGCTCGGCACTCCCTATCCATAAAACCTGGACATACTAACAAGATGCTTTTTAAAATTTATTTATTTTTTCCTCTCCTGGCTGTTTTTCCCAAATTGTCTGTCCCCATCCCTCCATTCTTACCAGAAGCAGCTGCTGAGCAGTGTCTGTGACAATGTGCAGTTGTCAGTGAAGTGATGGAAAAACACATTGATTTTTTTTGGTGCCAGCTCTGTCAAAGGTGCTCAGGGGTCACTACAGTGTGCTGCTAAGCCAGGAACAGGTCTTATTCCTGTAACTTCTCTTCCTCTTCTTTTCAGTGTTCCATGGCTGGTGTCCCACTCTAAAGGATGGAAAGGATCACAGGGATGCCCCAGCCCATTGTTGTCCAGTGTCCTGGACAATGTTTTTGGAGTTTTGGAGAGAGAGATTAGAAGCTCAGGTTTAAGGAAGACATTCCCAGAGAGGGGAGAGCTCCAAGACCCAAACCACTGCTTAAAAAAAGATTCCAGTCCAGTTACTCTTGGATATGAAGGAAAGGGAACATGGCTACTGCTCTTGGCTCCACTCAGTGCTGTCAGTCTATAAATGTGATATGATCACACCCAGGGAGCAGCATGGACAGAAGGAGCTGCTCCCTGAATCCCAGGATTATTTAGCCTTGAGATAGTTTTGTGGAGATCCTCAATCACATCTCCAGCTAGGCTGAGAAGCGGAATTTAAATTGTCGTAGGTTTTCTGAGGAGAAAAAGAAACAGTAAAGTCCTCTCTGGCCTCTTAATTGCCTAAAAAGGCAAAATTTAGCCACATGCCTTAGGGAGCCAGAGACTTTTTCCTTGGTTTCTATAGTGCTCAGTGATATCTCTGTTCCAGTGCCTGATCTACTTTGCAGGAGTGTTGCAAGGAAAAATGGCATTTGAGTGCTGGCCACACCCATTGTTAAGAGGACCCTGTCAGTGCCAAAGATGGGTGAATGGATTTTGCAGCAAGCCCTGGGGGACATGAAAGGACAGCTTGCACAGAGCATGTCTTCTGTTAAGTTTCTCTTTTGACAAACTCTCAATTTAGGGAAGGTATAAGGACACCAATTAAATTTCTTGTGTTAAGCCATTAAACACTTGAACACTGAAAGGTTCAAATCCAGATACCTTCAGCCTCCAAAGTTCATCTTTCTCATTTTTCTGGGAAAAAAAAAAGAAAAAGTTGCAGATACTATACCAAGTTCTGAGCCACTCTTTGCAATACATAATGAAAATGCCTGAAACTGGAGGAGAACAAGAAAAAAGCCAGATTGCTGAATACAGAGCTCCTGTCCCAACACATCCTTGATCATCTGCTTGTGCCTCATTTGCCACACAAAGTTATTCCACAAAAAAAGGGCATTTTCGCCTCTTCATGTGGAAGCTTCTTGATGGGACAGGTCCAGGAAGACCCACTAAGTGAGCTGAGACTATCAGGAAAGACATTTTTCCTGGAGATCAGCATGAGAAATTTTTTGGCTTTTCTTGTCTTATGACTGCCCTGTGAGCTTTCAAAAATTATGTGGAAATTCCTCATTCTGGGATTGAACAAAGCAGCTGATTTTATCATTTCCAACAAATAGTAAGGAGAGAAATGAGCCTGCAAAAGTGCAAAACTTACTATTCACAGGAGTTCTTTTATTTTTTAGGTATCTTTTGTTAATAAACCTTTTTCCAATGCCTCTACTCATTACCCACTCTGCAGCTGCTTATTTGGAGCAAAGATCTGAGGGACTGAATTTGGGGATGAAGTTATAATCAGTCACCAAATGAGAGCTGGTCTTTTCTCCCAGGTAAGAAGCAATAGAAGAAGAGGACACAAACTCAAGGTGTGCTGTGAGAGGATTAGTTTGGATATCAGGGAAAACTTTTTTCACAAAAGGATTGTCAAACATTGGAACAGTGCCCAGGGCAGTGCTGGAGTCATTACCTGTGGAAGTGTTAAAAAAAAGAGGTAGGTGTGGCACTTGGGGACATGGTTTAGTGGTGGCCTTGGCAGTGCTGGGGAGTGGTTAGACTCGATGATCTTGGAGGTCTTTTTCAACATCAATGAATCTATGATTCCATAACAGGCAAAGAACAGGACATTTGCTAAGGAGGTCTCCAACTGCAGCAAGGCAGTTGCTCCCATCTTTAAACACTCTTTTTTTAATCCCACCTTTTTTTTTCTTCCTAAGTATTTCACCCCATTCCCACATGCAACTTGTGCTTGTTAGCCGGAAAGCATCACCTCCCAGGGACGTTCAATCACCCTGTCCTACAGATCTGGATGCTACTGGCAGGTTCCCAAGGCTGCATTCCAGAAGGTCATGCCATGAATGCCAGGAGTCAGCTCTACAAACCCCACCAGACCTCTCTAACCTGCTTTTTTTTTTTGGGGGGGGGACAGGGATGTGAGTGTTGATCTCTTTGGGGAAGTACATTGAAAAGCCTGGCAAAGCATGAGGGAAGGGAAGGTGTGTTACTGCACCCTGTCCAGCCTGGCTATGGCTCTTTCTAACCCTTGTGCTCGTGCAGAAGTTTCTAATCATTATCTCTACTGCACTGGTTTGTTTAGTGCCATCATGAAAACCATGATCATTAATAACATTACCCAAAGTGTGTTCTCATGCAGTTTCTGCACCCCCCATGCAACAGTTTGGAGACCCTCCAAGAGGACTTCCTCTGGGAGCTGGCTCTGCAGCTGAGCAGCTTTCACTGCTATGAAACGTTTCCTGATACACTGTGTGTTTGTTCCCTTGGGGACACCTTCCCCTTCCCCTTCCCTCTGGTATCCACCCCCTTCACACGCTTCAGATGGACCCCTTGGCATCCTCAGCCTGGCCATTTGGTGACATGCTTGTTTGGGAAGGATGGATCCCAAATTCATATTTATGTCATTAAATAAAAAACTTTGGCTTAGTTCTGGTGTTCCTGCTAACAGACACAATCACGTGTCCAACCACCAAATTCTGTGTTTCTCAGCTGTGTATTTTTCTCCTCACAGAAACATGACAGTCCCACTGTTGTGTTTTTCCTTCTGATGGAACAGAAAAGGGAGGCAGAGAGAGCCTGTAGGTTATCAAAAACATCAGGGGTCATGAAATAAACTTCCTCACATATACCTCACATGTCTGTGCAGTCTGCACTGAGGCTGAATTTGGTTTTAATAATGACTAGGGGATGAAGTGTGAAAGGGTGATGTTGTGGGATATCATTTAAGGAGAAAGCTTTGCATGGTCAGAACATGAAAAAGCAGGGCAGTGATTCCCTGCCCTGACTGAGGAACTGAAATCCAGATTTTGGGTGGTAATAAGGCATTTCTTCTGCTCTCCATCAGTGACAGAGGAGTGGTAGCACAATCATAGAACCAAAGATTATCCACAGGGAGAATCAAGTCCGACTCCCAGCCCTGCACAGGACTATCCAAAAAATCCCACCATATGCCTGAGGGTGTTGTCCAAACTCTTTTTGAACTCTGGCAGTCTTGGTGTCTCTCCCCAAGTCCTACCTCACAGCACACACAACACACTCCATTGCCTCAGCACATGGTGTTCAGTGAGCTCTTCCCCTGCACTAGGATAAAGCAGGCTTTTATTTTTTGCCAAGTTTTTAGGGGTTTTTTTGTCTTCTTACTCTGTATTGTCAAATAAAAGCAGAAGAACACTAGAAAATTATAAAAGAATGCAATATCATTTAGGCTAAGAACTTTTCACTATAGAGCTTAATTCCTTTGCAAAGATGAGGGAGGGGATAAGCATCCCTGAGAAAATGTTAGTTCCTGAAGAAGAATAACAGATTTCAAGAAATAACCAAAGCAAAACAAAAAGTGTGAGAAAGACCTGTTGCCATGGGAACAACGTGTATCAAACTGATGTCAAACATTGTGCAACATAATCTCACTGAGTTGTAAGATGCAGTGATGGAGGAGGCTACAAAAAGAGGTTGTCAGTGTTTTACTTATACTATATTTCATATATCTGTTTGCCTGTGTGGTGTTCATATATCACACCCACACTCCCACCCACAGCACACAGCTGTCTCTCTGAACTTTCTTACCTGTACTCCAGAAATTCAGGTTATGATGGGGGAGGAAGAACAAGGAGAAGAAAAGAAAATAGCATTCAAATTTGGCAAGAAAAACATAGTTGCATCTTTTTAGGACCAGGTAGATGTTAGTCAAATGGGTCAAATTCTGTTCTCATCTCAGTTCTTTGTTGCACAGTTTTCAGTAATGCAATTCCAGGTTTGTGCCAGTGGAATTGAGACTGGAACAAGTGCATTAATTTCTATGTTAATGTCTTATTATTTCATTTGTGTGCTCTACAAGTGTCGATGCACGGACATCAGTCAATCCAAAGGAAGAGGGTTGGGGATGCTGTGTGAAACTGCCATGGAATCACAGTTTCCATGGTGATGGAGTGGTTTAAGGGTGGAAGGGAGCTCTGGAGGTCATCCTGTCCATCACACCCCCCCAAACATGGTCACCAAGAGCTCATTTCCCTGAGCCATGTCCAGGCTTTATAATATCTCCAAGTATAGACCCTCCACAACATCCCTGGGAAACCTGTACTGGTGCTCAGTCATTCTCACTGTAAAAATGTGTTCCCTGACATTCAGAGGGACCCTCCTGTGTCTCAGTGTGTGCCCATTGTCCTTTGTCCTGTCACTGGGCATCACTGGGAAGAGCCTGGCTCCATCCTCTCTGCACCCTCCCTGCAGGTGTTGATGGACTTTGATGAGACCCCCGGAGCCTTCTCTTCTCCAGGCTGAGCTGTCCCAGTTCCCTCAGCCTTTCCTCACAGCAGAGGTGCTCCAGTGCCTTCATCAGCTTTGTGGCTCTTCACTGGATTACAGCTCATCTCTTCCCTGTACTTGTCCCAGAACTGGACACAGCACTCCAGGAATGATCACCTACCTCCCTTGCCCTGCTGGTAATGCTTTGCCTAACACAGACCAGGACACTGTTGGTCTTTTTTGTCACAAGGACATATTGCTGGATCATGGTCACCTTGATGTCATGAATATCCCCAGGTCCTTTCCTGACAAGCTGCTTCCCAGCTGGGTGGCCCAATGCCTGAGGTGCACAAGGTTGACCCTCCCCAGCTGCAGGAGGTGGCAGAAAAAGAGACTTGTCTTCATCCTCTCGTGTTGCAAAAGGAGAAACACAAGCTGGTGATGAACTTCTGTGCTTGTAGACACGATGGGCCCCGGGAGCTGCCCAGAGGACAGAGCTGAGGCTTGTGAATCACTAACATTAGTATTTCTGCTGTTGCCAGAGGAAGCACCTGGGTCCTCCAATGGGATCTTGCAAAGCCAAGAAGAGACACCTTGATTTGCAGTGAAGCAAGGAGAAGAGAAAGAGCTTCATCCCTGAGGGCTGGAGTGGATTTGGAGGCAGGCAGCAGCTGTAGCAACCAGCAGTTATTTTTATGAACAAAACAAGAATGTTTTTTTCCCATTTGTCCCACAGCAACCTGCACAGATCTTGCACTTTTTAACTTTCTGTCCTAACTAGGTAGAGAGATGCAAGCACATATATCCATCTCTACACAGTCTTTCTAAGTTCCTCTGATATTCCCTTTCCAATTTTCTGAGAGCACTTCCAGGGTTCATGAACACAAACCCTCGGCTCCAACAAGCAGTGACCTCACTATCACAACAGTGTTATCCTAAACCTGCCATATCCTCTTGTCTCATCTTTGCTGTGCTCCCAGCCACATTCCTCCTTGTTCATACATCCATCCCCTCTGCTGCTTTGTTCCCCTTCCATCAGGCTCCCTGTGGAGCCTGGTAAACCTGACCAGCTTAGAGTCACAGAACCACAGAATCACTGAGCTTGGAAAAGACTTCCAAGATCACCAAGTCCACTGTCAACCAGCACCACCACTACATTCACCACTAAACCAGGTCCTCAAGTGCCATATCCACATGTTTTTTTAAAGCTTGCAGGGACGGTGCCTCCACCACTTCCTTGGGCACTTCCTCAGACTCATTGTGGTTCATCTTGTCCCACCCATGTCCCTGCATGGATCATTCCTCTTCCACAAGCTGTGCCAGTCTCCATCCCACAGACTACTCCCTGGCTGGCAAAGTATTCCAATTCACCTCAAACACCATGTACTAAGAGGCCTCTGCAAAGACCAGATGCTGAAATCACGACAAAGCCATGAAAAAAAAATATAGATGAGTGACGGTGTAAATCTATGAAGATAAGGACAAAAAAATTATAGCTGCTGCAAATCTGAGCAGCCTCCTTATTCCAGGTGACCCTTTGGTTCCTTACACATCTGCAGGTAAACACTGTGCTCCTTCAGAGTGCACAACAACTCCTTGGTGACCTCAACTCACTACCAATTCTGGGGCATAAACCTGAACTCCAGCCCTGTAAGTAATTATTCAGATTGGTCATTTATTGCTGAAGAGGGATTTTGTTCTGCACAAAACCGAATGCCTTTTTTTTTTAATCCTTTGTTCCACATTTCAGTTGATCAAACTTTGCCAAAGACAACAACACCACTGGATAAAATAAGTTTATTTTGGATTTCTATTCAGGAGTACACCAATTTTCTGCAATCAAGACTGTTTACAGGAAGCACCTGATTTCAGTGAATTGCCTGTTTTTAAAACAGAAAATCTGTGAGAAAACATGAGGAAAACTGTGATATTACACACTCTATCTTTGACACTTCCACAAGAAAAACTGACGTTTTCTCATATAATGCAAACTTTCATGATAAAACAGCTGCTGCTTCATATAAGTATCTACTTTTAAAGGTTAAAACAGGCATCAGCAGAGCCATCTTTCCTCCTCTTTTGCAGCTGGCCTATGATTTGTAAAGTCAATTTGCAGCTTTGAACTCTGTGCAGAGAGCTGCACCAGTAAATCCCTGGTAGACCCAGTCAACATCCACCTCTGCTAGCACCTTTCTCTGAAATGAAAATAAAACTCACTGTAGTATGTGATATTTTGTTCTTCCATCCAGATTTTAGGATTTAGATGGATTGAGGTTTTTTTCTTGTTTCCTCCTCTGGAGTTCCTAACCCCGGGGTGGCTGCACTTCTGCTCCATCTACAGCTTGAGAAACACTTTGGGATCATTCAAGGTGGTACATGGGGGGTTTGGGTGGCAGGGCTGATCCTAGCTGATGGCTGAGGGTTCTGCAAGATCCAGGCAAATGAGGGGTCTCAGGGGAGTTTCAACCTTCTGATGAGGAGCTTCAACATGTAGGAGGACAAGTGGTCTGGTTCCCTTGCAGACATCTTCTAGGAGACACCAGTTTTAAGAGCTGCAAATGAAGATTTTCCTGAAGCTGGGCTTTATGCCGTGTTTTTGTCATCCACCTGCTGAACTCCACATGAGGCAAAAGCAGACAGAGCCCGTTGCACCTTCTAATGTTTAATATGAAGTTGCTGGGAAACAGGGAAGAGTAAAGAGTATCGGTGTCCCCTCTTCTTGTATCTGCTTTGTTCTTTTACCTCCTGGAAATTCTGGAGAAGCCAGCCCTGAACACTTCAATGCCTGGAATTACAGAAAGGATGAGTGGAGCTTTCATGTTTTGTTTATTTATGTTTTTGTTGTTTTTTTTTTTTCTCTTTGGAAACAAGATGAAATGATGAGCCATTATTTAGAGCTGGCCTTTTGCCAGGCTGGAGTTTCAGAACTCCAAACAGCCTGGAGGTTGAACTCAGGAGAGAGCAAATCTTTTGCTTTCACTCAAACAAAACTAGTGCTGTTGCCTGGCTTTGTGGCTTCCAAGAAAAAAAAAAAAAGGGAGGGAAGGGGGGTTGTTTTAGCCTGGATTGCTCCACGGTTGCAGTGGAGTCATCAAGATTATGTTGAAGTGAAGTCCTTCCCTTCCTCCCCTGCCACTGTCCCCATGCCACTGTTTTAGAAGAAGTGCAGTCTCAAGGAATGAGATGGGGCTTCAGGATTTGGAGTTTTAAAAATGAGTTTTCAAGTGATTCCAAAAGGAAACTATAGAGGACTTTTAAAACTCCAGTGATGTCGCGAGCTATTTTTGGATATTAAAGTCTCAAGCCAGTTTGGTGAAGAACCCATGAATGGCAGTAAGGATTGGAGTAGGTGAATAGAAATAGAAAAAAAGGTGATATTTTGTTTAATCCAGTGTTTCTGTCCAAGCTTGAACCTGGCAACAGCTGTGGTACTAAAATATGGGCAACTCTGCTGCCCAACAGATAAGTCAGACCACAGGGAAACTCCCTATATGCCTGACATAGCACTTGCCACATCTGATCCAATGAATTTTCAAGCAGGAATAAGGTAAATTAATTGTGTGGATGGAGAAACCCCAGTTTGGGATGGAGGGCATTACAAGCTCTACCACAAACACTGTCTGTGGTTGTGGTGATATCATGGGGTGTCTGACCTTCAGCTCTTGATAAATATTTAGGTGTGGATTTACTGCAGAAGATTCAGCTGATTTTCAGCCACTGGCCAGCTGCTTTTCCTGATGTTCCTCCAGGCATTCCTGCTCAGTTTCCATGCATTCCCTTTGCCTCAGATCCAGGCAGACAGTTTTCCTCCCTCTTGCTAACAGGACTCTGAGGTCTGAGGGGCATCATGAAACATGTTATGTATCCTACAGAGCTTCACTTCAGCAAACTGTTCAAGTCTGAAGAATGGATGAACTGGATTTGGGGTTGAAATAGAGCCTGGAAAGCAGCAAGTGGCCTGACAAGCACCTCCTGCATCATAAATGCATCCTGAAAGTACAGGATGTTTTTTCTAAGCAGATATTGTGTCTTCTCTCTCTAGTTCTGCACATTTTGCTGGTATTCACAGGTGTGAAGAGTAGTAGTGACCATGGATGGGAAGAGTTTTGGTTCCAGAACTGAGAGAGGGATGTGATGATTTTTTGTAAATTATTGAACTCTGATGGTAAAATAACATAATAAAACTGTGCCTGGGTTCTCAGAGTGACACGTAAAATTGGCACTGCAAGGAGATGACATGCTAGACAGAGTAATGTTTGGAGTCTTCATTTTGATGAATGTATTTAATCAAACATTATGGATGTATTAAAAAAATGATCAACTGGACTAAAAATACTCCGTGAACAAAGAGCCATAGAAAATAATGGGCTTTGGTGTTTCCCTTTGTTTACTCCAGAGAAATTGGAAATCTTCCATATGTTTGGATTAGTGAAAGTAGGGAACCACTAGTCTTGACTTACCAGTCATTTCCAGCTGTGGTCCATGGACCTCTCTGGTGGGTGTGGGAAAGATCCTTGCCCATTGTTAGTCAGCTGAAATTCATAACACAGATGCCTCCAATCCCACTAATGCAATTTTGCAGCTGCCAAGATGAAGAGGGTTGGAAATTACAAGGTCCAGATGCTCAGCTGGGGCAAGCTGATAGTGCTCCATCCCTACGTCAGCAGACTTGGCTGCGTCTCCCTGGCTGCATCAGGAAAGATCTCATCATTTGCCTTCTCGTAGTTCTTTGTACACAGAGCTGCTCAACACAACATGTTTAATCAAGGAGCCATGCCTGCCAGGCAGACAAGTCTCCACTGCATGGCTATGGAGCATCTGAGGTCAGTGTTACCTGAGCAACGGTCAGTAAACCAGGGGATCAAGTTGCCAGTCCTTATTCCTTTAGCACCAGTGAAGTCCATAGCTCAGTTTTCATAGATCCAAAGGGTTGAAAAGGGGAGCACAAAGCCAGATATGCTCTGCCTTTTTTTTTATTTTATTTTTATTGTACAAAACGTCTGCGGGAGAGGGAAGCTGGAGGCTGTTTGAGGATTTCTCCCCCAGGCTACCCCGAAACACAAACTAAACCAATGAACAACCTTGTTCTGAACCAGCCAGACTACAGTGCCTCTGGCACATCATTGATTCTGCTGTGGGGTTTCCACAATGAAAAACAGGGATTTTAGTGAAATAAGGCTTTGAAGGAACTTTATTTTTTTTTCCCAGAAAATTTCTTTCTGGTAAAGAAAATCCCTTCTTGGGGATATTCTACAGATCCCACTGTAGGCAGTTAACAAATGAGGGTAGTGGATTCCACGTTGTTTGCGGAAGAAAATTATTTCTCAGAATGGGGAATTTGGGAAGATCATAGTCTGATTCATCTGCTCTGAATCAACACCTGCAGCCCTTTAGTCCCCTTCCACTGGCCAAAGGAAATTGGTTTCCTAATTATGAACTTAGCATGAAGCGACCCACAGGTATCGGGGTGGCACAAAATAAAGGAGGACCTCCAGCCCTGTGTACAACTGGTTTCATCCTCTGAAATGTGAAAAAAACACGAAAGAAAAGTGGTCAAAGAACAAACTTTTGAAGAGAGAAAAGGTTGCAGCCCAAGTGGGTTGTAAATTGGCTGAGCAGTGCTCACCTCACCTTGGGTGAAGACATTGCTACTGGACCGGTTCCTGCTCCAACATCCACCTTAGTTCAAGATGGATCAGCCCAGTACCAACTGGTGTCCAAATTCCCTTCCTCACATCCTCTGGGGTTAGTGAACAGGGTCAGGTTCTTCCAAAAAACCCTCCTTGCACTGCAAACAATACCACAGTCACCTGGGGCAAAAGCCTCCCTGGAAGATTTACTGCACAGAAAGTGCAGGGATGGCCATGCTGGAGTGGAAATGGCTTGGGAATAGTGTGATATTAAATCTGGCAGCACATGGTCGTGTTTGGAGGGGAGATTATGAGTACGCCCCAGTCTTCTAAACCTGATACACCAGGGACCCACCCAAACTGGCTACTGCCCCAAAGAAGATGTAGAAATGGTGTAGAATAACTGAAGCTTTGGGACCTAATTGAACCAAAAGGGTTGTCCAGCCCTGGCACAGCTGCCCAGGGTAGTGGTGGAGTCCCTGAAGGGATATAAAAGCCATGTGGATGTGGCACTTGGGGATATGGGTCAGTGGTGGCCTTGGTAGTGCTGGGGAATGGTTGGATTCCATCATCTTAGGGGGCTTTTCCAACCTAAATTATTCTGTAATTCTCTGATTCTATCAGAAGATCCATGAAGGCTGCCCCACTCAGACACCTCCCCAACCCACCAACTCGAAGTTGTCTCACAAAGGAGACAGGTCCCAGGCATCCAAGGCTCTATCCCACCTCACAGGCAGCCCTCAGCAGACTCACCAGAGCCCAACTTTTCGGGCGACTTCTCATCTTACCATTTGTCTGTCCATGGGATTTAATGAGAATGGTTCCTCTGGCTCATTTCTGCTTTACCTGTAGGTGAAGGTCCTGCTTTCTTCTCACAGTGTAAACCCTGACTACTCATCAATTTTGCAGCTTGTCATTGTCAGCATACCATTCATTTGTGTGTCAGAGGAAGCATCCCCAGCACAAAGCCTGTATCCAGCACTTGGTGCTGGTTCCTCTGAAATGGAGTTGTCATATTTGTATCCAGACAGAGCAGAAAATGCCATGCTGCCAAAAAAAAGCAGCTCCAGATTGCAATTCCTTTTGCATACAAAGCTTTGGAGCATTGCTAAGCAAAAATTACAACTTGTGGGTGGGCGAAGTTGGTTAAAGCTGATTCTGGTTTGGTTTGGGCTCAAAAAAATAACATAGAGCAGCACAGAGATAGAAGAGTCAGTAGTAAAGGGAGACAGGATAAGCATCTCTCACCATCCTGAGAGCTCCTCCTGGGAGCAAGAACCTTTTTTTGCCACAACCCCCCATGTCACCTAACACAGAACCATCACTCTGAGGAGTTTTTCCTCTTCTTTAAGGGGATATTAAGAGAAAAGTTGGGAGTGGGCAACTCTCTCTTTTCCAGTTCTGAGGTCTTCCCTCTCACACACTCAGGCGCCAGCTTCTTATAGTGCTTTTGGTTCTTTCCTGAAGCCATACCAATGGCACAGCACTACCACAAAATCACCCAAACTGATTCCAGATCCAATCCCACAAGCCTCTAGAATAATTTGTCAGGAAGGACTGTGCTATAAAGACCTTTCAGTCTACCTGGACAGAAGAAAGCAGGGAAACCTGGGCATACAGTGACTCAGCTGAACAATCATGATGATTCCCTCCTTAATTGGTGCTCCCTGCCCTGTGGAGCTCAATTCATCAAACTGACCTTCTCTTGTCAGGGTGGGCAACTCATCCCCAGCTGATGGGAACAGTTACATCAACAAGATACAACAGGAATAGCCTCGGTCTTTGATTTTCATTCCAAGCTGGTGTCAGCGTATAAACAATGAAATCTGCACTCAGATTTAATTATTGCTAATTAAGTGAGACTGTGCAATAAGTCTACCTTGCCAGAACCTTATGTAAGAGCAGTGTTTGCATGCCCTGATGTTGGCCAGATGCTTTCTGCTGTGCATTAAAGAAAATAAATAGTCAACTACTTTTCTATCAAGTGCATGTTTTGTCCACATCTGTTGAAAAGATTAATGAGTCCTCTTGAACTGGTTTTACAGCAATTCAGATTTGTAAATTACAAACATTCCTTTTTTTTCCCCAAATATGTAACAAACTAAAATAAATATACTGTTGAGTTTTTAGAAGTAGCAAAACTAACCGGCATAAAAGAGGAAACCTGGCTAAAAGTGAAATTTAACCTCAAAAGGGAGCTTATAACAATCAAAAGTTTTACCCTAAGGTTTTCCAGGTTGATCTGTAGTTTGATGTTTTCAGCAGTGCCCTTTGAAATGTGCAGAAGTAGAGCAGGACTATAAAACACTTCCCTGGTGGGAAAACGTGTGCATCATTTCCCTTCTCCAGCCACACTGCTCCACCACTCAGCCAGGTCGACAGTCACCCACACTTGGATTCCAGCACTTTTTTCACTTCAACCCTTTGTCACCAAACCCTTCCCAGCAAATAAAACTCTTCCTGCCGGGCTTGCTGGTGTCCCAGACCTGACCCACCCTCCAAGGGCATTGCCCTGGGCTGTTTAGTTGTCCTCAAGTTCCTCCCAGCAGTGACTCCCAGTGGACCTCAGTCAGATGAAGATGGAGCAAGAGGGAACCACTGAGGAGGAGCAGCTGTTAGTTATTTAAATTTTTGCATGATTTGTCATTTTTGGCCCATGAAATTGTTGCCCATTTAGCTGTGTGCCCTCTGAGCCTTCATTCACCCTCTTGAGCTGTTCTAAATGGAAAGAGGGTTCAAGGAGCTCATATTAAGGATTAAATTCTCTTTCTTTTCTTTTTTTTTTAAATATTCCAGGGATAACTAAGTGATCTTTAAGGTCTCTTCCAACCTAAGCCTTTCTATAACTCTTTGAGTCTATGATAATAGCCAAGGCAGGGAGCAAGCAGGCTCAGCAATATGGACATCCCCCACCCCTGAGTTTGGACACAGAGGGAAGTAAAGACCTCTGGAATTAAGTCCAAGCTAGTGGAGAAGGATCTGGTGAGAATCAACAGTAACTTCAGGAAGACGGACCAGAAGCTGGAGGTACTTTGTAAATGTGAGGCTAAATTAGGAACTGTGATTTTATGACCAAATCAGACAGATTCTGCCTCTCATTTTGATACATCTGCCTGGCTGGGTCTTTTTTAGGGGCTTTTTCTTGCTCTTTTAAAAAGGCACCCCTGAGGTCATGGGGGGATGTAGCCAACCAGGGGATCCTGGTACAGGTACAACTCCACCCTGTACTAGGGGGAGGAGGAAGAGCCTCTGGTCTGTGTCTGTCGGACCAACACATCCCACTAAGCAGAAAACAGAAAATATTAAAAGGGAAATACGGCCCCTGTTTCTCTGACAGAGAGCAGAACTGCTCAGCTGTGTAGCAGCAGGCACTTTCTGTTGGAATAGGTTGTTTGTAGCAGTTTGACACAACCCTGGAGACCACCCAAGTCCTTGCTCTCCGTATTTCCAGCGTCGTATTCAGTTTAGTTTCTTTTGACCAGATAAAAGACAGCCATGGACTTGACTCAGCTGGGAGCAGAGCCTAAATGCCTGTCTCAAATCCTCAACGTGCTGCTGAGTGCTGAGATGAAGCTGAGAAATCCTGGAAAATAAGGATGTGGAACTGGGGGTAGTTAGGTCTGTTCCAGACTCAGCAGGTGAGTCTGAGCGAGAATCGTCCATTTGCATGGTACTAATTAGTCACCCTCAGATTGCTTTAAGCATCCATGAAGAGCTATATAGACATGGGAGAGGGTGATGCATCTCCTCCTAAACTGGGTTATCATCAGTCTGTCAGGAGAATTTTCCCCTGGAGGCACCAGTTTGTCGTTTTTCACTCTAATGGAAGGTCACAGTAACTGGCTTAGACATCTCATTTCAGATTTCTGCAGGTTAAGGGAGATGGATGCCCCCATGCATCCTCTCCTTGGTGCCATATCTGTAAAATGAGACTAATGTAAAATGAGAATAATGGCTCTGTGCAACTCAGGGAACCTTCAGCAGTGAGTGGTTGAAGGCACTAAGAGACTCTCATGGGACATCATGAAATTCTTGGTAATGAAGTGTCTTGGTAATGAAGATGTCACCCCAGCTTTCATCAAGGCAGATAAAGTTTTGCTCACTAGATTAGACCTCATCAGTAGCTTTGCAAATCAAGATACCCAGGACTGCAGTGAGCAGGAGTCTTCAAATCCTTCTCTAATTATGTCCTTGATTTAGGAGATCACTCAGTTTGTCCTTGTTGGGACATCATCCCTTGAACTGGAGCAGCCCATCTGCCCCTTCAGCAGCCTTCTCATCAGTCCTATTGCTGACAGAGGTTTCTGCCCCTCAGATGAAGAGCAGTGCTTTTGTTGTATTATTTGGTGAATTTTGACTGGGAAGGGGAGTGGGCAGTTCAGCTGGCAGGACCTGCTGAGGGTGAGCTGAGTTGCAGTGGGATGAGGAGGCAGCAGCCCTGCTCTTGGCCAGACATGTCTTGCTTCAGCTGCCCTCAAACAGAGTGTAGGCTTAGGTTGGATATTAGGAAGAGATTCTTTACTGTGAGGGTGGTGAGGCCCTGGCACAGGTTGCTCAGAGAACTTTTGGCTGCTCCATCCCTGGAAGTGGCCAAGGCCAGGCTGGACAGGGTTGGAGCAACCTGGGATAGGGGAAGGTGTCCCTGCCCATGACAAGGGGTGGATCTGGATGGTCTTTAAGGTCCCTTCCAACCCAGACCATTCTGTCATTCTCTGCCCACAACAACCTGCAAGGTGACTTCACTGGCCTGTTCCCCTGGAGGATGCAGCTGCAAATTTTCTGACTTCAGAGAGGTTGTTATTTGTGCTGTTGTCAATACAAAGAGGCAGGGATGGTGTGGATGAAGCCCAAGGGAAACCCTCTGCTAATATCCTACCCTGAAACAACAGGAAGGTCACAGCTAGTTCCCTGCATCTGCCAGAGTCAACCCCCCTTTCCCATCCCTCCCCCTGCTCTGGGGACAGACACACCATCAATGCCAGAGTCAAGCTCGTCCCAGGGTTCATCAAAATGCTTCTGAAGAACAAATTTTCTGCTGCAAGGAGCCAGATTGCACAAACAGGCAGATGTTCTGCAAACAAACGTCCCAAGGAAGATTGAAATCCCAAGACACATTTTTTTTTCGTAGCTCACATCTCAGCTGCTGTCAGGATGCTCAGATCACCCACTGGAGACAAAATATATAGAAACAACCAGCAGAGACAATAAGAGGTGGAAATTTCCAAATGATGAGAGATGAGGTTTGCTTACAGGGTGCAGCAGGGCTCTGAAATCCCACCAGAGACTGGGACCTTGATACCTTACAGAGACAAGGAAAGTCTGCTCCTAATCTGAGAACAGGTAGAAAAATACAGTCCTCCAGAAGAGAAAAGGACCTTGCTACACTCCTGCATCTGTGTCAGATGATGGGGACAACCCGCCTCTTCCTCTCAAGGTGGCTACAGCCAGTTTTGTCCATTTTGGATAACCCTCTTTTACTTCTACAATGCGTCCTTGTTAAACCAACAGCCCAGCTTTTCTTTGCTCAAAGGGAGTTCAAGGACACATTCCAATGCATTTATACTGAACCATCTCTTCCTTGTCACCTCCTACCCAGAGAATCATCTGTCAACAAGTCTCTGTAATAGTCCAAGAGGCTGAAATACTTTTCAAGTCTCCAAGGGTTACCTCCAGATTGGGCTTTGCAGCACTTCCTGACAATCCAGGAAACCAAGGCTGGAATAAATGGCTAAGGGCTTCTCCTGAAGACCTGTAGGATCCTTGTAAAGGCACAGCTCTCCTCTCCCATCATCCACAGAAATGGGATGACTTATGTAGCTCCAACAGACAGACCAACCATAGGGATACAGATGTACCAGGGTGCTGTGTTCACCCCTCCCCTTCTCCTGGGAAACTGTTCAGGTTTGTGTATACAATATAAACAATATTCAATCATAAAATCAGCATTTTGGTTGCTTGCACACACGTTTGCAGCACAGTTATGTGAATTTCCTCAGTTCCTCAGTCCAATGAGCCAAACAGAGTTGATTTTCCCACCATCTGCATGGAATATCTGCAAGAGAAGTGCAGTCATGTCACACAGATGTAGACCCATGGACCTCTCACAACAGAGGATTTTCTTTTCTAGCACGAGCCAGAAAATACCACTGTGCAGTCCCCTTTCAGTCCTTTCCCCCAAGTGCATTTAGGACACAGCTCCTTAGTTAGGGTTGGTTTTGCACTTTGGAGCATCCTGGCTCTGAGTAGTGTCACCTTAGCACCTCTCATGCTGAGGGATGTGAGTATTGAGAACTCCAGTGAACCTGTTACAGTGGATTTTGATTCTTCTGTTCTGTGACAGTCTCAGTCTATCCCCAAAGGAAAAGGGTTACATGTGTTAAAGTTAGAAATTATCCTCTCCATATTTGTAGGTGCTTCAAATCTTTCTGATACTGTAGCATCCCAAACTGCACGTGGTACTGTGCCAGGGGAAGTTTAGGCTGGATATCAGGAAAACTTTCTTCACCCAGAGTGTGGCTGGGCACTGGAACAGCATCCCCAGAGAAATGATCACAGCATCAACCCTTCCAGGATTCAAGAAGTGTTTGGACAACACTTTCAGGCACATTGTGGGATTCTTGGGGTTTTCCTCTGCAAGGCCAGTGGTTGGACTTTGATGAGCCTTGTGGGTCCTTTCCAATTCAGGATATTCTATGATTCTATGATCTTTCTTCTGTAGAAGTTCTCCACTTCTTCCCTCTCCATGGGTTTCTTCAAATCCTGCACATTTCTTTTTTGCACCTGATGCTCCCATCCCTCCAGAAAAACCTTTCCCACGGCTTCAGGCAGCAGAAATTGCAAAAATACTTTACTCAGCCTCTGAAGAGACTGGCAAAAATTGTGTCTGACAAAGATGGCTTCATAAACAGGGTCAGGGACCAGTTGTACCCAAGGAGCTGGCCCTGGGGCAGGTTCATTTCAGCAGATGTGAGCTGCCATCCCAGCTATGTGGGCCTGATGCAAAGGGCTGCGTGAGACCCTGGTGAGTCACCCTTGGTGTATTCAGTCACCCACGATCTAATCTCTTGAAACCATTGCCTAAACAAGACTAGTTTTCATTTCGCTTCACGTAACACAATTCATTAAAGTCACCAGACCACATGTTGGCTGAGGAATCAGCTCCCCTGGATTTTGGAATGGAGCTTGGATGGCAGTCCTGGGTCTGTCTGTCAACCTGTTGTCTTTCCAAACAAGCCTGGGATAGGCAGCCCAGCCAAGCAATCAAGTGCCCAGTTAGTGGGGCGAGACTGCCTGGAGCCTTACATGAAATATGCTTGGGAGGAGTCTGAAGCTCGAAGCCAAGGCTGTTTAGGGAATAAAAAACGTCCTATTTTGGGTGCTCTTGCTGAACATTCCACTTGAAGGAATTTCCTCCTCGTAAGAGGGAACGTGAAATGGTCAGACACCATTAAACTGACAATTTTATATTTTGATTTTTTGTGTTGTCTATATATAACCAGAAATCTGCATGGCAGGTCGGGTAATGAGGAATGACCTAGGGATGACCCTCAACCACATCATCCTTGTGCATTTTCTTGCTTAAGAAAACAGGGTCTCACATCCTTGACAGGCTGGGATGGAGCTTTTTGTTCTTCTCTTCTGCACCTGTTACCAGAACTTCCTTAGAGGTTTTCATATATAATCTCCAAAGCGGAAAAAGAGAAAGAGAGAAAGAAATGGAAAGGAGAAAGAAGAAAAGAAGAAAAAAAGGCAAGAAATAAGGAATGAAAGAAGAAAAGAAAGAAGGAAAAAGAAAGAGAGAGAGAAAGAAAGAGAAAGAAAAAAAGACAGACAGAAAGAAAGAAAGACAGAAAGAAAAAAAGAAAAAAGAGAGGAAGGAAGAAAGAGGAAAAAGAAAAAGAAAAAGAAAAAGAAAAAGAAAAAGAAAAAGAAAAAGAAAAAGAAAAAGAAAAAGAAAAAGAAAAAGAAAAAGAAAAAGAAAAAGAAAAAGAAAAAGAAAAAGAAAAAGAAAAAGAAAAAGAAAAAGAAAAAGAAAAAGAAAAAGAAAAAGAAAAAGAAAAAGAAAAAGAAAAAGAAAAAGGAAAAAATAAAGAAAAAGGAAAATATAAAGAAAAAGGAACGAAAAAAAAAAAAAAAAAAAAAAAAAAAAAAAAAAAAAAAAAAAAAGAAAAAAAAGAAGAAAGAAGAAAATAAGGGGGAAAGAAGACTTCCAAACCTCCAGGACAACAGCAGCTCCTACTGCTGCAGGTCATTATCCTCCTGGGTTCATCAGTCTTTTCTGAAAGTTAAACTGTGTGTGGTTTAGATTTCAGCTTTAGCAGCATCACATCAGGGTAGCTAAATAACTGTGAGACCTTTGCAAAACCCTTGCTTTTTCACCTTTTATAATAAGTGAAATAAGACCAGTCTGACAGCTTCTTGCCCCAAAGCAGGTCAGGTTTATACTTTCCCCAGTATTAGTCTTCCACAGCCTGAAGATGTGTGAGGAAACATTAAAAATTAGACTGTTTGGTCAATAATAGGCAGGGTTCTGCCTCTGCTTAGTTTATTAGTGGAGATGCAGCACTAGGCTGGTGTGAGGCTTTCTGAGTTGTTCTATGAAAATTAAAAAAATCAGCCCTTTTTGTCAATAAACTGGCTTGTGAAGTAAAATTCGAGTTACCAACTCAGCCAGTGACTGAGTGGTTTCCCTAATCCTCTGCCTTCCCTGTCCACACCAACAAAGTGAAGGCAATGGAACTTATCTTCTTCCCTTTGCCTCTGGATGTCTCAGGCTTTTAATACTGCAGAGCACAGCAGGGTAATAGAAGCAGCACCACAGTCAGAAGTACCATGTCCTGTCAACTCTCCCCTGTGCTGCACAGGTCAGGTTTGGTTTATGGTACTTTTCCATTTGCAGTTCCCTGTGGGAGTCCTTCCACACGTCTGGGATGGATAAAACTGACTTTTCTTACTTGGTGATCAATAAAAACCCCGAAATTTCCCTCTTTTTGGACTTTGTCATTCCCTTTCATCAACCTGTTCCCTCCCTGTGTTCGTATTGGCCTTTGCTGAAACTTTTAGCCAAATCATTCCCCAAGTGTGGAAAACCTTTGTGCAATCACCTTTCTTTACCTCTCTTGGCTGCCCAGCTGCTCCATGTCCTCACTCTTTCCCTTTTCTCCTGTGGAACCAAAGAAACTTTTGCTCCTTGCTCCTCATCCTCTGCAAGATATGATCCCCTGACACCTCATGCTACTCAACCTGGGCTCCTGTGCCATTTGCTGGAATTCCAGATTTCTATAGAAAAGGACCAGAAGAAAAAACACAAAACCTTGTCTTGCATATCCATGATGTAAAAATAAACTATGTATTAACCACTGACTGCTCCATGAGGCTGTAAAGAGCCAGACTTGCCCACCTAAGCAGGCACAGAGAACTTTTCCATATCTTTTTATAACTTCCTACTCCACAATTCACCGTCGCTGCTTAATACGTTCCAAATTGCACCTTTTTTCCTTCTCAGAAGAAAAGGCTAAATGGTCAGATCCCATTCTGTTACCCACTTTATGAATAGGAAATTGCTCTTTAAGCAGCCTCCTCCGTGCAATCAGGGCTGAAAGCAAGGGGCACACTCCCTGAGGGTCTGTGACGTGGAGAAATGAAACTCCACACAGGAATACCTTTCCTGTCTCGCTGGGATTTGGGGAGCAGGTTGATCCCTGGCAACCACACAAGGTTAATGGAGGACTGCAGAGGTAGAAAAGTGGCAAAACAGCTTCAGGGGGTGTTTTTCTCTGGGAATCCAGTGTTCCTGACTCCCTGATGGAGCCAGATGGGTTGGTTATGCCCCAAGCAACTCCACATCCACTGTTGTGCTGTGTGCAGGTATCCAAGGTTTTGGCCTTGTTTCCCATGGATGTTTTTCATCCCTCCTCCAAACTGCTTGACATCCTGATTAACACAGATAATTACTCTGTAAATACCTTTATGGCAGTCCAGACCTCCATGCCAGAGGCTGAAGACTCTCCACAAACATGGATGTCCTCAGTGTTGGCTTGAAGAAACAGACCATCAGAGTTGCTTCAGGATGCTCAAGACCTTTTTTATTGTAACAGAACTGCTCTTATTACATCAGAAATTAATCCACTGGTGTTAAAACAGTGACACTCCAACCCACAGCCCAGTCCTGGGCCCAGGCTGGCCACAGAACCAGTAATCCCATCCCCAGGATTTGGGTACTTCCCAACCAAGCTCACCCCAAAGAGCAGTAGATTTTCAGCCCTGCCTTTCCACAGTTTTTATTTTCTTGTGAAGATCAAGGACTCTGAAATCCCCTGATGACATGAAAACAAAGGAGCACCAAAACCTCAGTAAAATGGCCAATCTGTAAAGTGACCAAGAGGATGTAGCACAGACCACTCAGATTCAGCACAAGTCAAACAGAGGAACAGGAAAACCAACACAGACAAGTGGACTCACTGTTGCTGGAAGTATTAAAAAATGTGTGGATGTGGCACTTGGGGACAAGGGTTAGTGGTGGCCTTGGCAGTGCTGGGGAAATGGTAGGATTTGATGATCTCAGAGGGCTTTTCCAACCCTAAAGATTCTTTGATTCTGTGTAGTCAGACACGCAAGGCATCAGGGGTTTTGCCGTGGGCAGAAGGCTCGTAACAGTTGTCATCAGAGATCACAGTCCCTTATTGATCTGCTGAAACATCCCAGAAATTATCACATTTTTTCCTATGTGAATTGTCATTTTTGAACACTTTCGTGCTGTTAGAACTCTTTTAGTAGCACTCTGCAGGTCCTGAAAAACTGAGCTTACAAAAAAAAACCAACTTGAAAACAAGCTGGTGACAACTCAGTGTATGGGTTGTGGGACTGACTATGGTGTGATGCTCTCTGCAGGTTCTTTGACTTCGTTGGTCATATTTGTTGAATGCCAGGTCCTGTTTGTAAACAAGGAGAGTTCAAGAAACATCCACCAAAGAGATCAGGTAAGAAGTTTATTTAACAACATACTGCTCAGTCCAAGAAGTAAATAAAATAACAATGCAATAAAACTATGCTATGGCCAACGCATACACCATGCTGGCATGAGATGTGTGTGAGTACAAAATAAGAAGTGAAAAAAAAATTGATACTTAAAAGCAAAAAGAAAAAGTATTTAAGTATGCTTGCAGGTAATTCATAAACCAAGGAAGAAAATCCTGCCTTTGGGGGTTTTGTTTTCTTTTTTTTTTGCGTCACAAGCAAACTGTGTGGTGGATAGTTCATTATAGAAACATAGAATCATGGAATGGTTTGGGTTGGAAGGGACATTAAAACTCATCTCATGCCATGGGCAGGGACACCTTCCACTATCCCCACTTGCTCCAAGCCCCGTCCAACCCGGCCTTGGACACTTCCAGGGATCCAGGGGCAGCCACAGCTTCTCTGGGCAACCTGTGCCAGGGCCTCACCACCCTCACAGCCAACAATTTCTTCCTAATATCCAGTCTAAACCTACCCACCCTCCTTTAGCCATCCCAGTTGATACAACCAAGCAAAAGGAAAGCTCTGCACACAAGTTTCTCATCCATCACAGGGTGTGTGCTGCTGTTGGGAACAGATGGATTGTGGCAGCTTGTATTCACACCCACCCCCATGTCTCATACAGTTTGACCCAAGGAGAGAGAGAATATTCGGGCACTAACACGCCTTCAACAGAACTCAGGTTGCTTTGCAGCGCTGTTGTGAATCCCCACACTCTGGAGAATTCCAGGAAAGTGCTATCTGTGGTGGGAAAACCACCCTGTGCACGCTCAGCTGCTCTGGCTTTGTCAGGCAAGCAATAATCCCCATTTCTCTCCATGGCACCACCAAAACAAAACCAAAAAAAAAAGCCCATGGCCAGGTAGCTTTTACAACATGGATTAAAACTTCACATCATCCCTTCAGCCTCACGTGCTCTCTCCACAGGACTTGGCACAGCTTCACAAGGCTTTGGACCCTCTCCTCACTCTCACTTGTTGGGTATCACAGTTTGTGCAGCCTGGCCACCCCTGGGCAGAGGATTATCCCTGCTAGTCCTCCCGCCCAGTTGCTGGATGGGCATTGGGTCACGGGAGCCGTACGTGCCAGGGCCAGCTGGGGGAGTGAGCCTGGCCTCGTGGGAAGGCTGTTCTTCACATCCTCCCTCACTTTCCGTGTCCCCGTGAGTTAGGGTGAGTTTCCAGACTGGCCTCGGAAGGGTGGAGGGGAAATCAGAGCGTGTTCCTTGTCCCCATGGGACAGCACTGCAGGTATTAAAGTTAGTTTGGTCTTTGCCTTCAAATCCAGATGGCTTTAGGATTTAATTATTAAGATGTTCATGATTTTTTTTCCTCCATCTGAAAAGCAAATCCACGCCAATCTCACGCGGAAAGCGTGCAACATGTAATTTATAAAGTCCTGGAGTACAACCAGCAGCACAAATGGAAGAAGTGGTGACCAGGAAAACCCTTCAAATGAGAACCAAACTAGCTGTGACAACACTGGTTTTGCACAAAGAATGTCAGGGTTCGCTGCAGTCCCCGTTTTGGGAAAGGATGGTAACGGGAACCCTTCTGGCTCAGCAAAAGGGAAACAGCAAACGAAAAAATGTCTTTCAGCAGGCAGAAGTGAGATGGTTTTGTGAGCAGATGAACCGTTAGGGAAAAGCCAGATTGACTTCAACTCTAGGTTGAACCAACTCCTAATGATCACACAAAGAACATCCCAGGCAGAAAAATCTGACAAGTTTTAGTAGGAAATAACTTTTTATTTCATTTTGGAACATTCGGCAAATGCAGCCAAGACTTGCATTCAAACACCTCTTTTGAACAGTTTTCTCTGTAGCCAAGGATCTCTGGCGGCCTTTTGTTTTCCAAAACATCCCTCTATTTCTTTGCCCACCCCTTCAAAAAGGGAAGATTTTCTGCCCTTGAGTTGGAAGGACGTCACAGGAGGTGCAGTCTGATTGTGAGGCCAGAAAACATCACAGAGTTGCAGTGAGATGTACCTGAAAAAAGGCTCCTGGGAGAACCTGGAGCAGTTTCTGTGGACACAGAAAAGTATTGAAGCCACCAAACCAAAATTATTCACTATGATTCAAATTGTTTTGGTACAGAATAGTTCAAAGACTGTATCAGCCCAGAAACAAGCAACCCTAGGATGACACTCAGCTCCTCATTTCTATTTTGCATAAGGAGAGAAAACATAGTGATGGCAGAGCCAGGAAAACCACAGCAGTTTTAGCCCATACACAAGCAATTCCCTTTGAAAAATAAAAGCTGCCTTGAAGTTTAATGCTCAAAATTCGAAGAATCCAGGCCAAATTCAGATCACTAAGGATGATTAGGGATTTCTCTGAAAATTGGAAACACTAATCTCTTGACATTCTTATGTGTATTCAAGACTAGCAGATGTAATGGGGAAGGTTACCTCTGGTGATATTTAAAAAAAAAAAAAAAATTTACTCCAGAAAACATAACCCTGGCCTTATTCTGGGAATTGCTACATATTTCTTGAAAAATATACAAGAAATTGTGTATTTGCCTCTCAGGCTGGGGGAGGACACGGTGTGTGGACAAAGCAGTTTTGAAGTGGTTCCCTCTGTCTGCCTTTAATTGCAGCAGGATTTGGGGCTTGATGCTTTTTTGGCCTTTTATTTCCTAATATTTTTTAACCATTAATGATGCTATTGTGTGTTTTGGGACCTATTAACTGTAAACAGATGTGGGTTTATCAATGCTCTGACAATGCTTTCTACTGTTTCAACTCCCTTGAAAACCAAGGGCTTGTGCTTCTGCTTCATGAGCAATAGGCTGGTTTTTACTTTTCAGTTGGAAAACTTACAAGGAGAAATTTGTTCTGAGGTGACAGAGGAAGGTTTTGGGTCACAGAGCCCTCAGGACTCCCACACTGTCAGCAAAGCAGGCTGAGATTTGCTCATTCTGAATGAAACCTGCCTCTCCCCACAGCTGTCCCCAAAAACATCCATGGATGCAGTAAATGCTGGAGGAAAATGAAGAGGGGATGATGGAGTAGAAATACTACCACTCCAAATGGCTGAGGCATCTCACTGAAAACCACCCCTGCACATTTTGTGGTAGACACACAAAAATTTGCCTGCCTTGGCTTCCAGAAGGCTCTTCAGCTGGGCTTGCCTCCCATTCAGCACTGGTGCTGGTTTGCAAAGGGGTTGGCTTAGAGGAGAGGGAGGCAAAGAGGAGTTTTTCCGAAATGTGTTCCAGAGTCTAAATAGCAAATGAAGTCTTCTGAAAACCTGGCTTTGATGGTAGGTGACAAGCAGGTGAGCATTTGCCTGAGAGCTTTAGAAAAACCAAGCCTGTGATGCTGAATAATAGAATACACAGGCAGAAAAGAGCTGGTCTCTCACTGACATTCTCCCCCAGCACTGCAGAATTGCTCTCGGTGACACATTTTCCATTTCCGTGTCAGACAAAGGCTCATGCTTTCAATCTGCACGGGGGGGGAAAGATGAGAGCAGAGACAGCATCCTGCTTCTTGGGCAAAAGGCTCCCAAACCATCACAGTCTGAACTAACACAAGGACAGGCAGTTGTTTTCCTTCGCCCACTTGCTTGCAAAGTCCAAGCTGTGACTGAGAATCACACTGCTGGGCACGGCTTGGGGGTCCACCAAAGGATGGTGGTGGTGGGATGTTTGGCAAAGTGATGGCAGGAGTGCAGGCAGTGGCCACAGGGCACAGAAAAGGCGAGATTTGTACTCTTTCTTTTAGGTCAACTAGTGCAGCTAAAAAACAAACACACAAAACCCCCATGTTTACGGCAAATAGTCCTTTTTCCAGGTCCTGAAAGCATCTTTCTCATTAAACCTTCCAGTAATAGCTGAGGCTGGGGGAAGATGTTATCTCTTCCATGAGATGCAGCCTGAGGAAATAAGATTCTTTGTTTAGGACTTGCTAATCTGACCTCCTTCCAACCACAGTCCCTGTACCCTTCATTTATTAAATTTTGTTATCAAACTTATTGGGGCAGAAATCCCCAAGTACATTTTTTGCAATTACTCCCGTTGGCTGAAGATCTTCCCAAAAGAGGCATTGATCCTGAAATCCTGAGAGCCAGACTCCCCATGCTCAGTTCCTTAATGTACCTGCTGTAGCTGCTTATATTTGTGCCAGAGAAACAGGGAACGCTGCTACATTCCTTGCTGGACCAGCTTCTCCTTGGTAAAAGGGCAGAGCAATATCAACCCTACAAATGCAACTGGTTTTCAGTGGTGTAAATAGGACTTGGACATGCTCCAGGTGCAAAGCACGGGAGAATCTGACACAGGGAGCAGAGCCAGGGACATCCATTCCCTTTCTTCCTCCATGTGTGTTTCTCGTTGCTTTGACTCCCTGGTATCGGTGCTGGTTTGTGCCACAAGGCACAAAAAGTGGAGGATAAAAAGCCAGGATCAGGTTCTTCAGAGAGAATAGAGTTCCTTTGCAATAGAGCAAATTATTCTCCTCATTGCAGGGAGTGAGGGATTCACCCCCCGCATCTGAAAGTACTTCTTAATCTAAAACCAGAGCGCTGAGCATGTTCTTACATTAGCAGAGAGAAGACACTGACCCTACCCATTAACTCTCTGAAGGTGTGTAATTAGGGTCTGGAGTTAGAACAAGGGCTTTTGAGGGAGAACTAAGGCAGGAGTTCAAGAGGAGTTTTGAAGGGCTGTGGCAAACACCCTCTTCATCCCTGAAGTCTTGCAATCCAGCCTGAGTGACGTGGCTGAAAGTCCTTGCATTGAGAAAACAAACGACTGGACTGAGTTCAAGACCCAGCAGAGGAAGTCCTTTCTCTGCTGTTGGCTAGGGGTTAAGCTAGATGTGACGTTGCCTCTTGTGGTTAAATGCTGATGTTAAAATTGACTGTGTGTTTGGGGTAAACAGTCACGCACCTCCTCTGCCACTGGTCAGGCTGGTGGGGTGTGAGCCGTGTACCTCCCCAAACCCTTCAGCCATACCAAGGAGTGATGCCCCTGCTGCAATGCCCCACCCTCCACAGGGACACGAGCAGCACCAGAGTCCCACCAGCCTTATTCTGGAGTAGATAATGGGTGGGAGGAACTTCCTCCCCTCTGGGCACATACACGGTATCATTAGGTTATTAATAGGGACTCCGGGGCTTCAAAGTAACAGCAGATTCTGTAATAAACTTATCAGTTGCCTTCAGGCTGTTGTCTACAAATCCCAGAGGGGAAAATGGTCTCTGGATTGCCTTGCAGCCCGTGAAAAGTAATTAAGAAATCAGAACTATTGTCAGCAGGCTGAAGTTTGCTGTTCAGGAATCTACTACTCAGCAGAAAGCACTGAGGTACCTGCAAACCAAGAAAAGTGTACAAAAAAGAGAATTACCTAAATCAGCATAACCCTCTGTTGAACTTTTAGTTCTAACACCTTCACTTAAAGCAGAATACTGCAGAGAATATGCATTTCTTCCTCCCAGAGCACCATAACCCCCATGGCACAGCTGCACTCCTTTATCCCCTGCCATCGATGGACAAGCTCTGATTTCTACCCTCTGTGACCTTCTGTGAAAAACACCAAGCACTTTGTTTTTCCCCTGGTGGTGTGAAAAATCCCCAGCAGAAATGATAGGTCTGGGATTCAGAAGGGTATTGCTGTTGAGTGTTTTTTTCAGTGTCATTTACAGCCTGTGCTGATTTTTATGGGCTACCTGCTATCAGATGTGTGTCTGCTTCTGGCTCTCTCTTTACCTTGTGACTGAAAATGTCACCTTCTTTCAGGCAGAAGTACTTTTCTTGCTCCCTGTGCATCAGACATCTTGCTGCTGTAAGGTATTAAAACAATCTCCATTCATTTTCAGATAGAAATCACTTTTATTTGACCTCCAGTCGAGAGACCACCCCAAGAGAGGCAGAGACCTCAGATCAGGAACCACCTTAAAGATCATAGAATCATGGAGTGGTTTGGGTTGGAAGGGACCTTTAAAGGTCATCTAATCCAACCCCACTCTGCAATGAGCAGGGACACCTTCCACTGGACCAGGCTGCTCCAAGCCCCATCCAACGTGGCCTTGAACACTTCCAGGGATGGGGCAGCCACAGCTTCTCTGGGAAATTTTTGCCGGGACCTCACCACATCTCATCTAACCCTGCCCTCTGGCACTGGGAAGCCATTCCCACTTGTTCTGTCCCTCCACTGCCTTGTCAACAGTCCCTCTCCAGCTCTCTTTGAGCCCCTTTAGGTACATGGGGACAGAAAAGTGTGAAACTTGTGAGGAGAACAAAATTGCACGTGCTGGAGTGACAAATCCAAATGGCTGAGCCTCCCCTGGCAAGCAAGGGAAGATGCTGCCCAACCCAGCTCCTCTGGAAGCAGCTGGAACAAGAGATCATTCACCAGCACTGAATTCCTGTGGTGGGTGAATTTTTGAGAACTAATAGTCTCTGCCCATCTTCTGTGCAGGAAAATTCCTGAAGTAACAAAGCAACTGGGCTGCAGGCACAGGTCACAGAGCACCAGACATATATCCTGCATTTTACTGTACCCCTCTCCCCAGCTCAGCATCCTTAACAGCGATAACATTAACACAACAAACAGTCCAAATAAGGCACAAAGATAGCTGGTGTCCTTCTGCATGAAGATAACACCCCTCAACAAGGGGATCATCCTTGATGAACCATTAAATTAATCTCTAAAACACAGACTTACAATCTCTCAGTGAGCTGAGGAAGGGCCCTGACTGAGAATGGGTCAAGTATATAAGGATACACCATCCTCAGAGGGGACAACTATCATACTTTGATAACCCTGGTTGGATGCCTCTTCAGTGAATTTTTCCTTCCATAATTCCATTCCCTTGCTTTCTGAAGCTGTGTAAATGTTGGGCATCCCCAGCATCTTGCAGTGAGGGTGCCACAGGTGACAGGATGACTTGTGAAAAGGATTCCTCTTTTCTCTGTCTCCTTTCCATTTCTTTTCACACCATTGACAAAAAAAAAAAAAAAAAAAAAAAAAAAAAAAAAAAAAAAAAAAAAGAAAAAAGAAAAACCTTCTTGGCCTTTTAAAAATTTCTTTGTGTTAGATATGAGAAGAAATTAATCCTCATTTCTCAGAAATGGGTGAAGTTTTACCTGAAATCTCACATCCAGTCTAGGGATTTCTCTTTAAGAAAACCAGAAATGAACTGGAGGAACTCCAGGGTTCAGGTGAGTTAAAAAGTGACTTTAATGAATCACTGGAAAAAAAAAAAGAAAGATCTTTTTTAGTCTAAAAATAAGAAGACAAGGGAGGATTTAATGGTCTGCTCGTCTAAAACAAAACCAAGAAAAAAACCAAAACTTTATATAAAAAGATGAATCATTGTTCTCTGTGCCCAGGGAATTCCTTTTGGATCAGGACACAAATTAATTTCCTTTGCAGCAAAAGAGATTTTTGGTTAGAGAGGAAACCAATCTTCCTAAGTGTTTTCTTCCAACACTAAATTTTATCTCTCTGTATCATACATCTCCCATCCAATGTGTGAGGTTCCTCTAGAAAGTGATTCACCATCTTTTCAACAGCCCTAGTGTGATAAGTTTTATCACCATTGATAAATAAATTCTGCCAAGGAGTGGACTTTAGACCCGTTCCCCAGCTGCCCACACCACAAAATCATTACTTTGATCCCTGGACGGTTTGGGTCATTCCAGTTCTCTCCATAAAAGTGTGATTTGGTGAGAATTTCACTGCAAGGACCTCTCCCAGCAGGCAACAGGAGTGAGAGGAGATTTTGGGGCTCATCTTCCTCCCTCTGTACAGTTTTCCAACAACATGCTTGTCTTTGCATCCCAAATATCCCCAGGGACTCTGCGATGGCAACAACCCAGATATGAAATGTTGTCCCCTTGCTTGGAATTATTGAAAAATCCCCCCAAAAGCTTAGTGGTGTGGAGATGGCCTGGTCAAGGTGGGGCTAACACGAAGTGCAGACATAGGCTGGTGCATCACTTCACCTCAAGGTTCAGGATTGCTCCTTGGACCTCTTTGATTTACCAGCACAGACATATCCCTTGAGGTCCTGCTTTTTCCACAGGAATGTTAGTGAGAAGAGAACCAAATCCCTACATTTTCGGTCTGAACGTGTCTTTTTGATCAGATGGTCTCGTTTGTTTTCTCACAATAAAAAATGGAGGATAAAAATGAGAGAAAATAGCCCCAAATCTGCCTTCTTGTCTTTTTTTTTTTTTCTCAGTGATTTCAATGCAAAATGCTTAAGAATAAGTCTGTCTGTGTGTCATTTTCAGTTACATTTTGCATCCTCCTTTTTTTTTTTTTTTTACAAGGAGAAAGAAGGGTTCATTGTCTTATTTTTCAGGAAGAGTATAAAATCAGAACATTTTTCACCACTTCGAAAGGAAAAAGGATATTTGGAAAAGGCAAAAAATCATGGGTTGTTTTTTCCCCCCACTTAATTTGTTTGGGGAAGAGGATCAAGGTGCAATGCCAGGTTTTTGCGTTGAACACCAGGTTTTGCCAGCACAGGTTTAAAAATCCTGCTGCCTTGGTGGCTGAGTGATGCTGGGTCTATTCTGGGCACACTGAGCTCCAGGCTCTGTTCCCATCTCAGCCATACTTCTCCAAACCCAACACAACACATTCCTGCCCCAGATGACTCTCTCCAGGCCTTTTTTTCTCCCCTCTGACCCTTGCTGCCCCAGGAACCAACCATTTGATCTATTTGTCTCTTCAAACCCACACGTTTTTCTCCTTTCCCCGTTGCCTGTTCTCAGGACAGAGTAAGAGGATAAACTGTTGCTTGGACTCGTGATCTTTTTCCCAAAATCGTGAAGGATTTAAAACTACATTAAACCATCCTGGCATAGACTTTGGGGCTGTGCCTTTGACTGAGAGGAGGTGTAACCCAGAAGCTCCAGAGTGACAGTATCTAAAGTGACCTCCGTGCCACTGTTGCATGGCCACCAACCCAGCTCACTGCTGTGCAATGAATGGGATACCTGGGACCACTTTTAGGATGGTACCTGTCCCATCTGCCTTCTCTGGGCTGGGCTGAGGTCAGCCCTCTCCTGCTTTTCTTCTGTTTTCTGGGATGGAGCAGTCAGACAGGACAACTAGAGCCCTACCTATGACCCAGACTCGCCAAAGGGAGCCAGCTGGCCTGGTGGGCAGTGTTCATTGTCCCTTTTTGAGCAGATTTTCCCTGTCTGCAGGGAGAGATGTGCAGGTTGGTATCCTCCCAGGGCTGAGCTCAGTGCCTTCCCTACAGCTGGATCACTGGTATAAAACAGCATCTTAAGTTTCTCTCTCTTTTCTAAAGATCAGATCCTTCCCTCTCCCCATCCCTGCTTTCTGGTCCATCATCCATCTCTACACATGATGGAGGATTTCTCTCCAGAAGGACTGTTATTCACCCTTGTGTGAGGCTCTAGGTTTGGAAACTTCTTTGAGCATTATAATAGAGGTAACCTGGAAAGTATAACTCTTTAAAAAGCAAATTGCCTTTGTTCTGCCAAAATCCTTTTTTACTCGGACGGGGAGAGAAATCCTCCATCATGTTCAGAGCTGGATGATCTTTTCCCCATCCAAGGAAAAAGTTTGAAATGATTGCTGTTTGAAGAGATCTCTTGGAGCCTCAGACACTGTGACATAACTTTTGCAGGGCTCTGTGAAGTCCCCAGACCTGTGGAAGGCCAGATGTTCAGTAATTATAACAACATCCCGCAGACATACGAATCAGAATAGCTCCAGTGAGGATACCACTCATCTGCTAAATGAACAAATAAAATTAAGTCTGTTTTAGTGGTATTGATTTGCAGTAGCCAGGGAGCTTCTGTTCACTACTCTAGAAAATAATAGAAAATAACAGAAAATAATAGAAAACTTGCATCCCTGTAAAGTAAGGAAGCTGAGGAATAAAGCACTATGAGCAGCTCTATTCCTTTTAAGCCTCTTTTCCTCAGGAAATAAGGCCGTACAATCACACTGTGTATTTTATCTGCCTTCCTGTGGCAGCCCTAAAGCAATTCTAGCCCTTTTTAGAGTGTTAAACAAATTTGACAAGCCATGTAAAGCCTGAAAGATATCATGGCATATTAAAGATAAAATTTACATAAAAATACTACGTGGGAATGGTTCCCAGTGCCTCTGTGACATGACTAAGGGAGTCTGCAGCTCGTTTCACTTCAGATATTCTCCACTCAAAAAAGCTGGACAATATCTGGGCTCCCTCTTTGTATCCCTCTTCCCTCTGAGCAAGATGCTCTCCAACCACATGACCAGGGTTGCTCTTTAAGGAAGAAAGAGCTTTTATTTTCTGCTGATCCTTTTCAGCCCAAAATGGCAAAATGCTCCAGACACTGTAATGTGAGCTAAAGGCTAAGGAAAATTAAAGCATAAGCAGGGGAAGAGTGTGGCTTTTATCTTTGCCTGGTTATTCATGCTGATGTCTTTCTCAGCACTTCTCTCCCACTTGTCTGGCAAATTAAAAACATAAGGAGATAAAATAAAAGCTTTCATTTCCAAAAGTTGCCTTTTTTTTTTTTTATATTGTGAATAGTTTTCAAGCCCTTTCTGTTCTGCTGGGGATGGGACTCCCACAGTCATGCTTTCTTCCAAGCATGAAAGGACTTCAAACACTCAAGAGCTGCGCTAAACATTTGCCACATGATGCAGAAAATCAATAATACCATTTTGGAGAATTCCCAAAGCAGAACAATTCTGGTCAGCATGCACAGTCCTTGCACCCTGGGATCATGTCTGCTTTGCTTCTGGGTAAACTGAGGTGCAGAAGCAGCATGTGAATTTATCACAGAATAAGCCAACACTCTTAAAATAGTAAGTGCAGCTGCAGATGCCCTAATGGACGGTCTAACCTTCGTCAGAGCTGAGACATAAGGCTTCCTTCTCTGTCCTGCTTGGAGATGCCATGGAATGAACTGTGAGGCATCTGACAGTGAGCCACGAAGTCCAATAAACTTCCAACCAAAATGTGATCAGCCAGTGCTGAGCACCCACTCGCCCACAGGGGCCAATTGCTGCCTCAGTAGTGAAGAAGGAACAAACGCGGGTTTCACACATTATTTTGACACATACTGTGGAGAATTAGAAGACTCAGAGCCTGGTTTTTAGCTGCAAGGCACACATTGTGTTCACACCTTTTTTTTTTTCTTTTTTTTTCTCCCCAAACAGGATTACCTTGTCTGTGCTGCCTTTTGGGAATGATCCTTGGCAGATGGAATCCCCTGGAACGGTGCTGTCCAGGAAAGCACCAGCACAGGGCAAAAGGTGTCCAGGATGGTGAGCCAGGGCTGGAGGCTGTGCCTGGGACTTGGGGACATCAGATATGTGTCATGCACTGCTTAACCAGCTCTTTGCATGGTGCAGGAATGCACAGACATGGATGAGCCATGGAACAAATCCCGGCTGTCCACAGTGATGCATGGAAGCCTTCAGCCTATGCTGGTGCTGGGCTCTTCAACAAGGAGCATTTTATTACCTCCAGATTTGGCCTCAAGACCTCTGTTGTAAAAACATGGTCAGCCCAAAATCACAAAGGTAGGATTTGCCATTTAGGGTTGATGATATGCTGGCAGAGAGTAGAACTTGTCCTGAGAATTTTATGTATCTCATTTCTCCCTCTGGAGACTACTGAAGTTAAGAGAGGATAAAGTAAAGCAAAAACCACATATTGTCTTTATTTTCTCATGGTGCACAATAGAGGAGGAATAACACAAACACCAGTAAATCCAATGTCTCTTCTGGGAGAAAATCCTGTTGCATTTGGAAGAGGCTGTTGACAGATAACTGGAAGCGTTGAAAGCGTCATTTTGTTCGAGCAGTCTCTTGCTATTTATAATCATTGACATGTTGGAGTTGGAGGCAGATTAAATGGGAGGCACAGAAGTGATGACTGGAGTTTTAAAGCAAACCAAAGTGTATTTAACATGGGGGTGGTTTGTTCCTCGTGCTCTGCTTTAACTGCCCCTGAGAGCTTCTCTGCAGTGAAGCAAAGTGACCTTTTGTGCCAAATTTCGTGTTGACTTTCTTTACTGCATCCTGCCTGGCCGGTGGAGTTGGACGAGCATTATCAAGTGTGAAATGGGCAGAAAAGCCCCCCTCAGATATCTGTCAGCAGTAGGCTAAAAATACAACAAGCTGGGCCACTGTACTGCTGTACCATACAGCCAAAAATCATCCAGATGCCAAGAGTTATTCTTCGCCCTCTGTTGCAGAGGAACTCGTGGGAGAAATGTGCAATGATCCCTCACAGTCTTTATGGTCCATGAAACATTCACTGGGACCACTTCTGGCGAGCCGTCGCCTCCCCCAGGGTCTGTGCATATGTGCAAAAATAAGCTCATTTTCAGGCTACTTTGCCCAAATTCTGCTGCCACTTCCAGGGCTGCAGCTCTGCTTGATGAGTCCCTGCTCATGGCAGAACCTGGCAGCACATGGAGATCGTTTCACCCTGGGACACCGATGACACAAAGGATTTTTGGACATGATTATGGCCCTGCTAATCACCCAGTGCCAGAAGGGCCTTTCGAGCTTGACAAATGACCATTTTTATGCCAATGTGTTATGGAGCATTTATTTATAAAGTTTTCTGGGGGATTAAAGGATATTTTTTTCCTTTCTCAGGCAGTGGAGCAGAATGGGCAGAGCATTGCACAAGAGACTCAGTTCTATTTCCAGCTCTGACAATGGCACAAAATACATGAGTGGGGCAATTCACTTCACCTACTGTTAAATGAGACAATGAATCTTGCTTTATTTACCTTAAAAATGTTTTGAGATCCACTGACTAAAAAACCCACAACAGATCAACATGAAAACCCAAAAGCATTATGAAAGCAAGTTGCTTTAAAGCATTCTGAGGATGAATGTTCCTCAGAGGCAGCAAGAAAGAGCAAAAGAGTCAGTGATGGCTTTAAACAACACCTAAATTGCATCTCTAACTTTTCTCCTGCTTTCTTTACTCAGACCTTCTCCAAATTTCTGCTTTTCCCACAGAAAACTCCCAAGGCGTGACTTCAGCCTCAAGCAGACTTATTAATTTGAAACTAGGGACAAGAAGGATTCTGGCTTCTGGAAAAGCAAACACAAGACTTCTGTGAAGAATCAAACAAAAAAATGAAGTGAAAATTGATCTCTCTCCACATTTCTACTGAAGGAAAGAGGTACTGGAGACAGAAGGTGAAGCAAAGCTTCAAAAGAGCCTTGGTGGATCCTGTTTCTGCCTGTTCAGGTGACAGCAAACCCGGGATGGGATGGATTTGGGGCAATTCTGCCAGTGCAGACTGTGATGGAGGTGGAAGGTGGTGGTGGAGAAGAGGGAGGGGCAAATCAGGATATTCTCACAGGAACTCCAGGCAGCAAGGCACCTCAGACTGTGAAGTCTTGTCTCGAGTCTGACATCCCACCACATCTTCCAGGCCCTGTGAACCCAGCAAGCTCCACATCATCCTCAGCTGCCTCAGCCCAGTTACAGCAACAACCCATCCAAAGTGATGTGCTGTGACTCAGCCACTTTCCTGCAAAACAGTGGATGTGGAAGAACTGAAGCAATTAAGCACCTTGACCTATTTGGACTTTTTTTTTCCCCTCCTCATTTTTCTCCTTCAGAAATCTACCCAGAAGGCTCTGCCTCAGCCAGCAGCAGCAAGGAGGCTCCTGCCCAGCAGGAAAGGCTGAACTTGAACTTGTGTGCAAGCACTGAAACCTGGAAGTGTAGATCCCATCATGTGTCAGCATGGACTTGCATTAACCTATCACCTGCTTGCTCTGGAATGATGAAACACAGCTTTCAAATTGTTTTCCTGCAGGATTTGTCCTTTTTTTAATCCATTTCAGAGTTTACCCAAATGCATAATAAAAGTCTGTAGTGCTTTTGCTTAAACAAAATTCAACATAATGACTTTCTGAGTCCGTGCATAGCTCAGGGACTGTTCTGGGGGCATTTTTGCTGCCTGGCGATCTCCCCATTTTGTTGTGAAAGGTTAAGCTGCTGAAGGGACAGTTGTGATGGCTGATGGAAGGAACAAAGAGCTTTGGATACCTGTCAAAGCTTTCTCAGCCTGGTTGATCAAAGCTGTTTCAGGGGCATTCATTATCAGCATATCTGAATAATTAGCCTCATTTTCCAGAGGAAACAGCTACTAACTACAGCTTGGTGCTTTCTGACACTTAGCCATTTTCCCAGCTTTTTAATGTAACCAGTCATTGACCCTTCAGGGGGCTGCTCAGAGCTGTTGCAGCCCAGACAATTGGATCAAATCTCACTGCTTTGGACTCTTCTGGAAGTGCTACATGGGCGAACTTCTCCAAAACAGGTTCCAGTGTGAATAACATGTCCTGGTGCTCAGCTGCTCCATGATATTGGTTCCAGTATTTACTCTTGAGCTCCTCAGGGACCTGAACCGGATTTATTCATAGTTCATCTTTGCAACTGCTAATGAAAATGGTTGCCAGGCTTATTGGTATCAAGAAGATCGCTTGAAAACAGAGGAAAGCAAGTCTTGGTCATGGTACTCTCTCCCATGGGTCCCACCTTATGGAGAATGTGAGACTTGTGTTTGTCTTCCAGCTGGAAGCCCAGCAGGAGCCCTGCCTCTCCTTGTCCACTCCACAGTCAGTAGGAAGAGTCTCACTTTCAACTTGTGTCTCTCTTTAGTAAAAGAGCTCTTGAGGGATACTGCAACTCCTACCTGTGTTTTAAATGGCTTCAGCTGAAAGAGAACAGGGTTAGATGGGATATTGGGAGGGAATTCCTCCCTGTGAGGATGGGGAGGCCCTGGCACAGGTTGCCCAGAGAAGCTGTGGCTGCCCCTGGATCCCTGGAAGTGTCCAAGGCCAGGTTGGACAGGGCTTGGAGCAACCTGGAATAGTGGAAGGTGTCCCTGCCCTTGGCAGGGGATGGAACTGGATGATTTTTAGGTTCCTTTACAACCCAAAGCATTCTGTGATTCTCTGATTCTATAAACAGTTTACTGCACACTCCACTGAATTCCTTCTGGTGTGTGCCCTTTAAAGAGCTGCTTGAAGAATTGGCTGACACAGGTGAAGTTAAAAGTCAACAACCCACCTTCTAGACACGTGGCTTTTGCCACAAGCCCTTTAGATCTTTTTAACCCTCCTGGTCTTTCAAGTCTTTGAGCAAAAGCCTTATTACAATGTGTAACTATTATGCTGGCTGGCAGCTTGATGTGGCTCTGCATTGCTCATGTGCCCTTTTTCTTACAGTTTTTCTCTCTCAATCTGATTAATAGATTTTGCTTTTTTGAAAGCATCTCAGCCTTGACATTGGGCCCTCTGTGACCTAACACCTTTCACATCTTCATTCTCATCTCCTGTGTGCTGAGACTCTCAATACTATATATACAAGGCAGTTTTTTTCCTGCAAATTTCTCCCATGTATTTTGCTATTTAATAGTTATTGGTTGACACTGAAGTGTTCAAATAGGACCTCAGTTGCTCTCTGCTGGACTGTGACACTCCCTGCCCTCCATCTCATCAGCCTCCATGAAATGGCACTATTTCAGCTTATGTTAACAGCCATAATTGTACAGTTCAATATCAACAACACTCCAAATTTCAGAGCTGGCTCAGTCTATGAGATTATTAGTAAAAGGCACAGACAGCTTTGCAACAGATTAGACACAGCTCTGTCCTTGGAGAGCAGAGCCAGGAGGGTTATCTCAAATCTGCTCAGGAAAGGAGGCTCGGATAAGAAACAGGGTTACATCCCTTTGGAATAAGCTGAGCAGGCTTCCATAAGATTCCTAAAATACTTAGGATTATACCCTTATCTTATTTGTCTTTGGGGGAACTTTGCATAACTTGAAGTCAGCAAATATATAGTTTACTTTGCTTAATGGCTCATTAACATAACAAACCTGTTTTCGGTAGTATTAGAGCCATTGGCTTGATACCACGCTGAAGTCTGAGAAATGCTGCAATTTTGGACAAGTTTAACATAACTGAAAACCTCTGCAAGGCTGTGGTTCAGTCACTTGCTTAAGTACACTCTGCTAAAGCAGACATTGATTAGAATTCCTTCCCCTCCCAGCACTGTAACCTCAGTTACTCCGGCACCTCGACATCTTTGATAAATGGATATAAATGACAAATGCTAATAAATTCCTGTGCCATTCACACAGGTCAAGAAAACAAGCAAACACAGGATTAATACAACTGAATCAGATACTGTTTGCACAGTAATTAAAGTCTTGAAACGTAACCTCTCTCTGTTTTTAATAATGAATATTTGTAAATCACTGTTGCCACAGGAGATCATTCAGCCTTATAACTTCCAGCCTAATTTTGGTAATGATTGCTTTTTCAGGCTAACACTGTTCTTTAGATTTAAAGTTAGCAGTTTAGTATGCACATAAAAAATAAGTACATCACCTCTAATATCTCCCCAGTGGCCAGGTTTCACTTTGCATGACTGAACCATTATGGATAATTAATATTGGCATGATTACAGTTTGCCAAATAAAACTGTGGGCCCAGGGAGTAATAACAGATCCACAGAACTTCTCTGCAAGTCAGAGGGGTGTATAAAATCTTGGTGACTTGCTGCTAAGTGCTACAGTCTGTCTGCCTCCAGATCATATAATTTTGGTGAGGTTTAATGGATGAGTGGTGTTGAAATCCCTCATGTTGGTCCATGCCAAAGCCACCACATCAGCACAGGAATTAATCCCTCCCTGGTAAACTGTAGGCTGCCAGCAGTGCCCTCAGGGTGCCAGATGATGGGTGAAACTTCTCCATCTCTGGTAGATCCAGATGTCCTCTGCAGGGTTATTCTTCTAAAAAAAAAAAAACCAAACACCTAAGCTAAATAAATTTAACATTTAATTTTTAGTATTTAGTGTTTCTCAATGACAATTTTGTTCTATTCTATTTGTCAGAGGCACTGGCAACAAGGTGCAGTGGCAATATAAGAAGTAGTCAGAGATTTGGTGGAGTTACCATCCCTGTAATTCTTCAAAAAACGTGTGGATTTGCCACTTGAGGACATAGCTTAGTGGTGAACGTGGTGGAGGGGCTGGGCTGATGTTTGGACTTGATGACCTCAAGGTCTTTTCCAGCCTTAACGATTTTTGTGATTCCATTTTTTGATTCTGAGCAAAAGCCTTTGCAGCAACCCGTGCCTCAGTTTCCACTGCAGTGTCACTGCCCCCAGTTCAGGAACTGAAAGGAACCTGTGAACATAATTGGGTGTGTTGGCATCCCACAGGAACTTCTGCCATGCACAGCCCTGCACTTTTTGGGGGCCACGTTCACAAATCACAGCTCCAGTGCTCCAGACCACCTGTGTCCCGACCATCACATGTCCCATTCCTGAAGCTGTGAGGGATAATTCAAATTATGTGTGTCCTTTACCATCTTTCTTGGATTTCTGTTACACACAATGATCTCTGCAAAGATGTGCAGTTTATTTATAGCTTATAAAATGGACTAAACAGTGCAAGGCAGACTGAAGTAAAAGAAGCAGCTTGTTCTCACTTTTTGTTCTCCAGCCTTTTGTTTGCTGCACAATCAAACATGTTTCTGCAGCTCTTTTGAATTTTCCATGCTGTTAACTGCCCACAATTGTATTTTCTGAATGAGTCTTGTAACTTCTCCATAAAAAATCTCTGCTATAACTCCTTTTACATGTACATTTTTCCCCCTCACAGAAAACATCCTAAATTGTACAAAACTGGGCGGTCAAGTGTAAGAGAGAAGCTGTGACTGTTCTCACCTTGTTCTGCACCAGCAAAGCAAAAAGTTGGTTTCATCTCCCCCCTCCTCCCTCTCTTTAGTTATCCCAGGGCAAGCAGAGCATTAAGTTTTGTGTTTGTTTTTATACCCTCTGCCTTTCCCTGTCTCTCTCTATCCATACTGTGAGCTGAGAGGAGGTGCTGAGATTTCTGGATGCTTTCAGAGTGCTTTTTTTAACTTCCCCTTTTCTTAAAAGCCTCATTGCCACTACAGAAACCCAGGCCATCACATTTTATTTTTTCCTTGCCTTCCCTTTCCCCCCATCACTATCCCACTCTGCTTTCAGGAGGCTACAAATACAGCTCCTGCCACCAGCACTAAAATGCTCCCCCCCTGGACAGCTCTGGGGTAAAGTTTAAAGCCCCCAAGGGAATGTGCTTCACTTTTGTGTGTGTGTCCTTGCTTAATGCTGGAAAGCCTTTCAGCCTGACCCATGCCTGGAAGGAGTTTTACCCAACAGAAATGTTTTGCTGCAGTGACTCAATCAGCTGCTTATTCCTGGTGCTGCTGCAAGTCCTGTCAGTGTCAGCACAGCAGGGCTGGGGATGGGTGATTATGCAAAAAAAAAAATAAAAATCCAGAATTAACCAAACTGTAATCACAGTAACAGGGGCTATCAGGACCTGATTCATCGATCACTACCTTATTAACCACTCTGATTAGTTATGAGCTGGAGAAAACCCCCCGGGTGCAGATGCATTGATCTGTGTCTAAATACAGACATCATTTTGGTGGTTCCACGTCGGGAGCACATGGCTCAAGCAATTACTTTGTAAATAAAAGAAAAAGGTAGTATATCACTCCTGCATCAATAGCCACGTTAGAGATGTGTCATAAAAAAATGTACTAAGAAACCTTATTTTAATCACTGGCGTGTTTGGAAGCTTTCCTTTACTATTAGATATGATGGAACCCCAGAATCATGGAAGGGTTTGGGTTGGAAGGGACCTTAAAGATCATCCAGTCCCACCCCCTGCCATGGGCAGGGACACCTTCCACTAGACCAGGTTGCTCCAAGCCCTGTCCAACCTGGCCTTGGACACTTCCAGGGATCCAGAGGCAGCCACAGCTTCTCTGGGCAACCTGTGCCAGGGCCTCCCCACCCTCACAGCAATGACTTTTTCCCTAATATCCAATGTAAACCCACTCTCTGTCAGTCTGAATCTATTCCCCTTGTTCTGTCACTCCATCCTCTTGTAAAAAGTCCCTCTCCAAATATCAAGAGATTTACCTGCTGCAGCTGTAAACTGGGTGACACATCCCAGAAACGAGCTACTCCTTGTCTTGGGAATATTTCGTGTTTCCAAAATGCCATGTGTTTGCCAAAGTTCTTGATCTCAGTCAATTCCAGTTCCTCTTCCACCTTCTTTTTCTTAATTTCACCAAAAAAAATTATTTTGTTTGATGCAATCTAGTGTAAATCAATCAATCCAAAGTATTTTTTTCTTTATAATGCATATATACATAAATAGATATAGGTATGTACATAAATCTCCCTGATGTGCTCTGGTGGGATTTTCACTGTGCTGATGGAGAGCAGGAATGATTCTTATCAAATTCAGGTTCTGCCAAGTTTTTGTGATGTTTCCTGGATTCCTGGATTAGAAGTGGATGTAGGTGCGTCATTCTTGACAAATTCCCTCTGAATAGCTCTCATGTATCCCAGACACAAATTTTTCAATAACCATGGAGAAACACGTGCAAAAACAAGAAAAATATATTTCAAACATTTTTAAACTGTTTGTGAATCAAAAAAAGATTTCAGGCAACTCAGGTTTTTATTCCTTTACACATGGCATTCCTTTTTCCATGCCAGGCAGCTGATGTATATGATTTGTGTATCTGGGTTAAGTTGGTTTATCTGAGAATTTTAGAGGGAATCAAAGGGCAAAATGTGTTCTGACGCTTAATTTTACGAGGACATTTGTTCTGCCAAACAATTAATTCTTTAAATTCTTCCAAATGGGAAATCATGCTTTCTGGCCCATCAGCAGACTTGTTATTCCTGACCATAGAGTATGAAAAATAACAGCCTTTTTTGCAGATCTGAGTCCGTGTGACACCTCTAATTTACAGCACTGATAAACACAAATGGAATTAATGCCAGGTGAGGTTTCCAAAGGGCCTGGGAATCAGATGTGCTTTGGAAAAGCCTGCTGACCAAGGATCTGTTTAAGGAACACACCTGGCACACCGTCCTGAAAAGTTTTCCTCACCAGAGGAGCAGTGTTGGACTCAGCATTCAACACGTCTGGGTAAGAGCTGGCAGGATTCACCCCTCCTTAAATTCCTGCATTTTACAGAGCTGTCTGGACATGTAGGAACAAACTCTAACTATAGCTGACTTTATTTATGTTGCTCATGCCAATCAAAATAGTAAAGAACTTGGGACATTAGCACCCCCTTATCTCTTTGTCTGTACATATTGCAACCCGTACAAAAGAGGAATTAACTCTTTCCCCCTTCTTTGCCCTCCTCTTTCTTCATTTTCTTACAATGTTTTGCACTTGCAATTCATTCTTTTCAGTCTTTAGCTTGCATCATTTGAGTTTTGGCTTTTAGAATTATCACAGGATTGAAACCACCTTCATTTTTGCCCCTTCAGCCTCTCGAAGAAACATTGAAAAGCCAGAGGTACAGGTGATAAAAGAAACAATCTCTCCATGAAGGTTTTCCAGAGTCATCTGGGCATGCCCACGAGTAACCAGACCTGGTGAAACCTCTTTTGAGCAGAGTATTAGACTAGATAACCTCTGGAGGCCCCTTCCAGCCTAAAATTTGACGCCATGGGTCCATGAAATTCCAGCTGAACTACGTTTCCCACGATGGTCAATACCAGTATATTGACCAGGGATCTTCATTCCAGTAGAGGGACTGGGGCCTAAGAAATGGAGTCATACCAGAGTGGCACATATTTTGAATCCTTGTTCACCCTGAGCTATTTGAGGTCCCGTCATAGAAAGATGGACCTCCAACATCACTGAGCTGAAAATTGCCCTTGTGTCATCCATTACCATCAGCTGTGTCATCTCCTCTCTGAACTAACAGCAGAGCTCATCACAAGCCACAGATTTTCTGTAGACCAAAGTTACCAGGATTTCTGTGCCAAAATCAGTCTTAGCCACAACCACATCATTAGATGACCTTCCCATCCTCTCTCTTGGCTCCTTTTTTTTTGGCTACTATCCAAATTAAAAGTGTAATAAAACAAAATAAGGATATCCCAAACCCTGAGAGATCATAGAACGCGGAAATATCAGATTAATTTCCAGTAGCTTCACAGCAATATGATTACACACAATTTAAGAGTGTTATGTCACATTAGAATGATTCAAGTGAGGAAAAAAATGTTGCCATGAACTTGATTGATTTTTATTTACAGCCTGGTGCATTCCCATCTCTGCAGGGCACTTTTCTTTTCCACAGCAGTGTGAATTCCTGACAAATATTCCTTGTGTGCTGCTGTCACTCATCCACTCTCCTGTATCACCCAGCTGATTATTCCTTCTGTGGACTAGAATTTTACATTTGGCCTTATTGAATTGGACTTTATTTTTTTCCAGATAATTTTTCCAATCTTTCAAGACAGTTTTGGATTTCAGTCTTGTCCTTCTGCGTGTTCACATGGATTGCAAATGTGACCAGTCTGCTGAATTTCAAAATCATTAATAAAAATTGTTGACTGGTACCCGTTCTATGGAGATTTATGCTTTTGTTTCTTAATACAACATTGTGGTCTGATATTTCTCAGACAACAGTTACTAATGCTTTGCTGTTTTCCAGTCAAATGCCAGTACAATAAATATTAGCATTATCTAATCCTTAGTTCTCAAAATTGCTTAGGACGCTATTTAGTAAAAGAATGTCCAGACCTTAAGTCAGAATATTTAACATCTATGTGTTTTTTTTCCTATCCTCCAGGCCTACTGCTTTGTCAAAAAATGAAATTAAAATTCTTCAACACAGGTTGTCCTTAAAAAAAAAAAAAATAAAGAAGTTTCAGCAGTTATTCATCCCTCTGTTGTCTTCTTCATGCTTACAGACTGAGGATTTATTTCAACATTATTCTGAAAACCAAAATGATGCCAACTCACTGGATCACCCACCCTTCTTTCCAAAGACTAATACAATCTTTATCCACCTCTCCCCACCCCATGTTCTCAAAGGTCATTACCATATCTCCGTGGGTTTTTCCAGCTGTCTCCCAGAAAATACACAGGAGAATGCTGTCAAGTCCAGATCCTTTGAAACACCTTCCTGATCTATACTTTTTTCCTCCCATTATACCCTGAATTCTTGTTTCTTTTCAGTGATATTAATTCTGACAAGTAGGTTTCTTACAACTTTCTTAAGCCATTTTCCATGTTGGAATAATCTGTATGTCTTCCTTTAACAGGAATTTCTTAAAGCATTGCCAGTTCTCCACAATTTTTCCCTCTAAAAAAGTTATCATCTGGGCCTTAACTCCTTCCATTTGAGGAAATGCATTTTTCTGAAGACCATCATCAATATCTTGCCTTTTTTTCCTAAGATGTATCCATACCCTTTTAGTCTTATCCAGGCTGTCCTCTACCTTCATGTTCTGAGTCTGCTTCTATCTGCTCTACTAAAAGTCATAACATCTCCTTGTCTCTTTGCTTAGGTGTTTTTTGGGGTTTTTTTGTTTTGTTTTGTTTTTTTTTTTTAGTTGCCCATCAAAAATTATGGCTTAGTAAAATCCAGAGTTTTAAGGGTTCTTTGTATACACTGCTGTAGTCTTCTTTCCAGACATGTCTGGATCAAAGAATTCCTTTCACACATCCCCCACTTGCTACCAAGAGTCACCACTGTGACTAATTCAGCTGATTTTCCAGAAGTGGATTCAAAGTTTATAAAGTGAATCTTTCCCACTGAGAGTTGGAAGATGGTTGTGGCACTTGATGAAGATATTGCAGAGTCCCAGAATGGTTTGGCTTGGAAGGGACAGTTCCACCCTCCTGCCATGGGCAGGGACAACTTCCACTATCCCAGGTTGCTCCAAGCCCCATCCAACCTGGCCTTGGACACTTCCAGGGATCCAGGGGCAGCCACAGCTTCTCTGCCCAACCTGTGCCAGGGCCTCACCAGCAGTTTCTGTTTAGCAAAGTGTCACCACGTGTGAATTTTGATAAAATCTTGCAACTTTATGAGTTGATCTGAATGCATCTACCTGGGAAAAGAACTTTGAGTGGGGTGTCTGTAATGATTCACAGTGATTGCCAAGACTTAGAGGCAATAATGAAATACAAATATCCAGTATAAATGAGCAAGCATCGGGCTGGTCAGATTGTTTAACATCATTTGGATAAACATCCCAGAAATCTGAGCATGTATCACACCCTGGCATGTCCTGCCTTGGCTACATGTCTCAGTTCAATGACCATCACCAGGATTTGCCACTGCAGAGCCAACCTTGTTTCTGGAGAGAAGCTCCAGTTAAGCAAATCTCTCAGCTGTGTAGTTTTCCCTAATAGGAACATGCTGCTTTGGACACATTATCTGGAAGGATACAGCATTGCTTTGGGAAAGTCAGCCCTGCAAGGAATCCACCCAAGCTGTCCAGCAGATACTTCGGAATTAAGTGTGTCATATGAGAAGGAAACAGCACATTTTCTAATCTTTGCCAACCACACGGGGATCCATCTCTCTTATGTTTCGTGTCCTGAGATCATGACCACGATAAGAACTGACTTAAATCCCACAGACCTTGTTTTTCCTTGCAAATTGGCTTAAGCTCATCTCCTAATCAGGTACTTGAACCGTTTGTGTTTCTTGGCTGAATTCCAGCCCGGGCTCACCTCTTATGAAATTATCCCAGGTCATTACCCAGTCTGGTGATCCCAAACCAGTCATTATGGGAAAATACAACACTTGGAGCCAGAAAAGGGAAGAGGACCAAGGCAGATTCCAGGTAAGAGCTTTGGACCCTTAGTCTTGTGACAGATCTTGAAGTCTGCTTCCCAGAAGACTGTCCCACATCCTTCCCACCTCCTTCAGCTTGGCACAGAGAGCTGAGCACCCACTGAACCTATCACAGGGTCATGAGTCCTACCAGTATTAAGGCAGGTCCATCTCCCCTCCTACCAGTGCTGGCACCCACAGCCTTGGAGCACTGAGCCCATTCCTCTTGTCCCAGACTATTATTTGGGGTAGATCAGGGGATGGATGGGGCAGCACAAGTTAGTGAGGCACATCATCCCTAATGGCTGGGAGTAACAACATGGTTCTCCACCGTGACAGAGAGACACCAAAGGTGTGTCTTTTGTTGAAAAAGACTCTCTGTTGATGTTCCTGGAGGTGGCTTTAAATGGTCAGCCTTGAGTTAGGGAGAGTCAGAACAGTGCATTCCCTCTGCCCACCATTCAGCTCATAATTTCCTGATTTATGGAGTGCCACAACGTTCTCTGTTTTCTTTTCCACTGCTAACTTTCGTGGTGCTTGCTGTTATTTTTTTCCCTATTGAGCTTTGAGTTGCTTTATAGAAATCCTAGGTATTTTTGGAACTACCCATCAGAACACCAAGAGCTCATTTTGAGGTATCTTGTGTGAAAGCATCTAATTCCTGCAGTCCCTGAACTGACACCTGAAGGCATTGCTCCACCTGGATGTATTAGTGTTCTCAATACATTCAACTTCAGGTTTTCCAGCCTGCTATAAAAAACCCCAAAATTAGTTTTGCCTCCGTGAACTCAGGGGGATATTATTAATCTGAATCCAGTGAGTTATTTTTAAAGAATTAGACAACACCTGTGGAAGTATTCAAAAAACAATTATATGAAGCAATTAATGAACATGAAGGGATTTTTACACTAAATTGTGCCATCAGCTCCCTGCTTTATCAGTTTCATGTGTTTTGAGTTTCATTGCATCAACACAGTGAAAAGAAGACGAATTCAGGAAGAATTTCTCCACTGAAAGGGTGGTTAAACATTGGAATGGGCTGCCCAGGGAGGTGGTGGAGTCACCATCCCTGGAAGTGTTCGAGAAATGACTGGGCATGGCACTTAGTACTCTAGTCTAACTTGGCAAGGTGCTGTTTGGTCAAAGATTGGGTTCAATGACCTTGGAGATCAAAAACATAGAATCATAGAATGGTTTGGGTTGGAAGGGACATTAAAGACCACCTCATTCCACCCCCCTGCCATGGGCAGGGACACCTTCCACTAGCCCAGGTTGCTCCAAGTCCCATCCAACCTGGCCTTGAACACTTCCAGGGATGGGGCAGCCACAGCTTCTCTTATGTATCTCTGTCTTTGATGTCCTTACCAGCCCTTTTCCTCTCCTTTAGTGCATTTCTTGGCAATTTGGGCTTCACTTTGCTTTAGCTGCTAATCTGGAGCCAAGAGAATATTCAACCTCAGATATATGTAACTTGGCAGCTGTGGCACAGCCAACACTGCCAAAGATGTGCAGGAAAATTGTGCAGGAAAATCCAGAATTTCTCACTAGTACAGGAAAATTGTGCAGGAAAATCCAGAATTTCTCACTAGTACAGTACTGCACCCAACTGTTTCATAAAATAAGAAGTGATCAGAAGTGGGTCACTGTTACACAAAGGGATTTTCACACATTTTCATGCTGAAAATACATGACTGGGTGCTAAGAGCTCTCCTAAACAAATTCTCTTCCAAGCACTCAACAAGCTATTAACATTCATGCTAATTTTGCTCACGTTCACCCTCTCTCCTGATCCCTCAGTGCTCTGTTAAGGTACTCCTGTCACATGGAACTGTTTGAAATGAGGAGGCACCCCTGGACGGTGAGGACCTGAGTTCTGGTCTTTACTGGCTCTAGGAATTGGCAGTTAAATTCTTCATAAACAAATAGAACCTAAGGCAAACATTTGCTTCTCACACTTTCTCCAGCAAACACGGCTTCAAACAAGGGGAGGGAAAAACAAACTCCACGACCGCCCCCTCAGCTTTCCATAACTTCTGTGTCCATTTTCCATGCTTTATTTTCCCTCATCCTGGAAGGAAAGCAGAGCAGGAGAAAGCATTAATCTCTAACCACAGCAATTTCCTGAATGCCAAAGAACTGCTGTCAAAACCAAGGATTCACTCACTGCTGGAACATCTGCACCAGATTACTGCACTTCCCTTTTCACTCCTGCATCGTGGCCTGCAATCAGCCACTGCTGCAACCCAGAAACTGTAAAAAAATATCTGTGTTGGGCTCCTACTGTTTTTTAATGTGGCCTTACTCATCTGTCTCTGCCTCCCTTTCCAGGTTGCTGCCTCTGTACCATTTTCTCCAACTGACTGGCAAATTGTTGATAACACACGCTTTTCTGGGGATGTATTTTTCTTCTTTTCCTCTCTGTGCATTTTTATTCTAGTTCCTACTAAAAATGATGATGATGGTTTTAATAATGACTGATTCCTTGACTTGATTTAGCTCTTCACGTAGCTGACGCAAGCAGATTACTCATTGTCTTCTCCAAAGTAGCTCCCATGAACCTTTGGGAGTCATCTCTCTTGTTTAATTGACTCTTTAGATTTCAAGATCCCTAATAGCCAGGTACAGAAAGACTGATTTGGATAGTATCTTCTGGGGCCATGGTGATCCAGGGAGCCTAACAGGGGAGACAGCAAATTTGGCCCCTTTCCCTGAAGGATCTTGGTTCATACCTTTGTTTCTTTGCCTTTAACAGCAAGATATAAAATATATCTGAAATTTCTCTCTACCCTCTTCCTTCCACTGGGGATGTGTAATTTGAAAGGCACCTTCCATAAAAAAAGCAACCTCTTGACCAGTGGGAAGAGAGATCTGATCCCACGTTTTGGGGATTTGGATCTACCACCTTCCTCCCTGGAAGGTCAGGAAATACAGTATAGGCTAAAATTAACAGGTGGTTGCTTAAACAGTTTCAGCTTCAGAAGCACCATGGTTAAAAATTCACCCAGCAGTGTTGTCTAAAGCCCCCTGGAGCAGCACAGAGGAAGGGGAGGTGACCATCTCCCCCTCTCCTCAGCAGCCAGGTGTCTCAGCCACTGGCTGCTGAACTTCCACAGGCTTTGGGAACCACGTGGAACATTTCCAAACCCCACCAAAGCTCATTTGCAGAAACAGGGTTTGTACCAAAGCATGAAGTGAAGAACTTTGGGAGCTGCAGCTCTATAACATTTCCCATCTAGAGAGACATCCTGAGAGTGGAGATCTGGGAAGTCTGATTCAAGGCATCTCGTTTAAGCTTTGCAAGGACATCCTTGTTACATCCTGGGATGGGCATTCACTTGGAAAATACATCTGCATATGGCCCGTGGCTCCTGAAGCAGCTGCTCTTTAAGCTCTAGAAACCCAGGAATGCTTTTATCTATCACTGCCCATTCTCCTCCCTGGCTCTGCTTGCCAACAGAAATCCCTGGCCTGGAAGGCCAAGTTCACTGGCTGCAATGACAAAGCAGCACAGAATCACTTGGGAACAGCTAATAAGAAACTGATGCTGCCACCCAAATAATGGAGCCATTGCAGTAAGGTCATTCCTTAAGCAAAATGTATCTTAATGGGGCTTCTCTGACCCAGTTCACCTCCAAACTAGAGAGCTACCAGCAATGCTATTTTGCTTTTATCAGCCAAGGCAACTCTGTTGTTCCCTTCTGGCCTCTAAATCAGAATGCAGCCATGCAGTCACTTCAGGGCCTGGGGGAAGAGAACAAGCCTCACCTACACATGTCCTGCTAAAAGCAAACATCTGGCTAATGCCTTCACACGGCCATTGCTACACCTGTTGCTAAATTCATTACCCCTTTAGCTCTGTAGGTTGCATCAGGTTCAATATTTGGACCAGCAGCTGGAGACATTATTCAAATAAGCGTCAAATTCGGATATCTACACAAAGATATTCACACACAAAGGTACAACCTCTTTATTGGAAATAATATTTCCAGACTAGGAAACTTGGAACATCACTCCTGAGGACACTCCTTGGTGGTTTAACAGGGGGATTTGCAGAAGCAATGAAGGAGACTGAGAGGAGACTTTGTTGCAGTCACAACTTCCTCATAAGGGAAAGAGGAGAGGCAGGCACTGATCCCTTCTCTGTGGGGATCAGTGACAGGACCGGAGGGAATTGCCTGAGGTTGTGTAAGGGGAGATTTAGGTTGGATATTAGAAAGAAGTTCTTCCCCCAGAGGGTGGTTGGGCACTGAACAGGCTCCCCAGGGAATGGTCATGGACCCAAGGCTGCCAGAGCTCCAGGAACTTTTGGACAACGCTCTGAGGGACAGGATGGGATTTTTGGGGTGTCTGTGCAGGGCCAGGAGCTGAACTAGATGATCCTTGTGGGTGCCTTCCAGCTCAGGATATTCCGTGATTCCATGAAGTTTAGTATCCTTTTCCCAAAAGCTGCTCCTCAGACTTTGATTTATGAGCAAAAGAGTCAGCCATGGGAGGCAGACCCTCACAAGTCAGAGGGGCTTTGGTTCAGAGCCCAACCACACCTGCCATTTGAGGCAGCTGATGTCCTGGATTTCAAACTGGTAGGAAAAAATACAGTAATGGCAAATAAACGCTGACATTTGGGTGAAGCAAAATTTTGCAGAGAAACAAAACTGCCAACAGAAATATTTTTCTGCGATAACAGAGCGATTCTTTGTTGCAATTTTGACCTTTTGTAGCATTTTTATTTATATACTTAGTTGTGCTGTGATTTATCTTTTATGCTGTTATTTATTGTATTCTATACATCAGGGACTGTTCTTTTTACATCATCATTAGCAATTGTTCTGCTAACTGCTAATTCTGTTAGCAATTTCTGAAGTAATTTGCCTTATGTTTTGCTCATTCCTCCCTGAAAAAAATAAAAAAAGTATTTGGAAATGCTGATCTAAAATGTTCTGCTTGGTATTGGAGTGTTTTATTATATGGCTTTTAAGAGAGCAAAAGGCAAAAAAAGAACATCCCTGAGGAATGCTTCATTTTGAACACATCAACATTCCCAGTGAAACAACAAACATGTCCCACCAGCCCTATAAACCACATTTATCTGCTTGTTCTATCTACCCATACCACCTGCTTCAGCCTCCCAGAAAGCAGCACAGCACTCAGAGCTGTTCCCCTTTGCTCACAAAAGGATCTGGCCTCTCTCCTTGGCTCCTGCCCGCTGGATTAGGCTGTGTCTGAGACATGGGGTGGAGATTTGCTCCTCCTAAAATGCCCCCAGCCCACCTGTGTCGACAGGCAGTGATTGGTGATGGCCTGAAAGATGCTTTGCCACCTTGATTTAATGCCCCTTTTTTGGGGCTGAGTTTGGAGGGGCTCCATTCAGATTCAGCCTCGTTCCTCCTCTTGCTGCGTCAGGTCTTGCATCCAGAAAGCCAAAATAATTTCTGCTCCTCAGTGTCTCCACTGCAAACCACAGACGGGCTCTGTGAAACCACCTGCCCTGCACTAAGAATGTGGTCAGAAAGAAGGAGGTAATGAGCTTGATAACCCTTTTCCCAAGGGAGGGGATTGAGATCCCACCTGCAGTGCTGTGTCCAGCTCTGGGGACCTCAGCACAAGGAAGATGTGGACTTGTTAGAGGCCAC
>NW_021940696.1:642092-644060 GCF_001715985.3 Manacus vitellinus
GAGCCAGCAGAGCTGGACTTGACCTCAGAGGAACAAGCAATGAAGACTGATCCTGGCTTCCCAGAGGATTTTTGGATGTTCTGACCAAGGCAAGGCAACCTCACCTGCACACTTAGATATTATCATTCTGCCACTGTTCTGCATTGACTGTGAGCAGGATCCATTTTTCCCACCTCTGGACCTGGAAAATGCTGCAGGCAGATGCACCGTGGCCCACCTTCCTTTGCAGAGCAAGGGAAGAATCACAGAATCATGGAATGGTTTGGGTTGGAAGGGACCTTAAAGATCATTTAGTTCCAACCCCTTGCCATGGGCAGAGACACCTTCCACCCGGGGCACATCTCTCCTTGTTATAAACCCTGGAGTGCATGGAGTTGATCTGCCTAAGTCTTAGGATAACCTCTGCCCCAAAAAGATAAAAAAGTGTAAAAAATAGAGGGAGGAAAGAAATGTAAAATGTCAAGAGGGAAGGAGCTGTACCTCTTTCTTGCTCAAGCCCAGCAGATTGTCAAGGCACTCGCAGGACTCTGTGTGCTTTTACTTCAAACCCTTCAGTTCCTCCAAAGAGACCTACTCCAACACTTTTATTTGGGTTTAAGTGCATCAGTGTAAACCTGTTCCTCATTAGTTTAAATTAACCATAATGGTCCTGATTTAAACACAAACAGGGAGACAGATGAAAAGCAAGGAGGTAAAAGGATCGTAATGAGCTGATGATGTTCTTTAGCTGAGCTGAGGTGACAGCACTGGACATGATCTCTCCCTGTTCTGGCTGGGGGGGGAAAGGCTTCAGTGCAGCCTCAAGGGTTTTAAGCATGGTTGGGGCAGGTCCATCCATCCTGAGCAGCTCATGAGGTGGTAGCCCCCAGCCTTACCCCCACCCTTCAGTTCACATATCCCATCCCTACATCCCGCTCAAACCCTGCTGTCAAACCTCTCAGCAACGTGGACAAGTTGTCTTTGGAGACAGCAGGAAAGGAGGAGAGCTCACCCAGGGAGAGCAAGATGCAGGGCAGGTGCAACCCTCACCCAGGTGGCATTTCCTAGCATGTCACTTGGGAGAAACTTCCCTTTTCTTCCTAGGTGGTTAAAATCCTGCTGTGCGTGAGAAGCTTCAGCCCAGCCTTAGCTCTGGAGAGAGGCACATGTTTGCTTTATCTCTGGATGTCACTGGATAGATTAGATGAGATATATTTATCTAGACAACGATCTGTGTTGCTGCAAAGATATGGCTGCAGAATTCCATGGGTTGAGATCATCCCATGCTGAGTTTAGCACCCGAGTGAAAAACGATCCTTCATTTTGGTGGTTGACATGTTTTCATCAAAACATAAGGAAAATGAGTAATTTGGACTCAAGTGTTGGGTGTTTGGGCTTTTTTTGTTTTTTTTTTTTAATTCACATTTATAAAGCAGTAAAGAGTTTGTGGGGCGGGTTATTTTAGGCAAAACCATCCTTATGAACATTGTCCTGGTGCAGTATTTGTTCCTGTTTTCTTGTATTTTCCAGTTTGTTTGTTCCCAGCAGGGTCAAAAACCCAGCTCAAGGAAGGAGGATGAAATTTTAAAGAAGAAGAGACTGCATGAAAGAAATAAGAAAGATCAAAAATGTGCCATTTCCTGCAATTATTGTCAAGGAAAATTAAGGAACAAATATGCTATAATATTTTTTGTACACTCTCATACCCAGTGTATTCACAGATCTCCCATGCTCTGACAGCATCAGTTAAATCACTCCACTGTCCACTTGGACTGCCCTTTAAAATAACTTTTTTTTTTTTTTAAGAAAGAAAAGTTGAAAAATCATGGATAAACACACTCCAAGGAAATATTTCCTGTGTACAGTAGAAAGAAGCTGAGGGAGAGCCCCTGCTCCACACCAGGGTCAGTCCCCATTGCAATGTATGGAGGCAGGTCACGGGGAGGAAACCAGTGTAAACAGGATCTGCTTTTATCAGTGGGAAAAAAA
>NW_021940696.1:645829-819390 GCF_001715985.3 Manacus vitellinus
CTGCCGGCCGGGGATCATGCCGGGGGAGCTGCGCCTCGGCACCGCTTTCTCCTCGCCCTCCATGGAGCCCGCACTTTCTCTACAATGACTTTCCCCGAGCTGAGCAATGGCAGCTTGAGCGGGAACCGGACGGGACAGGGCAGCCAGAGCGGTGCCAACCGGTCCTGGGGGCTGCAGGGTGAGGAGAGCCCCGACGGCAACGGCACCACGCTGACTTTCGCCTTGGACGTGCAGGCGGTGGGCGTCGGGGTCTTCCTGGCCGTGTTCATCCTCTCGGCCATCGTGGGGAACATCCTGGTCATCCTGTCGGTGGCTTGCAACCGGCACCTGCAGACGGTCACCAACTACTTCATCGTCAACCTGGCCATCGCCGACCTGCTGCTCAGCACCACCGTGCTGCCCTTCTCGGCCACCCTGGAGGTGTTGGGCTTCTGGGTGTTCGGGCGCATCTTCTGCAACATCTGGGCAGCGGTGGACGTGCTGTGCTGCTCTGCCTCCATCATGAGCCTGTGCATCATCTCCGTGGACAGGTACATCGGCGTCAAGTACTCCCTCAAGTACCCCACGATCATGACCGAGAGGAAGGCGGGGGTCATCCTCGTGGTGGTCTGGCTCTCCTCCATGGTCATCTCCATCGGGCCCCTGCTGGGGTGGAAGGAGCCGCCGCCGCAGGATGAGAGCATCTGCAGCATCACAGAGGAGCCGGGCTATGCCCTGTTCTCCTCCCTCTTCTCCTTCTACTTGCCCCTCATGGTCATCCTGGTGATGTACTTCAGGATCTACGTGGTGGCCAGGCGGACCACCCGGAGCTTGGAGGCAGGGGTCAAGAAGGAGAGGAATAAATCCATGGAGGTGGTTCTGCGCATCCACTGCCGCAGCGTCCTGGAGGAGCCTCTCTCCAGCACCCGGAGCAAGGGGCACAACTTCAGGAGCTCCCTCTCCGTGCGGCTCCTCAAGTTCTCCCGTGAGAAAAAGGCAGCCAAGACTCTCGCCATCGTCGTGGGTGTTTTCATCCTCTGCTGGTTCCCCTTCTTCTTCATCCTGCCTTTTGGTAAGTGACCCCGTCCCCCCTCCCAGCCCTGCTTCCTGTGACTGGACCCTTGGGGACCTGCTCCTTGGGACAAACTTTCAGGACACAACTCATGCACGGATGTGAGGGATAGGTAGCTGATGGGTGAATAAACCAGCAATGAATTAATTCAGTTAATTAACACTCAATATTTATTAACCAAACTCACATAATCAGTCAAAGTAAATAGCAAATGAATAAAATAGCAGCATAATAATTGCTTTAATTAATTCATTCTGCATTCAACATTTTAAATAATGAAGTTTAGACTAAGGAGCAAGCAGCTCTGTTTCAAACAGGCTGTCATTATGGCACAGTGGTCTCCAAAGAGTTTTGCTGTCCTCCCTTCCTCCCAGTTTGGGAAAGGCACCTGGATGTGCCTCCGTGGGTCCAGGGCTCCCACCTCTATTGGAGATGACTGAGGTTTGATCTCCCCAGGGAGTGTCGGAGTCTGAAGCATGTCTCACTGACTTCCCAGGATGTCGTTGTTGTGCAGGGACCTGGAGCAGGACCAGGTATTATCTAAGGGTGATGGGAGAAGATCCTATGTGATTTCCCAGGACACTCCTTTAGGGTTGTCTGACAAGTTGTGCTCTAAAGTTTTGGCAAGTTGTCTGTGAAAAGGATGCAGAAGAGGCGTGCAGAAGAGGCTGAGCAGGCACAGAATGTGCTGGGGCTACGTGATGTCCAAAGCAACATCCCCTTCCAGCACCAGTGCAGGGATGCCAGTGCTCTTCCTCACCATCTCACTGAACGAGCACCCAGCTCAGGGGACCTGATGAGCCCCCTGGAATGCTGTAATAAACCTGGAGGGGGGGAAATAGAGGTTAAAATAACTTGTGGATGTCAGCAGCAGCCTTTTGCACAGAGCTCAGCAAAGCAGAGAGGTCTGTCATTCCATCTACCAGCGGGGACCCACGTGTCCCACAGCCCACCAGGGACTTGTGTCCCACCAACCCTGCAGCCAGGGAAGCAGTACAGCTGGTTCTGCACTTTTTCTCAGGGTTTTTCAAATCCTCTTGCTCGAGGCTCCCTCTCAAGTCAGTGGAAACGGCATCGTGACCACGGGACAGATTTTGACCTGCGGAGGTTTTGAGCTCCCTCCAGCTCTGGGGCTGTGCCCCTGGGGACAGCTGGAGCCCAGGTCTGTGAGACACCCTCCAGTGGGATAAATCACCAGGATTGATGGTGTCTTGGGAGCTGAGGTGTCCCTGGAGTGGTGGATCAGGGCTGTGCGTGTCTGCTCTCACCGTGCTGCTGTCTTGTACTTCTTTGCTCCAGTTTCTCTGTCTGGGTGAGGGTGGTATTTGGGGAGTTTATCTCAGCTCTCCACGGGGGTGAAATCGCTGCTGTGGAGAGTTTTCACCCTATGGGAGCGTTGCAGTTCATGGTAAAACTCGGGCAGGGAGCAGTAAGGCTGCACTGAGCTGCTCTCTCTGCAAGACCCGAGATTAATTGTCCTGTCCGACCACACCTGACTTTCCCTTTCACTGAGCAGGTACATGGGAGGGGGTTGTAGCCTGCAAATAAATAGTTTGGGAGTTGTGGGGTTTGGGTAGATGCCAGTACCCAAAGGCTGAGCTCTCTGGGCAGCCCCAGTCTGATACTCTCCTCCTCAACCAGAACCAGCAAGAACCAGCTCCAAACCTCACTCACACCTTTACACCTTAAAATTACAGAATCACGGAATGGTTTGGGTTGGAAGGGACATTAAAGATCATGTAGTTCCAACCCTCTGCCAACCTTGCAGCTAATGAAGCTGGGAAATGGGATCCTGTTCCTCTGAGTTACTCCCAGTACTTGGAAATAGAGAACAAACATGAGGCAAATACTTTTTTAGTCGAAATAAAAAAATATTTTGCTTTACTGTATCTGTTCTCCCTTGAAACACTTGAGCCAGCTTCTCTGCTGGTGTAAATCACCACCCTTGTGCAGAAGTCAAAGGAGATACAGTGATTTCCACTGGCTAAAAATCCAAACTTCATTCTTGAAGTACCTCCCATGAGCCCTCCGAGCACACAACTTGCCAAGTCCTTTATAAACACGGCTTTGATCTTCACTTCCTGCTGTATTATATGTATAACATAAACACGGCAAAACTTCATTTATTTTATGACTACAAAATATTCTGCTTCTCATTTCCCCACCCTTCATTAATTGCAGCTTTCCTATTCAAATCTCAAAATCATTCAGGGGCTATCTGGGAGGAGAACAGAAACTTCTAATCTTGGATTTTACAGCTCAGGACATGAGTCTGAAACTCACAGAAATCAGCAAAGTCCACTATAAATTCACAGTCTGAAACATACTGGGGCCAATTCTCCTTGGAAAAGAAGGTTATAAATGTTTAAGTAAATGGTTTTTATTTGTTTGTTAGACAAAAATAGGTGAAATAATTTGGGACCAACTGGAAATTATACTTATACACATTTTAAATGAAAATTAAATTCTCGTGAGAAACCAAATAACTTTAAACTGAAGTGAAATGGATTGTTTCAATTTCAGTAAATGGGAGTCTATTAAAAAATGAGCACTCAGAGACATTTCGAAGTGAGCTGTTGCATTAAAATGAAGTGAATAAGGGATCTATTTTCTTCCGAAAATATCCAAATGTTTTGACTGTTTTTTCCCCTCTTTGACATGAATTTGCAAGAAATCGTCCTCGGCTCGCACTGTTCGCTGTCATCTGATTATACTTTTTAGGGATAAGAAAATTTGTCAAGTGAAAAAAGACTCTCAGCTCCACTTAGCATTCCCTGAGCACTCAGAAACTTCCGCGCTGGCTCCGCCGTCGGTGTCTGTGAGTCTGCACAGATCTTTGCAGCTCTCTGCAGAATAGTTTCCACATTAGTTACACAGGAGCAATATTTATCACATCAGGGTTGAAAAGCTGAAATAAGCAGTAATTTTGAACGACACAGTCTATGTGTGTGTGTGTGTGTGTTAAATGCTGTCAGCTGTTTCTCCGTGCTCGAACAATCTACAGCGATCTTTCTTCAAATCATCTCAAACTCCCCAATACCTCCATGGTCTGTTTATCAGCTGAATAATTTAGCTCACTCTTGGGTGTGGGATACGTGGGACGCCATCACCAGGAGTTTAAACAAAATTAACAGTTTTGTGGCTAATAAGACTCTTCAAGCAGAGGGTTCTTCAACCCGAGATGAAATCCTAATTCCCCGTGTGAGGGTGGTGCCCTTGCTGGGTGTGCAGTGGAGCTCTAAAAACTGCTCTGTCTCGGGATCCTGGGTGGTGGTGGTGGGGTTTGAGGCAGGATTCCTCTTCCCTTAGCAAACACCTGTCTAGAGAACATAACTGGAGGCTTTTCAGAGGTGTGGGCAAGGAGTTTAAGGCTGGTTCATGGGACAGGATTCATCTCCTTTTGGTTGTGTCAGACCACGAAGATGATCCAAGGGCTGGAGCCCCTCTGCTCTGGAGACAGGCTGAGAGAGCTGGGGGTGTTTAGCCTGGAGAAGATAAGGCTCCAGGGAGACCTTAGAGCATCATCAACTTCAATCACATGTGAGAAAGTACTAAAAGTCCTCAATATACCAACTTCCCATTAAAATGAAGAGACGATTAAAGGAGTTGAAACTTTTATACTCTCCCTCACAGAAGGAAGGTTGCAGAGCAAACTCAGCCCCTGGTTAGACATCAGAAAATACTCACTAAAAATCTACCACAAGACACAATCCCAGAAAAAACCCAACTTCTTTAGTGTGGTTTTACACAGGGGGACCTGATAGGAAAGGTGATTTGAAAGTAGGAGGCTGAAAGATAGAACATTTAATTACTTTGATTGTCAGGGCACTTCCTTGTGTCTCCAGAAATTTTCTGAGTTGTGGTGGAAGTGGCAAAATTGACAAGGAAAAAGGAATGCCAATTGCTTTCAAATAACTGTTTATGGCCCAGAGCATCAGATCAACCTGGAACAAGAGCAGTTGGGATGAACTGTTCCATCTGCCACATGTCCCCCATTGAACCTGATTCACGGGAACCATACATTGATTAAAAACACCAGCAAAGACATGGATGGAGTCTCAAAAGCTCTGGTTGGATTTATTGGACATCATCCAAACAAGAGACACCACAGGATGTTTCCATGAAATGGGCTCATGCCAAATTAGCATAAATTCATTAAATTATAGGGAATGGGTGGATGGATGGATGGATGGATGGATGGATGGATGGATGGATGGGTGGATGGATGGATGGATGGGTCTTCCAGCCCATCTCCCTTTCTCAGGGAAAGACCACTTGGCCCCAAACCACTCCTGAGCCATTTCAAGGCTCTTCTTAAAGCACTGAAGTGAGGGGAAATCCATTGCTTTTCCCAGACAAATTTTGCTGTTGCTTCAGCAGCCCTCAAATGTGATTTCTGCTTCTGTTTTTCCCACTCAGAGTGTCTGCAATAACACCAGGGCTGTGCTGAAGCCTTCCAGATTGTCATTCCTAGGGCATGACAGCAGGGATTCTATGGTGGACCCAGCACAGGGACAAGTGGGGGTGTGCATCCCACTGGGATAGCACTGGAGGAACAGTCCAGGCACAGGGCACCTGGTTGGGAGTCACCTGCAGTGATTGTGTCTGTCTAGAGAAACACTGAGGAAAAAGCAACTGGGAGCTGGGCTTTTCTCCAGGGAAAACACGTTGATGTCCTGCAGAAGGGCACAGGAGAGAATTACAAGCAGGCCCATGGATAACAAGCCTGTGAGTAAGTTATGCAGCTAAAGCATCAGGCAGTGTTGATTCCCTCCATGTGGCCCCCGTGCAGAAGCCACCAGAGTGCAGAACAGCAGGGAGACAGCCTATGTTTGTTTGGAAATAGCCAGCCAAAAGCAACTATTTGGAGCCCAGCTGAGTGTGTGGGGTTCCTTTCCTGCCCATTACCTGTGTGGAAGACCAGAGATGGATGGAGGGGCTCAGGACAGTTATTGCTGCTATAAGAGACACCTCATTCTGGACCTCAGGTAATTATTTGGGCACCCAGATTTGGACATCTGCTTTGCCTCTACCTGGCCAAAGGAATGCAGTGATTGGAATTAGGACCCAAATCTCCCACGACCTGCATGTGGAATTACTCTGCTTCCAGTCTATCCACTGCACCACCAAACAAAACTATTTAAAGCCAAATGTCTTTTTATATGGCACAGCCTTGACGCATCTGGAGGCAGTTGCTAAAGGGATGTACCACAAACAGGAAAAAATAGATCTTGAAAAACTTAAAACTACTGGGATTCAGTGGGCAAAATGTTATAAAATCTCTCAACAGGGGTTTTGGAACCAATACAAAAATACACCACATAACCTTAAAATCATCTGTGTCAAGCTGGGTCTGATGGTTTTATTATATTTGACAAAACTTAATCCTGAATATTCTGAGAAGGAGTTTTTAATTAGTCTGATTTATCCTCGTTAATTTGTATTTGGGTAAATATTTGCTTGTTAGTCCTTATAATCTGGTTAACACGATGTAACAAAAAATGAGCAAAAGAGTGGGCTGTTCTTTTGTATGGTCATGCAAGGTGGTTGGCTGCTCTCTTATTTCCAACTTGCTTTTAATTGGTTTTGCTACAAAAAAAACCTCCAGCATGAATTAGGTATGTCACGTTAGCAAGTAACAGTGTCAAGGCTTCATGATCCCTGTAGGGTTTTAATTACAAGTGCTCACTTTTGTGATTACATGGAGCATTTTTGCCCAAGGCACTTCAGAAAATGAGTGTATTTCCTTGGGAGAGCAACCTAAATTATCTTCTGATTGATCGGACAGGAGTTTTCTTTGCTGTGATTACTGTGCTCTATTGTAGGTAGGGCTGATAGTATCTTTTGACATTATGGGATCCTTCCGGAGTAAAGTCCCAGTTTTTGGTGCCAAACATTGACTGTTAGGTAAAGTTTTCAATTCTGTGCCTTTGTAACAAGCTGAGTTTGTTCTGCCAAATGTGAGAGAGCATGAGATGGCCATAGCTGAGAAAGATGACAGGAAAAACACAGCCTTTGGTTCCTGTCATGAGTGTTATGGGGACAGGCTGGAGTATAAAAAGCTCTGTCAGAGCAAAGACATTTCACTCTAGTGGGGTTAGGGATTCTTTATGTCAGGACAGGGCAGGAATTAGACAAAGCTGGTTCAATACGGCCAAATTCTGTAAAGAGAGAATGTTTCTGAGGAGTTGTCAAGGCGGGGAAGTTTGGCAAGACTGGAGTTTGCTGAGGAAAGGCTTTCAAGAGCAATGACCTGATGGTGTCTGATGGGCATTTCTGCTGCCCTGTAGTCCCCTGTGGTGTTCATTTCATAGAACCACCAAAGAATCATGGAATGGTTTGAGTTGGAAGGGACCTCAAAGACCACCTTGTTCCATCCCCTGCCATGGGCAGGGACACCTTCCATTATCCCAGGTTGCTCCAAGCCCTGTCCAACCTGGCCTTGGACACTTCCAGGGATGGGGCAGCCACAGCTCCTCTGCCCAACCTGTGCCAGGGCCTCCCCACCCTCACAGGGAAGAATTTCCTCTTAATATCTAATTTAACCTCCCCTCTTTCAGATGGTGCCTCAGAGGTCATACCAACCTCCAGAGAAGTAGCAACAGGAAAGCAACTGAACTGCACCTCTCAGAAGAATGTAATTGTCATTGGCAACAGAAAATATTTCAGGGTTTGGTTGGTTGATGTTTGGGCAAAAGAAGGTTGTAAAGAGTTTCTATCATGAAATGTGTGTGGTGAAAAATCCAGTTTTCCAGTTAATGGGTGTTTAGACTTTTTTACCAACCCAAATTGTTCCATCTCCTCATCCTCTTTACACACAAAATTTCCAAGTCCTCTGAAGGTGTCTAAGCAGGAGATTTGTTTCCATCATTCATTACGGGATAACTTGACCCTTGTTGTGTTGAGTTGGTTCTGTGATTCTACTGAATCAGCTTTGTTCTCTGACTAGGATGATGTTTAGGAAACAATTCTTCATGGAAAGGGTTATCAAGCACTGAAACAGGTTTCCCAGGGAGTCACCATCACTGGAGGGGTTTAAAAGCCATGTGGATGTGGCACTTGGGGACGTGGCTCCATGGTGGCCTTGGCAGTGCTGGGGGAACAGTTGGACTTGATGATCTTGGAGGTCTTTTACATGATCCCTTGATTCTGTGACTCCATGATTCTGCTTCTGCCTGCCCTGCTTTCTCAGATTCGGTGCTGCATGAAAGTGTCCCATGGAGATAGAAGGGTGTGCTTCTCCCTGCACCATTATTTACGGGTGAGATTAGCCCAAGGAAGGATTTACTGGAGTGGCTGGAAAAGGATATGGTTTTTTTAGCTGCTCCTAATGAATAGCCTTTCTCTGAGAGGGCTCGTAGCTGATGCACTTGGAGCTAAGCCCGAGAACCACCAGGTCTGGTGGCAGAAAACCAACTGCCAGCTCCATCAAGAGAGGGCATTTCCTGCTCCTGGGAAGTTTCCAACCTGAGGGAATTCACAACTCAGTCATTAAGGCCCCTGAAATGCAACTTTTATTTTTCACTCCCTCCAGTAGCTGGGGGGAAAAAAAAAAATAAAAAAAAGCCATTTACAAGGGATCCCTGCTGGGAGAAATCCCTGCCCCAGACAAGTCCAAGCTGCCTTTCCTGTTGCTCACAGTGGGTTGTCACATTGATGACATTCAGCTAAGGAAGATCAGCAGGATATAGGGAATACAGGACTGGCTCCAGCCAGCTCTCCCCAACACAAATCTGCCTGAGAAATGTGCCTGGAGCTGTAGGAACATGAGGTTTTTGGTGCCACGTGGGTTCAGGACCTGGAATCAGGCCTTCCCCTCTTGTGTTCAGGAGTTTGTTTATTTATCACGTTTAATGGGATCTGTACTTCCCCCAGTGAGTCAAAGGCTGGAACAAGTCACAAGGGTTATCCTGCCTGATCTCCTGAATTAAAGAACTCCTGGCTGCATTCCCCTGCAAGGCTGTTGCAAGTGGATGCAGAAGCCCAATAGCCAGACTGCAAAAGAGGTCCATGATGGGGAAAAAAATCCCCAAAAATAAGGGAGACGAAGAGATCTCCAGTTAGAGGATCAATTATGGAAACACTGAGCAGGAAACAGCCCCTTCTACAAAAGAATCCTGCCCCAGACTCTGCTGGAAGGGCTGTACCATAGTTGACTCCAGGAGACATGGACAAGACCTTTGTGAAAGCATTTAGGTAGGGAAAAGATAAAAAATAAGCTTGTTTAGAGGGAAGTTCATATCCTAAGCGTAAAACTGATGATTTGTAGCATAAAGACAGTGAGGAATGGGAATATCTTCATGGCATGATGCTCTTTTCTTGTGGCAATGGGGCAAGAGTAGGTGAGGGCAACTTGACCAGGAAAGGGACAGGAACCTCCGTCTCATCCCTGTCAGTTTTCCAGCTGCAAAGTTCCTCAGAGCAGCTTCACAAATCACTGAGGAACAGCCCATGGGTAATCACAGGGGTCATGCAGGGCAGTGATCCCAAAGTCCAGGGACTCAGACCCACTTTTGATCCCCCAGGTCACCAGATGAAGCTGGCAGTGGTGTTATTTCTTGCCCTCTCACCCGAGTCCCATGCAGGGCACCTGACACGCCTGTATTCCCACCCCAGATGTGTTCTCAGAAATGCAGTTTGGAAGGGAATGGGGCACACACACACACATGACACAGCAGTGGAGGCACCACCAGCTGCTCATGTCCTGGTTTGAGTGCAGAGAGCAGGGGATTTGGGTTCAGAGGAGATTCCAGCTCTTGAATCTCAGCCTTTGAAGCCAAGTTCTCGCAGAGACACTTGTCAAAGGTCACCAGAAAGGTTTTTCAGCCACAGGCTGTTTCAGTTCCCAGGGTCCCTTCCATAGGAATTATCTGGAAAGCTGTGAGGATGCAGTGTGATGTTCCAACTGGCATCCAGCCATGGGCTTGTGGGGATTTGGGGAAACAAAACAGAGTGACTTCACATCACAGGGTTTGCTTTCTGTGTATTCCTCACTCAGAGAAGAGCATAGAATTGTAGACTCATAGAATCATGGAATGGTTTGGGTGGGAAGGGACCTTAAATACCATCTCATTCCACCCCCTGTCATGGGCAGGGACACCTTCCACTATCTCAGGTTGCTCCAAGCCTCGTCCAACCTGGCCTTGAACACTTCCAGGGATGGAGCAGCCACAGCTCCTCTGGACAACCTGTGCCAGTGTCTCTCAACCTTCCCAGTAAGGAGGTAGAAGAAGAAGGAGCAAAGCACAGAGTTTTGCAAGTGTTGCATCTCTCCCTTCCTTCTGCCTTGCAAGAGCCGAATTGTTTGGGATTAAATCATGAGGTGCTTCCCTTCCAGTGACACCACACAGTTACAGCTCTTCAGGGCTCTCTGCAGGCAGACCTACCCGAGATCCTTAATGATGCACCAGCCCATCAGTCATGTGCTTCAGCCTCTTCTGTGTCAGGGGATGTACAAACAGGAGTGTTATTTCTAGCCTGGAGGAGCTCAAAGTAGTGGATCCAGATGGATGTGGGAGGCAGGAGAGCACCCAGTGGTACCTGTGTTCAGGCAGACTGCAGTTTTGCCAGCATTTGGGCAAAGGAGTGGGGAATAGTGGTGCAGGTATTGGCAGGTAGCTTCTGGGAATGCCCCTGAGGAGAAGGGACCATTTTTCATTGCATCTGATCACCTCCTTGGCCACCACCCTCCCTCCCTGTGTCCCCTTTCCTGAATATCCCCTTACCAGTGCTTCCTTTCTCATCCATGGCTCTGATAAACAAGGAATGTAATTATTTCTGGTGTGCTGGTAAACAAAGAAATTAGGACCAGACCTACAGGTGAAGATTTCTGTGTGCAGTTGTCTGTGGGTAGGTGGATGTCTCAGCTCCCATTACTGACCATGCCTGCAGAGCTTGGTTGCTATCCAGGTTTGGATTGCAATTTACTTCCCTAAAACATGCCCAAGATCCCCTAAGGTAGGCAAAGCAACCACATGAGGTTTTTGATTGCAAGACACAACCTTGGGGAGCTCTGTGCTCTCCTATGGGGACATCCAGAGACCAGGAGGGACATCCCAGGGCATTTATCTCCAGTGGTACAAGACATGTAGGCAGCCAGAGTGTCTTCTTTAAGATGACTTGAATTGCACCCTGGATTGCTTTCCCAAGAAATTAAAAAGAAAACCAGACACCCCTTGGGTAAGATACATCTGGTAACACGCCCACACAAGCATTTCTTTCTCCATCCCATAAACTGGAGTGTAGGATGTGCCCTGAAGCTTGATACCTTGTCATGTCAATACCTTTCCCTCAGATGCACCTTCCCACAGGCCCATTCTGAAGCTGTGTCCTGAAAGTAAAAATAAATGGGTCACTACAGCCTTCTCAGATGGCCTGTGAGGAATCAGTCTGGCTTCCCTGATGTCGCTGCCAAGCATTAAAGGGCACACCTAATGCTTCAGGCCAGGAATCGTAAGAAATATATATAAAAGTCTTCGAAGGAAGGGCTTAATCTTTGCTGATGGGCAGAGATGGAGAAGAAAAGTCATCTGAGGGACTTCAATGGTCTGTTTCTTTTGTAGTCTCCATCACTTGGCCTGTTTATTGGATGACTTGGACTCCACTGGCTTTCAAGGCAGATGGAAAACATGGAATATCAGTGGTGGGTTTGGCCTCTCTATTTAGGACATGTAGTGACAGGAAGGTGTTGGGTTAGCTGGTGGTGCACACAAAGCTTCTCCCATCACAGCTTTAGGTCTTTGCTCACCTGCCAGTGCTGAGACATGAGAACCAGCTCAGAAACACACAGCATTCAAGGCCAGGTTAGGCAGGGCTTGGAGCAACCTGGTCTAGTGGAAGGTGTCCCTGCCCATGGCAGAGGGTTGGAACTCTATGTTCTCTAATATTCTTTTCAACCCAAACTCTTCTATATGTCACACATGATGCTCAGCCTCTTCCTGGGATTCGTTAGCATCCCTTAAGGACCCCAGCAGGCAGTGTGGCTACTGCTCTCCTACAGGAAGGATCCATGAACTTCCCCCAAAGGTCGGGGGAATGAGGACGTGGGCGGTTTCATTTTCCTGCTGCGACGACAGGGCAAGGGAAAGTATTTACATTGAAAACAGAACTTTCCCAGTGTCTGTGGCTGTTTGAGTCAAAGGCAGTGAGGGAAGGGGGCTGAGTTGAGAGTGTTTACACTGAATGGGGCCATCAGCCTGTCAGGATGTATTCCACACGTTCTGGAAAAGGTCTGTTCCTTCTCCCTGTGTACTCTCACTGCAAACCCAGCAGCCTGCACTCAAAGAAACCACAGGTGATTAAATTAACATTAGCCTAACGTATGGAACAAATATAATTTGCTCCAAACCCAAACATTTACTGCTCAAAGCGGAGCTGGGTGGCTCACAGCAGAATTCAGGTAAGAGAACTGGAGAGCAACATTGCAGAAGTGTGATCGTGTCTGCCATCCCACCACGTGCACTGGCAATACTTCAAGTGCCTTCTTCCTTCCTAACTCTTCATCTTCTTCTTCCTCTTCCTGTTTCTCCTCCTATCTGTACCCTTCTGTGGCTCTGGTGTGCAAATACCACAGGCAGCTGTCATCCCCTTGAGACAGGATTGACTTCCACTACAGATCCCAGTGGATCAACCATGATCCCATTCAAAATCACTTGAGCTTCATGTGTGTCCCAGTCCCTGAAGCTCTGCTACTGTGCCTTTGGAGAGACCATTCTGGATCATTATTGCATCCAGTCCTTGGAAACTTTATTGTTTGCAGTGGGAACCTATCAGTATCTCATTGCAAATTAGTTCTGTGTCCATGCCATCTTCCTTAAGTAGTTATGTTTTTTCCTTGGCTTTCACCCTCTGGTAAACAGCCATTCAGGGGTCTTCTTCCCCTGTAGCCTCTTCTTGTTGCATTGAACAACCTAATGAATTCCCTTTTTCCTCTATCATCCATATTCCCCACCCTGGTCCATCTGGATTTACTCCCTTTTAGATCACTGGTGGTTTGGATGCTTTGGGAGACCAACCTTGTACTTTACACTCAAGTTCTTGAAGATACACCAGACAAATGGGTGTCTGGGCAAGTATTGCTTTGTGGTAATAACCCTGATGTCCCTGGCAACAATATTTGTGGCAATCACACTTCCTACCTGGAGAAGAGATGGAGAAGGCAACCACCTGGACTGTGTTGATGGATGTCCCCTGTGATTGCCATGGCACAAGCTGTGCAGGTTGTTGCTCTGGCTATTAAGTTGGCACTGGGTTTGGACTCTTCCAGCTCATGCCATAGAAATTTCCAAAGAAAAGTGTCTAAAAAAATAAATGGTTGCTGCCTGCCATGCCCAAATTCATGCTTAGGATTGTACCATTTTGTAAACTTGTCTTTTTTGCTGCTGTTTTGTTGTGACTCTCCAAAGGACCCTCCTTCCAAAATCAACTGGAAACATCTCCCCAGGTCACTGGACGGGTCCCACCTTGCAGTTTCGAGGTCCCCAGCAGCCAGTGCTGGAATGTGGATTAAGAAATGCTGCTCCACTGCCAGATGCGAGTCATCTGCCTCTCGAACTTATGGTCACCATGGTGACCATGTCAAGCACCTCAGAAAATGATCTGGGAAAGTCCATTTTTCTTTCTCTCTGTTTATTTCTTGACACTTCCAAATGACTTCCTCTCACCCTTCTCCTTCTCTAGCCCAGGACTGACTGCACTTCAAGTTCACAGGGGATCACAGAGACTTTATTTTATCCCATCTTTCAGGCACATGATGTGATTCTTGGGGTGTCCTGTGCAGGGCCAGGAGTTGGACTCGATAATCCTGATGGGTCCCTTCCAGCTCAACATATCTTATGATATTCAGTTCTACCACATGCATTTGAAAAAGGTGTCACAGCCCATGAAAAATCACTTTACTTGTGAAGAGAGAGACAGAGGGACTGAGCCAGCCATAGGTGATACCAGGACCTGCTTTCCTCTTTTCCCATCAAATAGTCCATCAGTAGAATCTTCAAGTGGACAGGCACTGGAAGTTAGCCTGGGCTGCACCTCTTCCATACAGGTGATCATGGATCATACCTCCACCTGCACTGAGGACTCAAGAAGGAGAAAACACCTTTGCATCAGTCACAGGAGCAAAGAATCTCAAGGTTAGAAGATTTCCTTGGATGAAAAATCTAGGAACCTCTTTTCTTAGCTAACCCTTAGTTTATGCTTAGCCTTGCTGTCCCATCCTTTCCCACCTCTAGTGCCAAAAATGTCCTCTGGGACCTTTGCAAGCACCTCCCAACCCTTCAGACAAGGGGCTCAGCTTTTTTTCCTCCTCCATTTCTTATACCAATGGTCATCTTTGTCTCTTGGTGTTAGTAAAAATCCTCCTGAGGGATCTGTCAGGCACCCAGGCAGTGGTTTGGGCATTTTTACTGTCTCTGCAAAGTAAGACACTGAATTGAAGTGTCTGCATTGGGGTCACTGCTGTTGTCACCCTGATACTTGTACAGGTCCTTGTACTCAGAGCTTGTTTCCTTCCTTCACAAGGTTGAGTCCTTCCTCCTTGAGGGGCTGTTGGTCTCAATCCCACTCTGAATGTCTCTTTTAACCAATTCTGGTGCTGGTGGGCTGGTCACTTGAGAAAGTTTCAGCACCAGCAAATTTTCCTTGGTTTCATCCTCTCCAAGGTTATCCTTATTCCATGTTGCTCCATTTCATTCCCTACACAAAACAGAAACACTGTGGCAGGTTTTGACAGGTAAACTGGAGTTTTGGGTCCTGCAGACTCTGTCAGAAACCACCAAGGCTGGCAAATCAGTCACAGTGCTAAGCTGTGCCTCTGTTACCCCAAATAGTGGTAAGGAGTAAAAAACATCCCACTAGACAGATGTTTCCATTAAATTTGGGAATGTCTGCAAAACCACACAGAAAAGGCCTACAAATGAAAAGCAAACTGAGCTGTTTATTGCCATTAACAAACAGAAAAAAAAAAAAAACACAGCAAAACAACAGCGAATGCAAGAATGTGATCATTTGGGAACAATCCATTATTTGTTATTCCTACTAATAAAATATATTTAGATTGCAGCTCCATCCAGGAGCATGCATGTAGGAGCTGGAATTCTTCACTCTAAAGACTTGGTAATTCCTCACTCTAAAGACTTCATTGCTTTGGTTTTGTAAGCTTAACTGTGCAAAGTGTGGACCTCTGGGCACCATTTAGGTTGTGGAACTACCACAGGTGGTCCACAGCAGATGCACAGAAGAATATCAAACACTGGAATGTTTTCATTGAAAAGATGGGTAATGATGTTGTTGTATCACCCAAGGGAGACCCAGAAGGCTGAAAATGGTCCTTTATCAGCAGGTTTAGGATCAATGGAGAGAAGATTTGGGCCGACAAAAGGAAATTAAATTCTCTCTTTCAAATTGACCCATAGTGTCCTGTTTTGTCTTGAGTTTTGATTATATTTGGTTTGTAAACTAAAATATAAGCAAATTTTAATGCAAAGCACTTTGGGATGTGTTCCTCCCTACCCCAAAAGAAAAGTTTTGCTTAGAAAAATTTCAATATTGAAACTTTGCCTTTGTTTTCCAAATCCTTTCTTTCCCTGTCATCTGCTTTGGCCAAAATAATTTGGTGAGTTTGTCCCACATGAAAATTTGTGTTTGTCTCTTCAAATCTGTGAATGAAAGAGACAACCAATAAATTTTTGCCCTGCTATCATCAAATGATTTTTTTTTTTTCTGACAGGTTTCATGAGAATGGTGTCAGGAGAGATATCCTGGCATGGCTGGAAAGCTCTTGGGAATCTCTGTGTAAAAAGTGATTAAGGAGGCTGTATAATGAAGCAGACTTTTGTTATTGCTATGAACAGCTACAATATTTCTTGGTTGTACCAATTTTTTGGATTTGCAGAACAAGTCCCAGGTTGAAATCCACCACTGTTGCTCTGTATATCCCAAAAGCCATCTTAAGGAAGCAAGTGGCCTCTTTGAAAGGAAAACCATGGACTATTAGCAATGGCAGAGAGCAAGAAAGGATGTCACCAGCTCTTAAAAACTAATCACCCTTGAGCTGTCTCAAAATCCAGGGAGGAGAGGTCACTTTGACATTGTTGGTCTGCAAGTTGTCAGTGCACTTGGCCGTGGGAGCATCACTGAGGGTCAGGCACCAGGTTGGGCTCAGGGAAAAATTCTTCCCAGTGTTCCCTCAAAATCCCTCCCTGGGGCTCTGGGGTGGGTGTTATCACCTTGTGTTGGCCACAGCTGGGACACCTGTGCCACAGGAGATGAGGAACAAGGGCAAGTTCATGACCATGGAGGTTCCCAGGTCGAGGACCAAGGGAGTCCTGACAGTCTGCAGGGCCAGCCCATAAACTGGACTGTCCCTCTCTCTCAGTGGGAGCATCCAGGGATTTCTCAGTGCCAGAACATCAAAGAGGAGGTTGTAACCAGCTGTCTCATGGTTGTAATTGATAGCAGACCTCTTTATTCCACAGGGAAGTCTGTGAGGGAACACAGCCAAGGGAGGTCGAAAGGAATGAACAAAGGATCATGGATTTTCCAGAGTGTGAGGAGGGCAGAGACCACCTTCACCCCAGGGTCTCCTCCAGGAAGCAATCTCCTAGCTGGTCCAACCCCTCCTCCTTCCCTGAGGACAGAGTCCATCAGTGGGCTCTGGACTGATTTGTCACCCACCACCCAGGGGAAATCTTATGTCACTCAGCTTCATCTTGTTTAACTGACCCAGTGCGAGGACAGGGCAGGATGTCAGAACAGGCTTGGGGGATGAAGGGAGAGCAGCCCTTGGGGCCCTGGTAGAGGAACATCTGGTCACAACCCAGCAGTGTGTGTTCACAGCCTGGAAAGGCAGCAGCACCCTGGGCTCATCCCACGCTGTGGGCAGCGGGCAGAGGGAGGTGATTCTGCCCCTCCACCTGCTCAGGTGAGACCCTCACCTGCAGTGCTGCCTCCAGCTCTGGGGCACCAGCACAAAAGAAACATGTGGAGCTGTTAGAGCACGTCCAGAGGAGACCATGAAGATGCTCCAAAAACTGGAGCACCTCTGCTGTGGAGACAGGCTGGGAGAATTGGGGCTGTTCAGCCTGGAGGAGAGGAGGCTTTGGGAGACCTTATTGCAGCCTTCCAGTACTGAATGGGGGATTTTAAGAAAGATGGAGAGAGGCTTTTTTTTACCAGGCCTGTAGTGACAGGGCAGGGGGCAACAGTTTTAAACTAAGAGAGAAGAGAGTAGGTCGATTGGACTTAAGGATACATTTTTTTTTTTTACAATGTGGGTGGTAAGGCCCTGGCACAGGTTGGCCAAAGGAGCTGCGGCTGCCCCATCCCTAGAAGTGTCCCAGGCCAGGTTGGACAGGGCTTGGAGCAACCTGGGATAGTGGAAGGTGTCTCTGCCCATGCAGAGGGTTGGAACTGGATGGTCTTGAAAGTCCCTTCCACCCCAAACCATTCCATGATTCTGTGATGCTGTGTCACTCCTGTGGCTGGGAATCATCTGGAAACTGTGGCTTAGAAAAGCAGTCATGATCCCTTACTGTCTCCTCCAGAGGGTCAGTGTAGGATATTCTGCAACTCAGCAGAATTCCTCCTTGCTTTGATTTTGCAAAGAAGCAAAAGTTGCCTTATTAGAGAGCTCAAATGGGAATTCTTCCCTTAGGGTAATCTGAAAATCAGCATCCATTTGTCAAGGCATGTTTTGATCTTCTCCAGTAACTGGAAGGACTTTCTTCCAACAGAAGGTGAAATTGAGTATAGAAGCATTTTGTCCTCCATTCTCATCAGATATCAAAAGAATAAGAGACTATTTCCCATAGCTTACATCACTTCTGTACTTCCAAATCAGCAGCTGAACTTGCTGCCCCATCCAGCATGGCTGGAGATGGAAGTGTTGGAAGTGATGGACGTCAGGAGTGCAGGGCTGAAATGCCTGATGGCATCCACAGTTATGCAAAGCACAAACATGGTTGTGCAGACCTGCCTGTATTTGCATTTTCCAACCTGACAAATGGCTATTCCAGATACAAAATTGGCAGTTTCACTGCCTGCAGGTGATTGATGGCATCCTTTGCATCGAATTGCTGGGAAATAGTGCATTAGACATGTGAAGAGATGAGAAAAAAAAGAAAACCATTAGGCAGAGGTTAAAGTGGGAGTGGAGAAGAGATCCATCTGTGCAACCTCTCCCCTTCTCCTTCATTGATGCAGTTATGCCAGAAGGTTTTGTGCTCTCCAGTGTCAGTCCAGAGTCAGGAACAAATGCAAATCGGCCACGTTTGACCTTCCTGCTGTAATATTCGGGGCATGGACTCAGCCTCCTGCACACCTGCAAAGCACTTGCCGTTCTCCTGGGTGTGGTGGCCCAAATTAAGGGAAACATTTAAGCAGAAGCTGAATTTACGAGATTCCAAAGTATCTGACCTGGGTGTTGGCCAGCAAGGGAGGATTTCGTTGGGAAACGCCAGTTGGAAAACCAAGCGGAAATGTCCCAGGTTTAGCAGCTCCACTTCAATCACTACTCATGGCTCCGGGGCAGTCCATCCATGCCAAGTTTCCATGGTTTTCTTGCCATGGAACCATCAGAGTGAAACCTTGGCAGCTCTGTGCTAACCCAGGGTTGACTCCTGGATCCAGCGCCAGTAACCTGGAAGCCCCGGAGCATCCTGGCTCCAGAAAGGATTTTCTCATACTTCAGGGCTTCCCACTACAAGTATGTTAATTTGGGGAACGTTAAGACACTCCAGATTACCAGATTCATAAATTCCAAGGATTGCAGAGCTCCCATTGCCTGAATTCCTGTGTTGCTCTGTCCGGGGAGAGCTGGCCAAGGACTTTTCACCTTCTGTACCCTGTGGCTGGGGAAGCTTGAGAAAGGGGAGAGGAGAGACTGCAGATCCATCTAGGGGTGGTTGATGACTTGCATGGTTGTCTCCATGGATTAAGAAGTGATTCCACATCATCTGGTAATTGTCAGGTTTCCAGGGATACATCCCTTTTAGACAACAGTGTGCACTGGGGGTTCTTAAAATTCATTTTTTTAAATTCATGTTTCCTCGGAAATTTTCATTAATTTTTTATTGCATTCTTTTCTCTCTTTTTTTTTTTTTTTGAAAGAAAACAAATATCAAACACCAAAATTTCCCACAAACCAGGCATCTAGATTTCCAGATAACTCTGTTCCTGAGTTTGGATTGACATGTTCTGCCAAACCCAGGTCCTAACAATTCCTTCTTGTCACATTAAAATCACGGGGATTTGAGCCACTGGCTTTGTGCAGTTGTAGATAATTGAGGATGGGAATTGTTTTAAGGGATGATCTTGTCCCTCCCTTGACTTCAGGTCAGAGAAAATAGATCTGACATGTAAAATGAGCACACAGTGGAGTATTTCCATTACATGGGAATGTCTGGTTGTCCTGGTGTTATGGAACTGGTTCCAGTGTGCAAATCTGCTTTTGCTGCTTCGTGTAATTCAGGCAGAATCTACATCACTACAAGTTAGTTCTGTACAGATGTCATTGAGGACAAAACTCTTCCCCCCCCAACAGCAGTGCAAGTATAAACTGTGTGATATAAATTCACCCTCAGTCCAATTCCTGATTGATAACTTCAGCCTTTGCTACCTCCTCTTTCCCAACAGCCCCATTGTACCAGCCTTGTACCTGACTTTCTTCATCCTAGAACTCCCCTACACACAACACACACATCCTCACCCTTCCCTGAAGCTGAGCTGATTGTTTTAGGATGTGAATTGTCTGAGAACATGGTTTTCTAGTAGATGCTTCCAAGCAGCTCAACTTTCAAAGGAGTACAGATTATCATGTGTGTAGGTTAAATGCATGAACCTAGGGTATATGTTATTCAGAAGTAATTATTTATCTCTAAAACTGATTAAATATAAAGCCTGGTTCGATTCTAATTTTTTGGTGCAACTGAGTATTGTCACTTGTTAAAAACACGGTGTCATTCTTGGGATGCTGGAATTTTGCCATCCTCAACCATGACGTGTTTTGCTGTGCCTTGCTTGATTTAGTGACTTAGAAAAAGCTCCAAATTTCTCACCAGACACTTGGAACCCAGTGGGAAAGAAGGGCACCAACACCAAGCACTGCTGCTTGCACAGAAAACCTGCTTGGTCCATGTTTTCAGTAGTGGTTGGAGCAGACACCTCCAGAGATACCCAAATTCTGTGTCTCTTAAAGTCAGATCCAAGTGGAAAACCCTGTAAATCAGTAAAGCTTTAATCGATCCAGTTTGTTACACTTCATTGTTCCACTCTCAGCCTTTTCTTCCAGCATGTTATGTCCATATCATTAGATAGTTGACTCCCACCTACATCCCAAAATTGCGGAGAAGTGTCTATACCAGTACATTAAATGCCTGGGAAGTCCCCAGCTGGTGAAGCCAGCTGGAAGATGACAGCCTCCACCTCAGCCTTCAAAACAGGGTGGCTTGTGTGCAAGTCACCAGTTGGGAGTGGACCTTGGGAAGGTTCCTCTCCCACACCACGCCTTGTGCTGGTTGCACAGGCCAAAGTCATTCCTTTTTGCTTTCATGGAAGTGTTTGTTCCAGTGGGGGGGATTTTCAAAGGCAAGCTTCGAGCTGACAATAAATATGCAACTGGGGAAAACTGCCTTGGCAGTAATGCTCCAGAAGCTGGGAGCACATGCCCAAGCATTTCCATGGGTGGTGGGTGCCTAAACTCTCATTCCCTGCATGGGATGTGTTGCTGTTTTCGTTGAAGGTGTACTGGGAGTCCCAGTTAGATCCAATTTCCACTTCAGGAAGTGGCAGGTCCTGTGTCAGAGTTTCCAGCCCTGTGTGAAAGTTTTGGATGTCCTGCCTCATACCAAGCAGCACAAGGCACTTCTGCATGGGCACTGGAATGGAGCCTTTCACTCACAAGCAGATAACTAAACGTAGGTGTCAATTTGTGACATGAATCCTGCCCTTGAATACCCCAATAGTCTGGGTCCCAGCTATTCTGGCTCATTGAAATCATCTCTCTCGTGCTTCTTCTCTGTCATTCAGTGGATTTCATCCTTTTTAAGTGTTTTGTTTCAGTCCAGCCATGAAGATGAACAAAGTCTAGTGTTGTGCAGATATTTTGTCCGCTCTCTGCGTATCATTGCCTGTATTTATTCCAACAACTCCACCTTCAAGTGAGCCTTGACTTCACATGTGTTCCAGGGTCTCTTGCTTCTCCTGTTCTTTGCCATAAGAGGTAACTGGGATCCATGGAGCCTATCCTTGTTTTAAATGGATGTGCCATTATCAAGGAAGGACTCTGAGCTGACATTCCCATTTCTTTACCAAAGCAGAGCTCAGAAATTGCAGTCTTTTCATTTCTCCATGTTTTTCCCTATGGATGGAAAAGGACACATCTGCTGAACAGTTTGCAGCTATGCTTTCCAGAAGAGAGTTTACTTGGATCCAGGATCAGTCCAGGCTCAACTCCAAGCCTGTCAAGGAGTTCCTCCTTTTCTGTTCAGACATGGATTTCTGCTCAGACATGGATTTAATGGTATTAGGCAGGATGTTAATGGTTTATAGCTACTTTTAAGAGGTATTAAAGAAGTTATCAGACCAGGGCAAGCACAACTGAGCTAACCTGAGCTTTCAAGCTTGGATAACAGCGGGAAAAAAATACACCTGGAAAAACTCATCCCTAGAAATCAGTCATTGGGCAGCCACATGTCTGTGTGCAGTTTGGAACTAAATAAGCCCTACTGCCATGGAAAATTTATCTGTGGAGTGGAGTGATTTGGGTCTTCCAAGTGTAACAGGAGGATGCAAAACCACTCAGGGGTGGTAGGGAAAGCATGACCTCCAGATATCCAAGGATAAAGGGAGAAGTTTTCAGCTTCATGTGCTCCCTGTGGTTTGGCCCCCATGTGCAGGAACAGCAGCCCAGACACCTTTTTCTTCACCCCAACACACACAGAGGCACATCCAGATTTGAAGAGCTTGGTTCAGTTAGAAAAGCAAGGGGTTTTTTTTAACACCAAAAGAGTTGTCTGGCTGCAAACAGTAATTGCTGCCCCATTTCCTGCTACCTCGGGTCATGGCCTCTGAAATTCAAACCAGAGCATCCCAGTGATTCTGTGAGGCCTGATGCATAACTGGGAGGCAGCATCCATTGGCATGTACATATGGGAGAGATGGGATCAGAGGACTAATCTGCTTTCCTCTGGAGACAAGTGCCAGGAGGTCACTCTGTGTGTCATCAAACTTATCCCAACAGAGAGCTCGGCATCCAAGGTACACTGGGAATAAATTACACTGATTAAGACACTCCCCAGCAGGGGTGGCTTGGAGGCAGTGGGGATACATGGCCAGGCCAGTCTCTGCAAAGCCTCTCAGAGGTGCCACTGCCTCCTCAGCTTAACAGTCTGCGTGTGATTTTTCACAGCTTCATGTATCCCCTTTCCAGCCATCGAGGATGAATCCAACACTGCAGCTCCAGCTGGAGAGCTGGCACTTAGGAATAAGTGTTTGTTGGCCTGCAGCGTTTTTCAAGATATTTGCTGAAAAAGAGCCATCTCTTTTCTCTCATAGTCTTCTACTGACGTGCACAAGGACATCAGTCTCAGGTTCCAGGCACTGCTCTTCCACACTCACACTCAGGCTTTCAGCCTCTCTCTTTTACATCCCATAAAGTGTCCTGGCCAATTCACCAGATTTTTTTTTTTATATATTTTATTAATATCCATTTTATTTTAGAAAGTGGACCAGCTCTTGCTCCCCAGTCTGACTGAGGAGAGCAGTCAGGTTTTGAAAGGATCATCCCTCAAGGGTTGCCCTCAGCACCTTGCAGGGAGAGGTCCAGGTGACATTCACCCCAACCAAGTCACAGAGGAGAGCAGCCCATCCCCTCTGGGCCAGCAGGAGGGAAGGGAGCCCCTCAAGGACAGAAACAAGGTGGTGATCACTGAAATCACACCTGCAGGTGGGATAAAATAATATCCCAGATGCTTCTGTGCTACGGTCATGGGATTTGAGAACTTCTTTATGAGAAAGCCCATGTCAGGGTATCTGACACCTGGAGTCAAAGGATTTGGCTGAAGGTGAAAAAGGCCACAGTGACAATGTCCCTTTGCATGGATCTACATGTCTAGGCATGGAAGGGTCATGGTCTGTCACCCTGAGAGACATTTGAGGGCAGTTTCCTTGCTTTCTCTCTGGCTTATATTCATGGGGCTGAGATAACCTCCTTGAGGGAAAACAGGAAAGCTGAGCAAAAAGGAAATAAGGTGGAAACACCTTAGGGAGAGAAACCTTCTGGAGGGAATGGAGAAACAAGGGAGTCACCTACCCACCAGCAGGAGAAGGAGCAATGCCAGGTGATGGGAGCACTGGGATGAAAAACCTCCCAGCTCCTTGTGCTGATAATTGTGGGACTCCGGTGCCACTGAGCAACCAGCAGAGTTTGCCAAGTGCTTGCAGGCAGGGCTGCCCTGGGATTGATTTTCCTCATTTGGGCATGGCCAGGGACAAGTGTGTGTCCTTTGGCACCTGTCCCTGCGAGAGTGAGGCATCACCACAGGGATGAAAGGACAGAAGAGAGGCACTGGCAGCAGATGCCATTTGCTTGGCTGACAGGGAACAGGGAATATTTTGATGAGGATCTTCAGAAAGTCTTCCCAGAAGAAAGCATGAGGTGTTAGAAGGAGAAGGGAGATATTTATTTATAATAAGCCATTTTAGTTTTTCAAGGGTTTTTACTTCTCTTGATCTTGGTTATGCATATTCTGCTGGACTGACAGGGAAAGCTCATAGATCAGGAAAAAGGTATGTTATTAGAATAGGTCTTTTTCATGGGGTCTTGCATCGAAACATCTGCTGTTACAGCTCCCTTAGGGGTCCTTAGAACCACTCCCAGGTGGGCTGTGTGCCCCACAAATACAAGGCAGTATTAGCAGTTAGACACCAAACAGCACAAGGACACCCCAGGCTGCCCCCACCAGCTGTGCCCAGAGCTGCAAAGCAGCTTTAGCATGTCATAGAATCATCATAGAATGGTTTGGGTGGGAAGGGACCTTAAAGATCATCTAGTTCCAACCCCCTGACATGGGCAGGGACACCTTCCACTAGCCCAGGTTGCTTCAAGTCCCATCCAGCCTGGCCTTGGACACTTCCAGGGATCCAGGGGCAGCCACAGCTTCTCTGGGCAACCCCTGCCTGTGACTCACCACCCTCACAGGGAAGAATTCTTTCCTGCTATCTAATCTACCCTCAATGTCACGGACTGATTTCCTCAGCAGCACAAAAAAAAATGCAGCTTTAATGCTACTGGGACCTGAATGACTCTTCACAGCTGGCTCAGGGCTCTGCTCATGGCATCCACAAGGTCCTTGAAGACCTTGGCATCTGTGTCAGCTTGCTTTGAGAGTCAGGGCCCAGGAAACCCTCTGTGGTGCTTATTTCTTTCCAGCTTTGTTTGCTCTGGGTAATTACTGACGCACCGAAGGATATTAGCTCTGCGTGTGAGGGTGCAGAGAGACTGAGCGCTCTCAAATATCAGCACTGTAGTTCACTGTAATTAATTAAATGTTGACATGATCCCCAACAAGCAAAACCTTCATTATTCTCAAATTAAACCCCTTGACACAGATGTTTGAATCGTTGTCAGTCCCTCTAATTGCGATCAAATGCGTAGAAATGTAGACACACTTGTGTCGAACGCGGGGAAAGAACTTACAGCAGGGAATAAAGGTCACTGCCTTTCCTAATTAAAGCAGTTTCCGGAGCAGGCAAAATGATTTTTAAATAGTTCTGGCCCTTATCGTGTTTTAAGACCCAGGATAATTTTTACAACTCTTCTGCATTCAAGACCTACTGCATTTTGGAGAGGAGTTTGCAAGCCCAGAAGGAACTTCTCCGAGGATCCACTGTGATTTACAGACACCTGCAACCCCAGGCGCCTCCTTAAGGATTTCTTGAACTCCCCCATTACTCAAAAACAGGTTTTTTTTCTTAGAGAGACACTCAGCATTAACTCAGGACTGCAAATAATGGAGAGCCCGTGCTTCTAGTTATGCTTTTCTCAGTTGTTTTATATCCTTGCTATCACAGATGACTGCTTTCTTTCCAGAGTAAATTTATGCCACTATAACTTCAAGCCTTTAAATTTTCCCCCATTCTTGGCTAGATTAAAGATGTGTTTGCTGTCAGAAGCAGCTTCCCCTGTATTTCACTACAATGCATGAGCAAATTGCTTCATTCTCTCCTGGATAATGCAAATAGATCAAGATCCTTTAATCTCACATCTAAGTTGATTTTTCCAGACCTTCATGTTGTCTTGCAGAGCTCCTTAGAGCATTTTCTGTCTCCTTGACTTCTTTTCTGCACTGTGGGCACTCAAAAGGGACATGATTTTCCACATGAGCAACCTACATTTTTCAATCTTCTTGGTCTGGTTCATCTGTTCCCGTTCTTGGCTTTTTTATGATCTGAGCATGCGTTATTGTTGTTAATTTTCTATGACACGTTGTTCCTAGGTGGATTATACATGTCTTTTTGCCAACAGCCTTGAGAGTCATTCAGTGAGGAAGGTGACTGTAAGAGAAAGTCATCAACTTGTTCCTGGAAGGAAAAATATTCCTCCAAGGAACCATTTCACCACAATATTCCCACGTGCTACTGTTCAGGGTGAGCACAAAAATACTGATCCAGAACTGACATTGTTGCCAATAAATGCAATACTGGGATTGATACTGGTGACCCTCGTGTTCAGAAGATATTGTCATGCTCAATGCCCATGACTTTAATGAGAGTTCAGTGTGTAACTACCTTTAAAATCTGTGCCATGACCTTTATGTCAGGGATCATGACATGGCTTAGCTTCACCCAGTAGCAGAAGATACTTGTCTTTAATTACAAGTAAGTTGATGGTATTGAAGAAGCATATCATTGGTGTTTTATGAGACAGATGGTCTGACTTGCCAGGGAAGTTTACTCTTTTGAATATCTGGAGGCAATTTGTAGGGGATCTGCATTGAAGGCAAGCTCAGTCCTGCCTCACAGCAAGTGTGGAGCCTCCTTACCCAGCCATAAATTCATTGCACAGAGATAAGACTGAACAACTCTGCTGGAAGACCTGCTGACCAAGACATCCTGGGAACTCCCTACGAGCCCCTCGTTGGACCCCCAGACTGTCTCCCTTTAGACAGCACTGCTGGTGGAAGGGCACAGGCAAACCAAGCTATATATGGAATGGTTTTTTGTCTCCCCAACATGAGAAGCCATCAAAGTGCCCTAAGAGGGAGGTGGCAAATCAGAAACTACTTGGTGATGACGGAAGAAGAGAAGACAATAATTTCCTGGGATGATTCTTTTCTTGATAGAGGGTGTCCACAAAAGCAGCAGTTTCCCAAGGAGGAGGGGAAGGTCCTCTTAAGGTCACTTCCCTGCAGTGAGAACTAAATATGCAAAATTAGCATATCCAAAAGCTAATTAAGAGTGAAGCCCATATCAAGGCAGGGAGTGCACTCCATATCCCATGTATATTAGTTCTGAGCAGTGAATGAAGAGCACAGGAGGCAAAGAGGCTTGTTTATCTCATGAAAAGGCGAAAGGCAGACAGATATCTCCTGGGAGGTACTCAGGTTGCCATCAAAACTGAATGCAAATCTTCATCTTTTCCCTTCAGGTTCGGAGATTAAAAAAGAACTAGAGGTAGGGCTGAGATGGTGCAGGAAGCATGTCAGTGGAGAATGAGCCTCATCACCATAATGAGGCACTTTGAGACATTCATCTCTCCTCAGCAGAGACCTCATTGCCCTGTGCAGGCATTTAAACCAGGCAACACAGCATGGGTTTTGCATTCTCTCTCCTGAAATGTCTCCTTAGAACTCCACATGGCTGTAAAGCTTAAACAAACCCACCATGATATGGTGATTGGTCTGCTGCTACATTTCTTGTTCCTTCCAGCGTTGTCTTTGTGCTTGTCCCAGGCCCAGGTGAGACAACCAGGCCTGGATAAGACAACCAGGCAGTCAGTTTTTGCCTCTTGTCTTGTTTTACTTTCTGTTCAGCCATGACATCCAGGTGGATTGCTCAGGTAACACAAAACGTTGGTAATCTGGGTTTTCTGGGCTTGTCATCCCTTCTCTCTGTCAGGTCTTGATATCATTGCACGTGATTAGGTTTGGTCACCCCGTCATCATTAACGGATTCATTTAGATTGGAGAAGACCTCCAAGATCATCAGCTCCAACCTTTGACCAAAAGGGTCAAATTTTTAGCCATATACTTCAAATTACCATAGCCAAACCCTCCCAAAGAGGCATCTCCATGCAGGTACATCCATCAGCTCTGCTACCCACTGCACCCTGTGCAGGCCAAAGCCATCCCAGGGTCCCTGCTAACAGCCTGGGTGCCCCTCAGGTGAAATCTGGTCCCTTGTCCTGTCCCTGTTTGCTGTACCCAAAGAGTCATGGCTTAAGTACATCACTGCAGATAAGAGCAACCTGATCTAGTGGGTGGCATCCCTGCTCATGGCAGGGGGCTTGGAACTAGATGGTCTTTAAGGTCCCTTCCAACCCAAACCATTCCATGATTCTATGACTCTGTGTACTGCTACTCACATCAGACAGATGACATGACCCTCCGTGTGGACATGGTGGAAAGGACTGAGTAATAGGGATCCTGCACAGGCAACCAGTGCAGCATTGAACAGGGGACCTCATCCCTTCGAGTTAAGGGCTTCAGGAACTGTTGGGAGTGATGAGGATGTTGTTATCTCACCATTCCTGTTATATTTTTGGAGCCCTCTTCCACTGACCCATTGTTTTCTGAGAGGGGGGGAAAATGTCTCTTTTTGAAGTGCAATGTTTTTAGAGCTTCATATCAGCTGAAAAGTGGCTGGGCCGAGACAGACCAACTCTCTGCTATCTCCCCTGAATATTTCCAGGTTGGGGGAGAAGACGGAAATACAATTTTTTTTTTTTTTTAAAAAGTTTCCCTCCTTGACGCGGAAAAAAAAATATAAAGAAAGAGAAGGCGACCGATGAGAAACTGTGGATTTTTCCATGCAAGCTGAAGCCAAAAAGGCTGTGCCTTGGAGCTGAGTGCGGAAACAGGGCAGGCGTTGGAGGATTTTCCCCTCTGAGCCTGAAAAGAAATCAGAAGCTGGTTGGCTGGTCTCGAATAGCCCCTCCTGAGCCTGCGAAACCGGTCACAGTTTTTCACCAGAGCTGAAAATATCAACCTCCCCCCCATCCTTTCTCCCCCACCCTTTCCTCCGTGACGCCACAGCGCCCGTGTCCGGCGGTGCAGCTCTCTGGAGGATGCTGGTCAGGATCCCTGGGTGCCAGCAGGCCTGGGAGGGGGGCACAGGCTGCAGTGCCAGGCTCCGTGGCCAGTGACGTGCTGTCTGCCCAGCCCTGAGATAAACAGAATGTCCTCGGGACTGGCACGGTGGAAATGTGCTGAGGAAGCTCCCACACTTCCCCCTGATAATGTGCTTTCCAAACGCTGACATCCCGCCGCTGGAAGGTTCTCCAGGCTGGGAGCCACCAGAATTCCCAGCAATCAGCCACCAGTCAGTAAACCTTCCACTGTGGCATCTTTCCAGCTCAGTGGTGTCACCTGTGTTCGGGTCCTGGCAACACTCACCCGCCCAAGGTGAGTTCTGCTCACCCTGAGCTGTAAATCGAGGTCTGGGATCACGTTCTGAGTAAGGATTTTTTTTCCTGAGTTGAGTTGGGCCCAATGAAAAATTGCCTTTTTCCTCTGTCCAGCTCAGATCTGGCCTTGCTGTACATGAAATGCCATGTGTTCCCAGCAGGATTCAGCCCTTCCAAGGCCTACCCTGCAGCCAGATCTGATCTACATATTTACGAGCTTGTAAACAGGACAGGGCGGGTGAGTTCACATTCTTAGAAAACCAAGCGCAGAGAAAAGAACTTCTGAGTTGGAAAAACAAAGAGTAGTCTTGGGTCCGACCCAGCAAACACAGTGGTTTTTCCAAGACTTGGATGGATTGCTTGAGAATCATTCCCCACCATTCCTTTTCTACAGGATTCCTCAAGCTTACTCCTTTGCTTGGAAAAAAATGTGCATTTCCAATGATTCTGACCAGAGTGGAAGAGGCAGCTTGATAGGAAAGGGACATTTTATCTTGGAGGTGAGTGGAAGCCAGGCTTCTGTTTGCAGCAGTCACTGAAGAACAGCAGTTCCTTGCAAAGGAAGGTTTAGGGAAGTTGTTAAAGGAGTTGCACAGCAGAAGGCAGCTGGAGGGCTCACCACAAAGTGCCACTGTCAACAAATGCAAGAAGTAGTCTAGAACAGCAGTTCTCAAACTGTGGTTGCCAGATCTTGATAGTCCATGAAGGCCTGGTAAATGGTTCATGGACAACCAGAGAGTATGGGAGCCAGGCAGCAAAAAATTATGAGGATTAACAGTTTTCCATAGAATCACAAAATGGTTTGGATTGGAAGGGACCTTAAAAACCATCTAGTCCAATCCCCTGCCATGAGCAGGGACACCTTCCACTAGACCAGGTTGCTCCCTGTCCAACCTGTCCCTTGAACACTTCCAGGGATGGGACACCCAAAGCTTCTCTGGGCGACTGGTTCCAGAGCCTCACCACCCTCTGAGTGAAGAACTTCTTCCCAGTAACTGATCTAAGTCTCTCCTTTTTTTGGATCAAAAACATTTCCCCTTTGTCCTATCACTATCTACCTGTGTAAAATCAATGCCTATGGCTGGATTTTTGCCCAGGAGACATCCTACTTATGGCTTACACCGGCTGAGACGGTGTTATTCAGCTCACCCATAAATGCTCCCCTTCCCTGAGGGCTGATCACCCTGACTGTGCTAGTGATTGAGGTGCCTCGTGCAGAGCAGGGACCCCCAGCCTCGGACGCAGCACGGGATGCTCCCGTTTGGAGAATGGAGAGCCACGGGAATGCTCCTCTCTGAGCGGCACGACAAGCTTAGCATTGCCCTGGAGGGAACCTAGCAACCCCACAAGGCCATTGTGCCCATTCACATCCTGAACCAGATGGAAATTTTCTTTTTAAAGGCTGCCCCAAGCGTGTTTCCTCTGTTGAGCCATCCAGGCAGGAGTCTCGCTGTGGTCTCTCACATCAGCACATGGATTCCAGCCTCCTTTCTGCTCAGACAGCAACACAAGGGCTCTTGACATGTGAATTGGTTACCCTGATTTTTTCCTTCTCTCAGGAGACTATTTTTTTCTTCATTTGCATCTGGTAAATAAGGACCTTCCTGATGTCTCCCTTTGGATTTTCAGACTGGTCAATCCTTACTTTTTTTTTTTTTTTTTTTTTTTTTTTTCCTCATTTTATTTATGTCCTTTTGCTGAGTCTCATGATTCTAAGATTTGTTTTCAAGTCCCCTTGGGGGCTGCAGCCAGGCTATTATTTGTGAATCATTAAGGAACAGGCAGCTGGATACACATTTATCTTTCCCAAGCATAGGAAACAATGCAAAAAAATATCACCTTTAAGGGAGCCCATACTAAAAGTCAGATTTAAAAATCCTACATCTTTGTCTTCTCTTTAATTTTGTGACTAATTTCGAAGACCATCTTCCTGCTGACCCTGCTCTATTCAGCACCGCCTGTGTCCTGAATCTGCTGCCCAGCCCTTCTTGGAGAGGAACCAAGCAGCTAAAAAGGTTGTTCCAGGGCAGGGGAGTGTTGAGGTCAGTTAATGGACAGCTTGGTTTGAGGGCATGGACAGGACAATGTCTAACACCAAGCTTGGGGCCATCAGGCCCTCTGTGCAGTCTAGTGGAAGGGGTCCCTGCCCATAACAGGGATTTGATGGTCTTCCAGGTCCCTTCCAACCCAAACCATTCTGTGATTCTCTCATGAAGGCATTGCCTTACCCATTTAAAAGATTTATTATAGAGTGAGCTTGGTTTGCAGTATCCAAGCCTAGGTTTTGTTTCAAAATCTCTTTCCCTTTCCTCTGCCTAGTCCTGCCTGAGTAGAGTCCACAGAACTCCTGTTGAAAATCAAGAAGCAGGAAAAACTCATAGAATCACAGAACACCAGGTTGGAATGGACCTCAGGGATCGTCTGGTCCAACCTTTCCTGGCAAAAGCACAGTCCAGACAAGATGTTCCAGCACCCTGTCCAGCTGAATCCTAACAGTGCCAAACACTGGGGAATCCACCACCTCCCTGGGGAGATCATTCCAGTGGCTCGTTGTTGTCGTGGTGAAAAATTGTATGCAGTAGGAACATCCCCAGGGGTGAGTTGTACCCACTGCCCCTCATCTTTCCATGTGAAAAGGGAGTCACAACTTCTTTGTAGCTGCATGGTGCTACAGCCTCCCCTCAGCCTTCTTTTCTCAAGGCTCAGTAAACTCAGTTATCAGCCTTTCCTCACATGGTGGCTTCCCAGTGCTTGGATCATCTCTGTGGCCCCTTTCTGGACCCGCTCCAGCCTTTCCACATCTTTTTTTGCATAGTGGGGACCAAAACTGAACACAGTGTTCCAGGTGTGGCCTCAGCAGAGTGTGACTACGACTTCTTTCTCTCTGCTGGTGATGCCCATGTTGGTGCAGGTCTTCCTGCAGGGTGGACCTCGCTTCTGAAGCGTCCACTTCCACACTCCTGTGGGTAACATCAGGAAACTTCATCAGGATGCACTTGATCCCAGCATCCAGGTGACTTATGAAGGCATTAAACAGCGTTGGGCCCAGTATGGATCCCACTGGTAGCAGGTTGCCAGTTTGGGAAGGAGCAAATTGCTGCCACTCCCTGACAGGAGGTGCCTTGTCAGCCATTTCCTCACCCACTGCACAGACCACTTGTCCAGACCATGGCACATCAGTTTCTCCAGCAGACTGTGGGAAACCATGTGGAAAGCCTTGGAGAAATCCAGGCAGACAATATGCACTTCTCACACCACTGTGTGCTGCTGGTACAGTTCCCCCTTGCAGACTGTGGTATCAACCCCTTTGCAGCATCAGGCCAGAATTTCTTAGTTATTCCTCTATTTTAAGCATGACTTTCTTCTTTAGAGATCTCTCACGAAAGATGGAAGGTTGTATATTCCATTCAGGGCAAGGAAGTTTTGTGCATGGGACATCCGGGTCCTTGGATGCAGAATGCAGTGAATGAAATGACCTTCTGGGAATTTGCTGCTGCTGCTTTCAGCTGTGAGTCCCCAAATGAGGGGTCAGTGCCCTCCCAAGAAAGATGGCACATAATGGAATGGGGATTGTTCAGCCTGGACAAGAGAAGGCTTTGGGGTGACCTAATTTTGGCCTTCCAGTACCTGAAGGGAGCCAACAAGGAAGATGGATAGAGACTATTTACAAGAGCCTGGAGTGACAGGACAAGGGGGAATGGCTTCAAACTGACAGGGAGTAGGTTTAGATTGGATATCAGGAAAAACTCTTCCCTGTGAGGATGGTGAGGCCCTGGCATAGGTTGCCCAGAGAAGCTGTGGCTGCCCCTGGATCCCTGGAAGTGTCCAAGACCAGGTTGGATGGAGCTTGGAGCAACCTGGTCTAGTGGCCCATGGCAGGGGGTGGGACTGGATGATGTTTAAGGTCCCTTCCAAAGCAAACCATTCTATGATTCTGTGATTGAACCTTCTTTGAGCCCCCTCACCTGTCCACAATTAAGTCACATCAGCACATTCCCAATGCTATCCAACAAATGACAAGTTTAGCTACACTTTGCTCAGGAATCAAGCTAATTACTAGACGTCAACTATGCTGTTAAAAAAATAAGAAAATGGGGGGGGAAAGCCAGTTTATGGTCACAGCCCCCCAGAACGAGGGCTGTAGAGCAGACCAGAGCAGCCTAAGTACTTTATAGGATCTTGCCCAAAGCCTGTCTCGTGCCCCATGCAGTGCCCCCGTGGTCCTACCACATAGTTACTCTCTTGTGGAGTTGTGAATCTCTGGGAGAGCTGGGGGTGTTGTTTGTGGGAGCCCACCAGAGTGGATCTGCAGTCTGAAGCAGATGCTTTGCATTTCATGCCCTGTGATGTGGCACAGGGGCATATGGAGGTTGTTAAGGGTGCAGACCCTGCTGGGACAGCGCTGGGGGGGGCTGCACATTCAAGTCTTCATGTTCTTTTGAGGGTGGTCTCTGGAGTGAAGTGTTCCCTGGACCACATTTATCTGGAGGGGTCTGGCTGGACCATGGTAAGCAAATTAGCACTGTGTGCAATCCAAGCCTCGAAATTACCCGTGAGGTTTCTGTCAGGTAATAGAGCAGATCTGTCTGTGAGGCTCTTCACTGTCACCCTGCACTGGTGAAAGTCCTGTCCTGCACAGGAAAGAAACTAATGCACGGGAAGCTTTGGCAGCTTCTCAGAGAGGATCAGACACCCAGATTCTCTAAGGGTCAAATCCATCAGGTATTCAGGTGTAACCTTGGGTTGCCGTGATGTGGTTGCCCATGAACCAGGATCATCTGAAACATGATGTGATCCATCTGCCCAGGACAGGGTTACACTTAGGACGAGATGGATCACTCCATTCTCACCACAAGATCTGTCATCTGAACCACTGAGCCCAAGGACCTGCTCAGATACTTAAGTTCAGTTGGGTGATTCACATAAGAGACCGCAGTTTTCAGGAAATTTGATGCCTCAGAAACATCCTCACAGCAACGGCTCCCACCAGTGGTCCAGATTCCCAGGATTGCCCTGAGAAAAGCTCCAATGTGAGCTTTGAGGGGAGTGAAGGGCAATTTCAGTCAAAGTCCTACTGATGTGCTGCAGCTTAGGGGAAAGCTTTGTAGGCATCACTAGGACCACACTCCTAGAGGTTGGGGGATAGGTTTGGGGGCCATGGATTAGACCAGCAAATGATCAGAACAAGGCTCTGCTGCATTATTCTTCTCTTACAGACAGGCAAAACACGCTCAGACCTCAGCTTTGAGATCCTGCTTGAGAGTGCTGATGTTTTTCAGAGGCCTTGACACCCCTCAGGCTGATCTCTCCTGCCTTTGCAAACACCCCAGATTAAACCAAGCTTCCCTGACCCCCACCACACCACAGTCTTATCACCCACTCCCTGAGGACCCCACACGCCAGATGTGCACACCCCACCATGGGCTCTGGCATGGCCAGGGGCTCTCCAGCCATGGCCTGGGACAATCTGGGACAGTCTAGAGGGTCAGCAATGACCAGAGGAGTGGTGGCTTCTCCCTGCTTTTCTTCTGGGCCAGCTCAGAGTGCGGAATTGGAGCAGGCAGGCAGTGCCTACGCGCAGAGAGACACACAGGCAGCTCATCGGGGCTTTCACTGGAAAGCTGCTGCTTATCTGTGACATTGTTTATGGGGTCGGCTGGAAGGCTCACAGGCCTGAGGAATTCCACCCGATATCCCAACGCCATCGTCCTCCAGGGAAAACGCCGGAGCCGCCGTGGACACGCTGTCCTCCTCCCTGCGCCAAGCAGCTCTTGGATCCATCCTGGGAGGGCAGTGAACTCCCTCATCACTCCAAGGCACGCCACCAGCTGCAAGGAGGTGTTAACCCTCTAAGGACCCTGATACGCCTGCAAATACCCAGTGGAGGTGGTTGATAGAGGGTGGAGGAGCAGGCTGGGAAAGACTGGTAGGAATCTGAGGCTCCCAGTCACGCACAGAAATCCTCGCTGGTATCCAGCCTGCTCTCCCATAGCTTGGACCTGCATCAAAGGGATTAGCCACCACAGGGGCCTGGGAAGGATCTGGCAAGGAGAGAGGCAGGCTGTGTAATGAGCAGAAAGGGGCAGTTAGTGATTACTTTGGAATAGATTTAATTAATTTGCTTTGTGAGAGAAAAAGAGGGAAGAGATGGAGTATCAGTTTGGATCACATATAAGGAAGAAGTTTATTACAGTGAGGGTGGTAAAACACTGACACAGGTTGCCCAGGAAGGTGGTAGATGCCCCATCCCTGGAAGTGTTCAAGGCCAGGTTGGATGGGGCTTGGAGCACCCTGGCCTAGTGGAAGGTGTCCCTGCCCATGGCAGATAGGTTGGACTAGACGATCTTGAAGGTCCCTTCCAACCCAAACCATTCCATGATTCTGTGATTTTTTGACTCTTTCTTTGGCCAGGAGAGCCCACAGTGAGCTTCAGCAGCTACAGTACCTCCTGTGTCAAGGATTGTCCTATACTCTTTCCTATTCTCTTGACTTGCTCCTCTGATGCACCCCGAGGGAGTCCTTAACCCCCTCCTAAGTCATTTGAGGCCACATTCAGGAGAAACTTGAGCAATGAGACACCTGTCCCCACCACAGTGCTAATCCTATATATGGATTTCTGCAGCTTTCTGACTCAAGAACAGATTGGTTGGCAACTTGGCAGATCTTTTTTTTATTATTTTCCAAGCCCATCTCTGACACAAAGTCCAGACCAAGCAACAGCAACACCCTTGTCAGTGTGAACAGCCCTTCTGGTCCTTGCAATTCCAAGTTCATGGTGGGACAGCACTGGGGCATGACTTTGTCACTGTGTTTTTCCCACCTGCTCTCACGTCTGCAGTGTTTCTGTGCCATGGACTCTTCAGGACATGCTGTAAAGTAGGGACCTTTTAAAACAAAGATGCCCTTGCCAACTGCAGCAGAAAGCAAGCCTGCTCACAGATTCTGGCTGTGTACTGGGAGCCAGGGCCAGAATTTAGATTGGACTGGCTCCATTTTCGTTCGTGCATTTGTCTTTTTTCTTGTTTTGCTTTATTTTTTAAGCACTGAACTCTGGGACCAGCAACTCTCCAAACAATCCAGTGATATCACCTTCGAGTGAGTCATGGGGAGGGCAGGGTGGAGAAGTGCAGGCAAGAAAAGATTATGAGATTGTGCTAGCTCAAACAACCCAAAAAAAGTGGGATATGTGTTTGGATAAATGGAGGAGAAATTGCATTCACCAGTCACCCGTTACACAATGTCACAGCATTGGGGAGCATGCCTGTGCCTCCAGACATTTATACCTGGCTGCCTCTTTCCCAAATATGAGCAGGGTGACCAGGAATAACTAGGAAAAAAAAAAGTATGAGCACATACTTCATTGCCTCAAATTTTAAACCACCAAAAAAAAATGAAATTTAATCTTCAGATCGTGTTTAGCTTGTGACTTCAGTCACTTTGCATGGTGCAAACAGGTTTTCCCTGAGCTCACTGCAGCCTTCTTAATTTCTTGATAGTCCTGATGACAATTATTTAGGGTTGCAACAGGATCTTCAACCCTTGCTCAGACCCAGCTCTATCACTAGGATTCAGATTCTGCCAAGATGCAAAATGACCTTTTATAAAATGATGAAAGGGATAAAGTCCTCAAACGGACCCAGCATTATTATTAGAAGGTTTTGTTTATTAGAAGAAGATAAAGTCCTCTTCAGGATCTCCACAAGCTGACATGGAGCCTTCTCAACAAGGCAGTGGAAAATAGAGAGGATGAGGCTCTGCGTCCCACCCTACCTGGAGCATCCTGCACTGAAGTACAACCAGGATCCTCCATCCACCAGGAGAGGGAGAATCACTGGGCAGGCAGCCAGGGTAAAGAAAGGGCACCTCAGAGGTCTGCCCCTACTCCCCAGGCTGTCTCTGTGTTTTTCACACGTGGATTTGGTTGGGTTGGATAGAGGCTTCCCTGCTGGGAACACTACCCCCAAAAGCAGCAGCCCTGTTCAGGAACAAGCCAGGTCTTCATTGTCCTCTCCCTGTGAGGGCTCTGGGGTCCCAGATGCTCCAGCATGGCAGGGGGGTGCTGGATCCCAGCACAAATACTGTGGGTGGTGTCAGTGCCCTCCACACCAACACCATCCAAAGGGTGGATGTCCCCAAGGTGGGTGTCACAGCCTCCTCCTTTGGAAAGGACACCAAGCTTTGCCAGGAAGTGTGGAGCTGGATGCCCAGGAGAGGTGCCCAGAGGGCTGATTTTGACTGAATAGGAAGAAATCCTCTTTGAAACAAGAACATGTTTTACTGTTTTACTGTGCCACAGGTCCTACAAGTATTGTTATTCCTGTTCTTTGGTACTGCCCTATTCTCTTACACTGAGATGTCAGGTTAAAGTGCTGGTGCATCACTCTGTGTTGCTGTTCCTGATCTTTTACTCCTGTTTTCTATTTCTGGACCTTGGACACATCTTTCTGTGTTTCCTGAGCTCTTCAAGTGTCCACCACTCAATACTGCCCTCCACACATTCTAGCATTTATGCTCCTGTATAGTAACTGTTACAAACCCCAGCCCAAAAATGCTCCCTCTCTCGAAGTGTTGTTGCATATTCACGTACATGAAAGCAAGACTTAACTTCTTCCATTCTTTACTCACTCTCTAAGTAAGACCTCACAGCCCATCAGAAGAGCCTGATGCTCCAGCACGTACAAAATTTCCAGCCAAGGAGCTATTCTGGGGACTCCCTGCCTAGTTCTGTTCATCCCAGTGCAAAGAAATGGGGGAAACTGTGGCTGCACTCAGGACACGTCCCTTGCAAGGGCTTATTTGCATGGCAATGAGGATGGTAATGAGCCCCTTGTCTTCAGATGTACACGAGGTTCTAGCGAGTGAAAAACCGGCCAAAGTTGAAATTCAGAGGATTCATGGCTTCTCTTTCTTTTCAATTTGTGTTTTGTATCTGGATGCAAAAGACAAAGCACGTAGTACAGAGACTGAATTGTGCAATGAACCGCTAAACTCTGGATATAAGTTGTTATTTTAACAAACCAACAGGCTGTTTAAGCAAGCACCAATCTCTTAAGTTGCCTGGCTCAAGCAGTAATTACTAGTTGAATTTTAAAAGAGACCCTTCTTTTATTTGCTTTGTTACCATAGCTTTTTGTTTTCTTTTCCTCTCTCTTGAAGCTAAAAAAAGTGCTGCATAAAGCTGCAGCTCCTCTGAGAACCCAGTGTGCTGCTAACAGGGTTCACAGCAACACTGTGAAAGAGTTCAGGGAAATTAGCCCCTTTCTCCGGTGGGGAAACTGAGGCATGAAACCTCTCCATGACAAGGGAATGAGCAGGATTACCTCTTTAGTGAAGTCCTTCACCTGCCTTGCTCCCAAACACACGGAGCTATGGCAGGATCAAGTTGGGACAATGTGATGTTGAAGGGCTGAGAGCCAGGGATTACCTTGCAGAGAGATCAGGGCTCTGGGTAGAGGCTGGTCCCCAGGTGGAATCAAAACATCATGGAATTATAGAACTGTTTCGGTTGGAAGGGGCTTAAAGATCACCTAGTTCCAACCCCCTGCCACAGGCAGGGACACCTTCCACTATCCCAAGTTGCTCCAAGCCTCATCCAACCTGGCCTTGGATGCTTCCAGGGATCCAGGGGCAGCCACAGTTTCTCTGGGCAACCTGTGCCAGGGCCTCAGCACCCCCACAGGGAAGAATTTCTCCCCAATATCCCATCCAACCCTGCCTTCTGACAGTATGAAGCCATTTCCCTTTGTCCAGGCCTTTATCCAAAGTCCCTCTCCAGCTCTCCTGGAGCCCCTTTAGGCACTGGAAGGAGCTCTAAGGTCTTCTCTTCTCCAGGCTGAACAGCCCCACCTCTGTCAGCCTGTCTTCGTAGGGAATGGATAGGGTGTGGGTCTGGGCAGGAAAACAAACCCATCCACTGTTGCCAAGACCTGAGACTGAGGAGAGGGATTGATGCTGTTCTTGGAAAGCCATGGCTGAAACACATTGCCTGAAGCATCAATGGTTCCTGAGGGTCCACAGTGGTGGGATGGGGGCAGGGTGAGAGTGGGGGATGGTTCAAAGCCATGGTCAGATGGAAAATGGAGGAGATGCTTCATGCAGTGCAAAGGGGGGCTGGTCCCAGCACCCCTGGGGGGTTTAGAAGCCCCTGGCTGTCACTCAGGAGGCAGTTTCTGCTGGGGTTAGAATCAGATGTGGTGATTCAAGCAGCATAGAGCCAACTCATAAATCTCACCACTCTCCCCGAAAGAACAAACTCCTTTAATCCAAACCAACCAAGGTGGGGTCATTGCCTCCACAAAAGCTAACCCTGGTGTAAGGGAGATGGCGGGAAAGGGGGAGAGAGACTATTTACTAGAGCATGTAGTACAGGACAAGGGGGTTCAGACTGCCATAGGGCAGGGTTAGATGGGATATTGGGAAGAAATTCTTCCCTGTGAGGGTGGGGAGGCCCTGGCACAGGTTGCCCAGAGAAGTTGTGGCTGCCCCATCCCTGGAAGTGTCCAAGGCCAGGTTGGACAGGGCTTGGAGCAAGTGGGGATAGTGGAAGGTGTCCCTGCCCAAGACAGGGGATTGGAATGAGATGATCTTTAATGTCCCTTCCAACCCACACCATTCTGTGGCTCTGTGATTATTGCTCCGTTCAAACCCACTGACTACACCACCAGCAGCTGCATGTTAAGCTGCAAATGCCATTGATTTCCATGAAGCCCCTGGGTATTCCCAGCACAGAGATGTCATTCCTGCTTCCTGTCCTTTTTCAGTGCCTCCTTCAGCACATATTGACAGCCAGCATGGACTCCAACCTGGCTTGGATTGGCCTTCAGCAGATGGTTAAGCTGCATGGCCACATCTGTGCTTTCCCTGCCCAACCATCATAAAACGCTGGGATCTGTCTGTCTCCTCTCATGTCCCCATGATGGAATAGCCCACATACCTAATGTTAAGTCTGGCTGTAATTTCTCCACTTTTTAGGGATGGGTGTAAGGAAGTTTTACTGGAACCAGCACTCTTGAGTTTCCTGGATGATGGTTTTCCTCCAGCAAAACAGCCTGGGGAGCTTTAATGCAGCACCAGTCACGAATTTCTGGCTCCTGGCACCTGTTTTACTGTTTTGACACCAGGCTTTTTAGCTCGGGGAAAATAATAATGATATCCGGAGTTAATGTTATTTACTAAAATACAAATTAATGCTCGGTCACATGGCACAATTTGTCATCCAGAGCTAAAATTAAAAGAAATTAAGGCTGACTCAGAAAGTTATTTCAGATCTGAGGGGGGAATGCTAAGTGTTGAGGCCACGCGGGAGCAACAGTGACATCTTCTGGCTCCGTAAAAAAATCTCCAGCTTTTTCACCAGGAAAACCACAGGGAAACTCCACAAAAACTTAATAGGGGTTGGGTGGACAAAAGAGTTTTCAAGTGGGAGGGACAGGCTTTGTGGCAGTGGATATTATCTGAGCCACCTTAGCATGACTGAAAATTTGAAGAGAGGGTGTGTGACACTGATGATCCAAAATGCCTGAGCAGCAGAGTTGAAGGGGTGTTGCTCTTCTCTCAGCGCAGGGGACAGGGCTGTATCCACACTTTTAGGCTGCAGGGGAAGTGAAATATGTAGGAAGAGGCAGGCACCAAGAACTGATCCATGCAGACCAAACAGTTTTTCCTGTCTGACGTGGAATAGGACAGGGCCTGGCTGCCTTGTGTTGACAAACCACGACACTGAAGCTGTTCCCCAAAATGACAGCCCAGCCTCCCTGTGAGCTGTGTGTGTTTGCACAATGACTCACAGCTGATCTGGGGGTGCTGGTTCAGCTGCTGGGAGAACTTCTGCAGTGGGGGCTAGGAGAGTCCTGCCAAAAATACACTATTATCCATCACACTCTCAGGCACAGGGTGTGACTCTTGGGGATGTCCTGTGCAGGGCTTAGAGTTGGACTCGATGATCCTTGTGGGTCCCTTCCAGCTCAGCATATTCTGGGATTCTGTGATCATCATCACTGAAGGGTTGATGCCTTCCAATCCTGCACAGGCTAGATCTTCCCTCTGGTGGTAATGGCATTTCAAGTCAAGGACCTAATAGCAGAATTGTAGAATCACATAATGGGTTGGGTTGGAAGAGACCTTAAAAGTCATCCAGTTCCAATTCCTGGCCATGGGCAGGGACACCTTCCACTAGCCCAGGCTGCTCCAAGCCCTGGCCAACCTGGCCTTGAACACTTCCAGGGATGGGGCAGCCACAGCTTCTCTGAGAAAATGTGTTCCAGTGTCTCTCCACCCATCACACCTTCAGTCTTTTCTACACGTCTCTACCTCTCCCAGGTTGGACTGACCACCGTCCTCGCTCCCCCGTGCTCCCATCCCCCTCCTCTTCCTCTAAACCACGTTTCTTTTAATCTCTCCCAAGGTTCTTTCTTCCCGTCTCTGAAGCCCTCCGAAATTGTCTTCAAGATCATCTTCTGGCTGGGGTACTTCAACAGCTGCGTGAACCCCATCATCTACCCCTGCTCCAGCAAGGAGTTCAAGCGCGCGTTCATCCGGCTGCTCAAGTGCCAGTGCCACCGCAGGAGACGGCCCATCTGGAGAGTCTACGACCACCACTGGAGAGGGGCCTCTGCCAACAGCTCGGTGCAGGACTCTGAGACAGACCTGAGGCCCAGGATTAACACCCTGAACAGCTCCTTCATATTTAACTCCTCCTTCCAGGAGAGAGCCAGTAAGAGGCGAACGCTCAGCTTCAAGGGCTGGAAGATGCTCACTCCTTTCCAGAAACCAGCGTCCACCCAGCTGAAGGAGAAGATGAACAGCCTTTCTAACAAAATCCGGGGTGGCTCCAGCAAAGGGGGGGTGACAGCCACCTACAAAACAGAGGTGGAGTCTGTCTCTATTGGGATCCCTCACGATTTCACGGAAACCATTGACTATCAAACTCATGACTTAACAGACTGCTGTGGGCTGAGAGAAACAGATATTTGAACCCTCTGGAACAGCTGTCGATGGTTTCTTTAGAGGTATCCAGCAGAAATGTGGAGGGATACCACCTGTGGGTCTGTCAGGCAGACTGGAAGCAGCAATCAGGTATAAAATGCAGTTGCCCAAAGGTTATCCAAAAATCCCCCACGTGGCGCTCAGCCCCTTCTGTGGGATTATGGGTTCCTCAAATAAGAGCCAATGGCATATCCCATTTTAGCAAGCCTCAGCAGGAGGGGAAGATGTGGGGTGGATATGGCCTTAGGAGAAGAACTGTCTCCCTCCAGGGGATGGTTGTCTTTGACTTTGGAAGAAGCTGTGCAATTAAGGGAAACCAGGATGTCTCCTTTGCCTTAAAAACACCACCGTGAAATCTGATGGAAAGATCAAACCCCAAAAGATGCCAACCCTGCCTTAGTACATGTGATCATGTTTCCATCCAGGAAGGACACTGCCAAGCAGCAGCTTGCAGCTGACCCTTTAGATGATGGGTTGGGAGCTTGTAGGTCTGCAGGGCTGGACAGGACCTCCAGCCAAGCCCTTGGCTCTGGAGGTTGAGCAGACTGGGGTATTTCCAAGCAGGGTGGGGGGATCCTGGCTCTCAGCCATCATCTCTGCAGTGACCACAGCTTTGCCCCTTCCACATAACCTGGTTTTAGGCTGGAGGAGGAGACCAGATGTCTACACAGGGTGTGCAGGTCTCTCTCCTCTAATTCCAGCCTGTGAAGCATTTCCCATTTCACTTTCCAGTGAAACACTTGCAATCCACCTTGCTTTAGTGCTCATCCATCTGTGATACAGAGAGTAACCGGCTCCTTTTGGTGTCAGTCATCCCCAACCTTTTCTGTCCCCTTCTTGCTCTAGTTGTTTCTCTGAAAAAAACACGGGATAAAAATACATCCCGGGGTATTCACTCAGGACGAGAGGAAATGGCCTCAAGGTGTGCCAGGGGAAGTTTAGGTTGGATATTAGGAAAAATTTCTTCGCTGAAAGGGTGGTCAGGCATTGGAACAGAGAAGTGGTGGAGTCACCCCCCCTGGAAGTGTCCAAATATGTGTGGATGTGGCACCTGGTGACATGTGCCATGTAGTGAACATGGTTAGTGGTTGGACTCGATGATCCAAGAGGTCTTCTCCAACCATAATGATTCTGTGATGCAAGTCCTCAACCATCCTGCTCTGTGGCTCAGGAAAGGTGGGATGGCTGAGTTTGGAAGTTTGCATTTCCACTGCCCATTGAGTCAAAGCTAAAATGGAACTGATGTGCAGATGGATCTCCTCCCCAGTCAGGGTCACGCTCCTGACTCTTCTCCCAAGGGACTTCCCAAAAACCTGATACATCAAACCTTTGGTTTTGCCTTGGGTGTGTCCGCTAACGTGGTCAAAAGCAACGACAGTAAGGGTTGGTTTTCCCTGCTCACAGCCCCAGAGTGTGAGCACCCCTCAGGAGGGCACCACGGTCTCCTCCGGGAAACTCAGGGAGTTGGGGCCATGACAGGCCCACCTCGGCCAGGTGACTCAGAAAGTGGTCACCCAAACTCTACTTGGCCCTGTGTTGCAGGCACTGGTTTCAAAATTCAGGCTGGTTTTATCAAACTTCAGATGACGATCATCAGGTTAAGGCGTGGGCAGGAGACACGTAGGTGATGGAGGTGAAGTCTGGATCTGAGCTGCAGCAGCTCAAGCCAGGTGACTAAAGAACAGGAATGTGAAGTCAGAAGGTGGAAACATGGCAATGAATGTGTTCCTGGGTGGAAGCTCATCCACATCAGCACTGTCCCCCCAACCCATGAGGAGTCTTTCATGAATGTGCCTACAGCACATGCAGCTGATCAAGGGTGGCTGCCAAAGGAAGATGAAAGGCTCCTCGGCACATTAGAGAGAATGTCACCTTTCTTTCTGCTGTTTATTTGCTTCAAAGTAAAACAAAAGAGAGAGAAAGCTGGAGTTTTTTATTTTTTAGTCTTTTGAGCAGTGCATATTGAGACAAGGTATCTGGAGCTGGCCCCATCTCAACAACCCTTAGTACCCTTTACTTGATGCAGGACTCCAAACTGGACCAATTATTGCACAAATATCAGGAGATTTTGTCCAAATATTTTCCTCCCAGCAGCAAACCCCACCAAGGCACATGGAGCAGCATTGCATTTACACTGAACTCAGACTCATCATGTTCTCCAGCATCTGCAAAACCACCCAGAGGTTCCAGCTGGGGAGGTTCAACCCCACAAAAGCAGGGACCCAACACCCCGTGGGAATTTTTGTGGGGAAATACATCTTTTTTTTCCCCCTATATCTTTGGCTTTTCGGGGAAGTGAGACCCTGCAGTGATGATGGGGTGACATGAAAAGTCATTTTGCATTGTAAGGACTGCAGGTGCCACTGGTTTCCAGGGAGCTTTGGAGATCTTGATGGGAGGCACTGGAGATGTAGCAAAGAAGGGACCAGGGAGGGGGCAGTCCATGAGTGCATCCATGACCAGAGAGATACATGTACACACTTTACTGTATTTATATACATGGATCATCTCCAAAATACAAGGCATTCTCCTACAAAGGGGCCAACATCCTCCTATAAATGAAGATTCAGTAAATGTTGGCAAGCATTCCCATAAATGAGTTGGTATTATTGCTTACACTTCTCCCTGACTTTTTTATCTACTCCTTTTTTTTTTTTCCTCCAGTTTTGAAACATTTACATTTACAGCCTCCAGCCCCTTGAAAGCATTTCCCCAGAAAGGGAATTTCTTCCCCAGAAGGGAAAGAAAGATTAGTCTGGAGGTTTGCTGCCTCTCCATCCCAATTCTTTACACACCTACAAGGGAGAAAACAAGGATAAATATTTAAGCACACATGAACACACATGTAAATGCCCAAACTCTGGCTCAGTTACTTACTGAGTTTCATCTGGCCCCAAGAGATGCCCTAGACGGTGCTGTAGGGAAGCTTTGAGCTCTGCTGTGCTGCATTCAGGCAAAATACTTGTTTCTCACCTAAGCCAGAACCCTCTCTTTCATTTGGCCTCTTGCAGCAGAAGCAGTGCCAGGACTGGACTCTGAGGCTGCTCCTGGAGGGATTTGCTGGGAGCAGACAGGGCTATCATTGCTGGCAGGGGGAGGAACAACAATGTCATGTAAAATATGACCCAGGTCTGTAAAAGTGAGCGTTTCTCTTTGAATCCCTTACTTTTCCAAACTCTCCCAAGTTTGGAAACACGGGCTCAGACCTTCAGGAGGTAAATTCGGTCTGATCCCACGGATTTCTCTGGACCCACAAGGGTGTGACCAGCTGAGGGAATGGCCCTGTTTCTCCAAGTTTGCCACACAGGCCGTTCCCCAAAGCACCTGCACCTTGCTTTTGCAGCAGATCTCACCTCATTGCACTGGCTCCATGTCACTATTGCGTTGTCAGACCTTGCTGCTTCAAGGAACTAGTTGTTGATGAGTTTTGGTGTCACTGGACTCCCCTGAGTCCACGAGGGAAGGAAGGTCCCTGTCAGCCTGAGCTGGACTGCAGTTGGGTTGCATTACTATTGTTTACAGCGTGTATATAAGTGTACATTTTCTTTAGCAGACATTGGAATTTTTTATGTATAGATTTTTATTTTTCATCCCCAGACGTATTTATTAGCCAGAGTATTTCTGTTTTGTGTTCCGAGTTCTGTCAGATCGGTGTAAGCTCTATGGAACAGAATGCACATATTTTTGTTTGTTTGTACCAAATACATGCACAAACCTGTCTAAAATGTTGCTGTGAATTGTTGCTGTGTCTGATTTTTAAAACAAGGGCTGTAGGGGCTGAGGAAGGGAGGGAGGGAGGGAGAAAGAAACACCTGAAATTTATCCGCTCGTGGTTATTTCTCAAAGACTTTTTTTGCAATTTCACAAGGATAATCTTTCCCACATGCAAGAATTTGTGATAAAAGCAAGTCAGGGCAGGACAATCTCAGGGATGAAGGGGTTGTACCTGCCACATCTAGAGAGTAGGTTTAGATTAGATATTAGGAAGAAAATCTTCCCTGTGAGATTGGTGAGACCCTGGCACAGGTTGCCCAGAGAAGACGTGGATTTCCCATCCCTGGAAGTGTTCAAGGCCAGGTTGGATGGGGCTTGGAGTAACCTGGTTTAGTAGAAGGTGTCCCAGGGAGGTCTTTAAAGTCCTTTCCAACCCAAACCATTCTGTGATTCTTATGTATATATATATATATCTCTATCTCATATATATATATGTGTGTATGTGTGTATATATGTGTGTATATATATACACACATATATATACACATATATATAAATATATTTTTATATAAAAATTTAAATATATAAATATATATTTATAAATATATATAAGTATATGTATGTGATACATATCTGAGACAGGACAGGGAAGGGCGAAAGGGAAAGGCAGAAGGAAAAACCAAAAGGAGATACAACATGAAAACACTGGATCAGTATTTGATAGCAGTCAGAGGTGAAAAATACATCAGGGAATTTGGGGACAGAGAATGGAAGAGATGGAGAATGACTTTGAAAATACCTTTGCAGCTCTGAATACGTTGATGATGCACTTTTAATTTGACTACTGTTTGCTTTTGATTAGTCCAGCTCTAGAAAGACAGAAGGGACCTAGAATGGATACAGGATAGTTTCCATCTAAAGGATAATTAAATCAAGGGGCGCTTTCCTGGAACACAGAGATGACTGAGGAAGAACACAATGGAGCTCTATAAAACCAGGAGTGCTGGGGACAAGATGAATAGTGGATGACTGTTCTCTGTTTCTCATAAAACGACATCAAACCCAATTATCAAAATGAACAAAATGAGGTACATTTTTGAGTGGTGGAGCTCATCACCATGAGATATTGCACCTGCCAGAAGTCTGTAGGGGTTAGAACAGCAACTGAGGGCCTCAGTGACAGGTAAGTCCATCAAGGGCTGTTGGAAACATTTATATAATCTCTGAGCTGAGAAATCCCTGAGGCAGCAATTGCTGTCAGCTGGGAGAATATTTCAAGGGATATTTCACTGTTGGCTTTTTCTTTCCTTCTATTCCTCCCAGTTTCCATCATGAGAGAGGGGATTCAGCTGGAAGGACCCAGGCTCTGTGTGTCCCCTCCATCTGAACTGAGCCCATCCATGCCCCAGTTACATCATTCATTTTCCTGCTCAGAGGCTGAAATGAGAAAATAAACAGAAAATTCAAGATTAGTCTCCAATGCACATTAAACCATCAAGGTCACATGGTTTTGCCATCACTGTGTGCCAGTTCTGCTGGGGAATTTCTGTTACCACTCAGAATTTGAAAACCATGTCCTCAATAAACTGACTTTTACAATCTTTCCACAGGATAGAGATTGTAGCTGGGGCTGGGATGTGCCCAGAGTTTTCCCAATAAACTTCAGCCATCCTGTGCAAAGGCTTCTACCTGTATTTTTTTTTTTTATCCACTTTCAGATATCTGAATGTCCCTCCATGGAGACACAACATCATGGAGAGTGACATTAAGGTCACTGATAATTAGGTTTGCTTTTTCTCAGTCCCATCTGTGGGATTCAGCTCGTGGATTTAAAACATCTCCATTCAAATAAGGTCTGTGTGTGAGTCATGTTTAAACTTCACTAGAGAAAAAAAAAAACACAATAATTTTTGCCTGAATATAGGTGTTCCATTGCATTTGAGCCATCCCAGGCTATCCAAGACATCTGCATGTGGAAACAGGATGGAAAACCTGTTGTGCAAAACTGACTCAGGATCACAGCAGAAGGGCCTGACCTGTGAGCTGGGAACAGAAGTAAATGTTGGGCAAAGAACAGACAGAATGTGAAGGTCTGATCCCTTCTCTTCCCTCAGGAAAAGAGGACACAGGATATTTGCTGAGGTTGAGCTCATCACCAAGAGTCAGGTGAATGCTTGACTTGCAGGGTGGATCCCAGCAGCCAGTCCCTGTGGCTTCCTGGAGATCCATGGAGTCCTGACAAGGCGGTGGAAAGGACACATCAGAGATAGAAAATGACATTGAGGTCCCATGAGACCAGGAAAAGAAAAGGTTTATAGCAAAATGTTCAGTTCCATTCCTAACAAACCAAACTTGCCCAACATTTCTGCGTGCAGTGCTGGTGGATAATGGGTGCCTTGGGGCTTGAGGGCACTGTGTGGGCATCAAAAATAGGCTTTATGCATTTTCTGGCAATGTTATCTTGCGTTTATTATGCCCAGATCTCCAATCTAATGTTTTTACAACACAGCCCCAAGCAGGTCGATTCACACAGTTTGGGGACCGCTGGGCTTTCTTCACTTCTCTCCTTTACCTTCCAAAAGACTGAAGCAAACGAGGGGCTCTGCCCATGATGGTCCAGCTGACCATGGCTCAAAGTCTCACTGAGACCTTAGAGAGAGCATTTGGATTTTCACCAAAAAAAAATAAAATCCGGGCCCAGTCCAGCTCCTGTGCTGAATATTTACTTTTCTTTCCTTCACAGCTGCTGCTTTCTGGATGGAGGAAAAAAAAATAATAATTCCCTAAGGCCTGTAGATGATTCATAAATCTCACTGAAATGTGACCATAATTAAGTAGCAGCACCACTGCTCTGAGATACAGCCTGTTCAAATCCCTCTGCTCTCTCCTGGCAGATCTGTGGCCTCCTTAAAGCCTCACAGAATAACTCATGGATCAGAAATTCGAGTTCAGTCGTGGCAGGAGGGTGTTTTTGGGAAGAGAAGGTCCCAAATCTCCGCCCCTTCAGTGGCCAGGAGGTTCCAGGTGGCATCATTAGGAGAGCAATACCACTGTCTTTCTGCTTGTCAGCAGGGACTTTCCATTTCCAGAGTTTGCAGAAGGTGTTTGAAATGCAGAAAACTGAGAGGAGCACAAGAGAAAACCCCCAAAGCCCCAAACCCAGTATTAACCAACTAGAACATGCAAGGCCAAAGGAAATTTGCATTGAGTTATCCCAAAAACTCTTTCTCATCTACAAGCTGCCTTGACACAGATTGGGATTTCTCAGCAGGTTCTTGGAAGAAGGGAATGCCCTTGGGTAACCCTGTTTTTCTCATAGCAGGGTAGTTTTGTGGGTTTAAAAGGTTTGCTCCCTTGACAGCATAGTTGTTGATCTGTGAGTAAATTGCCATTGTTTTATGCATGTTTATCACCCCAGTGCTCAGCAGATGATTCACAGTGCAAATCCAATTTAACTCTGATCGCTGTGGCACTTCCATTTCTAACCTGTTTTGGGCTTGCAAGCTTCAATGATGCTTCTCAAAGTTTTAGGGTATGTAGGAGGGGGGCTGACAGAGTATAAATATGTTTTTTTATACGTACATATTCATATATATGTATTAATAGATACATCTACACAATCTGTGTAGACATAAAGACATACATATGGATGCAATTTATCCTCCTATCACTTTTTGGTGCTCTTTTTGCAAAAGCACTCTTCTGTCTGTGGTCACCATCATACCCAGACTGTGCCTCATGTCCTCCTCAGACTGCCCAAAAGTCCACACGTTGAGTGCAGCTGCTGCATCATCATGTGGGTGATGCAGAAATCAACAATGAGTTTTCTAATATTCCATTGCTAGAATCAGTGGCCCAGAGAGGAGGTGGATTGTCCCTCACTGGAGTGCAGGCAAATATTTACCTTGGGTAGCATCTCAGGCAGGATGGATCCTGCTGCAGGAGGTGGGGCAGTTCTGAGGCTCCTGTGAGCTGCATCATTCCATATTCTGAGCTGCTCCATGTGTTTGCTCTCACCTCTTTTTTAGGGAGCTTATGCAAAAAAGAGGGAGTGACCTTTTACACAGGCAGATGGTTACGGGGCAAAGAGGAACAGTTTTGAATTAAAAGAGGACATATTTAGATAAGATGTTAGGAAGGAATTCTTGGCGGTGAGGGTGGGGAGGCCCTGGCACAGGTTGCCCAGAGAAGCTGTGGCTGCCCCATCCCTGGAAGTGTCCAAGGCCAGGCTGGATGAGACTTGCAGAAACCTGGGCTAGTGGAAGGTGTCCCTGCCCATGGCAGGGGGTGGAGCTGGCAGGTCTTTAAGCTCCCTTCCAACCCAAACCATTCCACGATTCTATCATTCTTATCCCCACCCTACCCTGAGGAATTAAAAACTGGGGGTTTTTTTTCAATTTTTGTGACTTGGCCATCTATTTCTGCTTGCACTGTAGGTTTTTATCCCACCTCCAGCTTTTTAAACTGAGCAAAGACAAATGGCTGTGCCAACAAACTGCCTGTGAAAAAGAATTAAACACACCCCTGCTGATTAATTTACTATAGACATGATTTAGCTTTTTTGTCCAGTCTCCAGTTTCTCCTATCAGCCCCAAAATGATCATCTTTCCCCTGGCATGGTGCTATTCCTGAGGGTCACACAGGCTCCAGCTGAGCCCCTCTCTGTGCACTGACCTCTTGGGATCTGGGAAGCAGGACTCTGTCATTCCACAGGCAAAGGATTAGTAAATCCACTGGCAGGAAGATGAGGTCAGGGAAACTGAAAAGTGAGCACAGGGAGTAGTTAACAAACAGAACAATTTTTCTCAAATACTTGAGGGGTTCTTGAAATGCAAAACTTGGGAGAAAGGAGAGAATTATTTTGCAATACATGCTCTGGATGAGAGAAAAGGAACAGGCTTGATGCAGAAGTTTGCTCTCCTGCCCTGCTTACACAGGAGGTCAGGCTCAATTACCAAAATATGCTGTCTGCCCTTAAAAATAAACTTTTTTCTGTCTGGTTTGGCAAGTCCTGCTGAGTTTAAAGTGTTGGCCAAAGATTGCACCTGTTCTGCTAAAAGGAGAAAATACCCTGTGCTGAGGCATCTGCTGCTGACCCAAAGGAACCTGCATGGAAAGGTAAAGTCTCCTCTCCTCTCCTGTAATTTATTTATTTCCAGCTTTATTTTTAGCACCCATTTTCTTTGAATTACATTTTTCTACCAAGGGCCCCTTCAGCTATTTTTGCTGCTGGAAATTGGCCGGACAAGTTATTTCTTTTCTTTTTTTTTTTCACCATCCTTTTCATTTAGTTATTTATTTTGGAGGGATTTATTAGCAGAGAAAAGAACCTGACTGACAGCCTGAGAGCTCTCTCTCTCTCTCTCTCTCCATCCTCTCTGTAAACCAAGGAACTGGATTTTGACACTCGGGGCATGCAAAGAAATTGTCACCAGCGGGCCTTGGATCACTGGATTTTTCTAATTCCTTTTTCAGCCCACCTCTGCTTTCAGCCTCCAAGTCACCCTGTAACTTCTGCCCATTTGCTCTGCATAAATGGGTGTAATTAATTCACAAATTATAGACCATCGTGTCCATCCTCACCATCCCTTTTCTGATGGAGCAGTTCTATCATAGAATCATGGAATGGTTTGGGTTGGAAGGGACCTTAAAGCCCATCTCCTTCCACCCCCTGCCATGGGCAGGGACACCTTCCACTAGCCCAGGTTGCTCCAAGCCCCATCCAACCTGGCCTTGAACACTTATGAGAGATGTGTATCCCAACCTTGATCTTTTCTAGGCCTATCACACCCTTTTTAAGGGCTTGTGGCCAAAGTTAACCTGACCATTCCAGTTGCAGCTCCATCAGGAATAACATCACATGCATAACATCATCATGCACGTGGAATAATTATATTTATCTTTATCCTCAGTTCTTTTCCCATCAATTCCTACCGTATTTTGGCCTTTCTGACCACAGAGCTGAGGTTCCCATTTCAGCTACTCCCAAAGATCCAGCGGCCCTTCCCTGAATGCTAATTCCCTGCTCCTGAGTGCACGGCCACCTCTGCATGGTTTTTCCCTCATCTGCATTATTTTGCATTCATCAGCATTAAATTCACCACCTGCTAATCCGATATCAAGACATCCCTTGCACAAATATTCACATTTAGCATTAGCTTTGACTGCCCTGAGTAATGAAGGATCATCACCAAACTGTCACCAACCTATTTACACTTTTTCCCGGATCTTTTTGGGACCTAATAAATTTGTCCAGTGTCAGAAATGACTGCTTAATCATATTTTTTTTTTGCTTCTTCTCTATTTATTCCATCTGTTATTAAGCCAGAAGACCTTTTACCTTATCCCATGACAGCTTAAGGAGATGGGAACCTTTTCAGGGTAAACTGCTGAATGTAGAAACAAGGCTATAATCACTATAAAACCTTTATAAAAGCCACCAGTGTTGACTGTATGGAAAAGAAAAGTGGAAGAGGGATGGATGATACCACTGGAGAGAAATTTCAAAGGCCACTGAGTGTGTGGATACTGTGAACATTATGCCTCACATGCCAACTGCACTGGATCCAATATTTTTTCCATGGGAGCAATGGACAGTCAAACAGCAAAAGTCCATGTGACAGGCAACTGCAAAGTAAAAGGGTCATGTGTTTATTTTAAACAAGAAAATGGTGCTTTTGCCAATGCATTCCTAAAAATACTGTCAGCAACACAGAAAAAAAGAGCTCATGGGCCGTGAACAGACACAGCCCAGACTTTACATGAATTAGTTTATTCATTTTTATAATTTAAGTAAACAGAGAAAAAAAAATTCCATAATTGCATAAAAATATTCCAAAAAATATTCCAAATCCTAGGTGTCTTCAAGAGGTAATACCTAATGGAGGGATAAGGTACCAAAATAACTGAAGAAGGATTTGGAAATGTCATCAAATGAAATTGGAGTCTCTCAGCAGAGTGCAGAACAAAAGGAGGAAAAGGCTTCCAGCTCTGCAGCTCACTATGAGGGAGGTTGAAAGAGGAGCTGGATGAACCTCTTGCTTTGAGAGTCTCAGATCAAACAGAGCAGAGAGAGTTGAAAATCATGAGTTGAAAAGGGGAAAAAAAAGAGTAAAAAGAAAAAAAAAAAGGGACTATAGCATTTGCATAGTCCATAAATAATTAATCAAGGAAAGGGAAAGTTAAAACAGTGTTATGCTTCCCCATCCAGGGGAGATATCTGGGCATCTCCAGAAGATGTCCCCAAGATCCTCAGGTTTGGGAAGGGTTGTCAGTTTGTGGGAAGGCCAGGTTGCTCTACAAGGGTGGAAAAGTGAGTCAAGGGGCCATGGAGATGATCAGGAGTTTGGAGGGTGCACACAAAGGAGATGCCAAGGCAGCTGGGTTTACCCATTCCAGAGAAAACAAGGTTTGAAGTGGGCATCTGGTTGCACTGCTCCAGTGGGATTGCAGAGAAGACAGAGCCAGGCTCCCCTCTAGGCAATGGGCTCAACATCCAACAAGAGAAATTCCCATTTTTCCATATTTCCTGACCAGGGGTCCAGAAGGATGTGCAGCCTCCACTTTGGAAACACCCGAAACTGGACGGAACAAGACCCTGGGCAACCTTGGGGTTGGCCCAATGTCGAGTAAAGGACTGAGTTAGAGACCTCCAACATCCTTTATTCCTCAAAACTGAGATCCTTTGGAAAACAGATCACATCTGTGCAAGGCTTCCAGCTCTGCCCTTTAGGAGGTGCTTTTTTTTTGTAGGCTACAATTTGTGTTGGGTTAAATTCCTTCGAGGCTCCAGTGAGAAATGTCATCCCTTTTTACATGACAGGTAGAGTGTAGAGCTTTACTTATTTTTTTTCTGGAGAGGAACAGCCAGATTAGAGGCTCTGAAGAGCCTCAGAAGCAACAGCTCCTACCAGGCCACAGAGCAGCCCCACATACACCCCTCAAACAGCCACAGAGCCGTCCGGGCACATTTTTTAAAGACACTTCATTCAGAAACACTGGCTACCATCCAGAATACTAAAATGATAATAAAAAGAAAAAAAATTAAAACTGCTCTTCTTCCCTGCTGGATTTGATTTGTTTGCATCAAGGGGAAACCACAGTCCCTGTTGTTCCATTTCAGATGTGCTCTGAAGGTCGGCACACCCTGCACCCCGACAGCGCTCATAAATCAGGAGTGAGCTAAGTTTTCATCATCCAAATTTGTTCTGACTGCTTAGAGCTTTTCATCACTTCTCTTCCCATCACCAGAATGATCAGCAACTAAAAGGGCTCCAAGGTCAAGGGATGTGTTTCCAAGAGAAAGACCTTCTCACCCTGACACCCCAGTACTTACTGTTTGAGTCTCACCAAGGAGAGAGGAGAGGACTCCGGAGCTGGTTGTGACCCATCTCTCCAGGACACTCCACATGCTGGACAGCAGCTCCCAGAGCTTGTGTCTCCAACTTCAGGAGATCCTAGGAGTCATTTAGGGGGCACAAACACCATTTAACCAGATAATGGAGAAAGTTAACACAAAATCCCAGTGTCGCTTGGATTTTTCCTCGCTTGCTCTAAAACAAAATGTGTGTAAATATCAGTTGGGGAAAAAAATGATGGCTGGAAGTGAAATTTTTCATTAGAAGCAGAAAATAAATGGGATGTACTCAGAGGAATCTAGACACAGAGACTGAGTCACTTTTATGCTAATATGTCCTCATCAGACCTCCCCAGTGGATACGAAAAAACGGTCTTATTTACTGTAATTGAAGTTTATGATAAAAGCACTCTCATGTTCTCCGTGTACATACACATCTATTCAGAAAAAAAAACCACCTTCTTTTTCTCTCCCTTTTTTTGCTCTCCATAACTTCTCCCTTTTTTTCTCTTTGGAAAGTGTGGGTTTGAAGTGAAGCAGCAATACCTGCTCAGAGGTGTAAAAGCAGAGGTTGGCTCAGGTGGGTACCACACCTCCACCACCCTTATCCCTGGTCACTGTGGCTGCTGTGACACCAATTGCCTCTCTCTGCTGAGGTGCACAGCTTCATTTTTCGTGTCCTTCTCCTGCTCTTTATCCTCCTCCTTGATGACTCTGAGCTAAGAAGAAAATTGTTGCAATTACTGGGAGGCTGTTGCTCTGATCTAAATGAGTTGCAGTTCAATAAAGGCCCAAAATGCAGCACTTGGCTGCAAAGCACCTTGGTGCGGGGTGGTGAAACCAGCTCCAAAGGAAATAAATAAAAATCTGACAGTTGTTCTCATCTCTGGGAGAGCTGCCTGTGAGCATTCCCAAGTTAGAGTCCGCTGATCCCGCAGCTGATCTCTCCCAGTGTTTTTCCTCTCTTAGTTCTGGCTGGTTCAGATCTCTCTCTAACCAGGAGCATTAATAACCACACCAGCACCTTTTCTCCTCTCTCTGGCTCCTTTCAAAATCTTGATGGTGGTCAGAATATCCTCCATTCACGCGGGGATTGGGAAAACCTTCCCTGCTCCCAAACCCTTTTCCCCAGCAAGCAATTTAACTCCTACCTCCACCACAGCAAGAAGGCCTGCTCCAGGCCACCATCCCTCCTCCACACACCCACTAATGACCTGGAAATCATTTTGCTTTGCATGATTTATGCTCTTCTTGCACCACAGCTCAAGAAATCCATCAGCACCTGGGCTCTTGCCCTGGCACAGAGGTGGGATGATGCCTGAGGATACAGCAGTGCCAGGAACTGGAAAGCTGCCCTGTTCCACTGTTGGTCAGAGCATTCAGGGACCTGCTGAAGGGCTAAAGTGATGTGGACATCACAAAATCCCACCAGATTAAACCAGAGACACCCCAGGGGGTTGAGTTTCCTGCCAGGTACATGAGAGGGGGGTCAATGTTTTGATTGCATCCACATGGAATCATAGAATATCTCAGTTTGGAAGGGATCCATCAGGGTCATCGAGTCCAACTCCCTGCCCAAACTCATCAGTGAAGGAAGTCCAATAATAATACTTGATGGGACAAAACTGAGAGCAAACTCACCAGAAACTGCCTACATCAGGGAAAGAAAAAAAAACCAAAAAAAACCCGCAAAAATCCAGCAAAGTGTATCTTTGACCCTCCATGAACAACTCAAAATATGCAGAGAAGCTGCCAAATTTTTCATATGGCTGATGCTACCAGGGGTTTTTGACTTTCTGGAGAAGGGCCAGTGCTTATGATCGAGCATCAAAAAACTGTGTTTGGTCAGAGCAGCAGCACTTGTAAGGCTTTGTGGCCCTGGGAAGGAAACAGCCTGCACCAGGCAGACCTGGGGGCTCCAGAGGAGCTGCCCCCATCCACGTCCCTCTGGAATTTTTACGTGACAGGCACTGGGAGGAAGGGATGCGAGACAAAAAAACCACGCCACTTTTTGACAGTGGGAACAGGACCTGCCACTCCACGACCCTGGAGCTGCCATGTTACTGCAAGTACTTCATGAGAGCTCGTAGAAAAATAGAGGGGTTTTTTAAACTGGCAGAGCATCAAAGGACAAGGGGAACGGCTTCAAACTAAAAGAGAAGTTTAGAGTAGATGTTAGGAAGAAATTCTTCCCTGTGAGGGTGGGGAGGCCCTGGCACAGGTTGCCCAGAGAAGCTGTGGCTGCCCCTGGATGTCTGGAAGTGTCCCAGGCCAGGTTGGACAGGGCTTGGAGCAACCTGGGCTAGTGGAAGGTGTCCCTACCCAGGGCAGTGGGGGGGAACAAGGTGATCTTTAAGGTCTCTTTCAAACCATTCTTTGACTCTTGATTCTATGGTTTACTGGTAGATTTGGCAGTGCTGAGCTAATGGCTGGACTTGACAACCTTAGAGGGCTTTTCCAGCCTAAATGATTCTATTTTGATGGTACAGCACGAAGGAAACACAGACTCACCCCTGTGCTTGTCAGCCTCCTCTGGAAGGAGAGCTGGCCAGGTAACCTAATCCCAGAGTTTGTCTTCCTTTTGAATCTGCAAGACAACAAGTCCCAGCACACCTGTGGGTCTGCTGCATCCTGTGACATCAAACAGCCTGTACTACCTCATGTGCTTTTCCAAAATAGCCCCCTTATTTGTGTTGTAAACACACAGGTGTTTTTTAGTCTCTCCCAGTGACACAGTTGCCTTGAGCCCTGGGTCCCAGTCATGACAATCTGAGTGACTTTGCTGTCACTTTTCTGAGGACAGCACACTGATTTTTCTGAGAAGGTTCTACCAGCATTAATCACCTCCCCAGTATTTATAAACCACACTGGTTTGTTTGCTTTCGTGACTGCAATTACAGAGTGAAAAGAGGTTTGTATTGAACTGCCTGTCCTGATGCAGAGGTGTCACTCTCCATAGGCACAGGTCATCTGGGAACCCTTTCCAGCTCAGGATTTGCTTGGTTTTCCCTCTTCCATGTTAGTTTGTATTTTATCAGTGCTTAATATTCTCTGCTGTGGTGGTGCTCATTCCCTGGGCTTTTTTTAGGTGTCTCTGAAGCTCCTCCCTTGCTTTTGACTACCTAAATTAGTCCTGTGCCATCAGCTGCCTCATTGGCCTCTGTTTCCAAGCCATGTATCAGCCCATTAACCAGCACAGCACACCTGGGGCTCATCCCTGCACCGTGACCTTCTGCCACAGCTGACCATTTAATTTCCCATTTGCTTTCTTCCAGCACAGCTGTGGAGCCATGACAAGAGTTTCCCACTCACCCTGAGACCCCTTATCTCCCTCAGGAGGCTCTTTAGACCTTGTTAAAGACCTCCTGGGCATCCAAATGCACCGTGTCCACCAAGTCTCCCTCATCCCCCCTTTTCCTTGATGCAGCCATTGAGTTGCAATCCCTCTGTGAGACCTTTCTCCTCCACAGGCTGCTGGGTCCATGTGCTCCTGTCCTAAGCTATCTCCCTGAAACTTCATTATCCTGGTTTTAAATACAATATCAAACTGATTTCCCCAGGACATGTGTAAGGAGGGACAACCTGTAATTCTCCCAACCTCACCTTAAGGCTTTTTGAATATAAATGGAATCTTCCCTAAATCCCAGTCCTTGCTTCTTTTCCTTAGTAAGTCAACCAAGACCTAGCTAAATTTCTCAGAAATGCTTGCCCAGACAATTTGAACCCCTGCTGGGATTATTCAACCTGGAGAAGAGAAGGTTCTGGGGAGAACTTAAAGGCCCTTCCAGTACCTAAAGGGGCTCCAAAAGAGTTGTACAGGGACTTTGGACGAGGGCAAAGAGTGACAGGACAAGGGGAAATGGCTTCTCACTGACAGAGGGCAGGAATAGATAGGATACTGGGGAGAATTTTTTCCCTGTGAGGGTGGTGAGGCCCTGGCACAGGTTGCCCAGAGAAGCTGTGGCTGCTCCTGGATCCCTGGAAGTGTCCAAGGCCAGGTTGGACAGGGCTTGGAGCAACGTGGGATAGTGGAAGGTGGGGGTGGATAGGGGGGTGGAATGTGATGGTATTTAAGGTCCCTTCCAACCCAAACCATTCCATGACTCTACAAAAATCACTCACTTAAATGTGGTGCAAAAACATCTGCCCAATGAAAAGTTGTGTTTCTTCTTGCTGTTGTTTCCATCCAGCAACTCACATGCTTGGCATTGTCCTCAGGGCACCTGCCTGGAGACCTCTCCTCCCAAATCACAGTGTTCCTCTACATTATCTCCTTATTTCTCTCTCTTTCTCCTTACCCACAGAGGAACTCCTGCCTGTGTTCCCTGGAAGGACTGGTCAGTGGATTGGCACATCCATCCTGACCCAAATCCTCGAGGAAAAGGGGATCTACCCCATCCCAGGGTGAATTGAGGTGGATCCCTTTCGAATGAGAAGGATATGTCTCAGCTGTCCTCAGAGCAGGGATGAGTGGCACTGAGCCTTGCTTGGTTCAGCAAAGCTCCTTCTCTCCCACTCTTGCATTTCCCAGTGGAAATATTTGTCCTGGAGCAGCGGGTGTGGCTGCAGTGACGCTACTGCATAGCAAGGACATGACACTCTGCACAGGCTGAGGGGAATGGGAAGGAGGGTGGAGAGTGCAGGGCTAGAGCAAGCTGTGGGAAGGGATCCTGCTGGAGAACGAGTTCAGAACTCATCTGGGAATTCAAGGTCATGCAGACACTTTACAAAGTCCACTGCATCGGCAGCTCCTGCTTAGGAGAGCAATAAATATGTAATTTTTTTAATATATATATTTTTTTTCTATTTTATAGTAAAATTATATTATATTTAAATTTTATATTAAATTCTATTTGTAGTCCCCCTAGTGTGTATTTATATATTTACATATATTTAGATCAAAATATATTTCTATATAAATATACAAAGAAGAATATACGAGTTTATATATCTATATGTATATATAGATATATCTGTATGTATATATAGATATATAGATATATTTACCAAGTGTTTTCAGTTCAAGCAAATAAAACTGTGAGCCAGCTGCAATAACAACTGAGTCCAGGTAATTTGAGGGGCATTTTATCCCAAATCCACCCTTTTCCACCCACCTCTGACTTTTTGTTATCTACTCTGGCTCTCTCCCTACTCCATTATCTGGAAGTAGGGGTGCCTTAGCACTTCTTTTCATGAAGTATTTCAAGTACAGCTTTTCCACCTAAAAATGTGGCCCAAAGAGGTGAGACAGAAGTGGGTTTGACCAGAAGGGCCATCCCTTGCTAAGCCACACACAGAACACTGATTGCATCATCTTCAGATGGGATTCAGGAAGCAGAGGGAGTCAGCCTAAAACTAACCCTCACCTGAAAAAGTTTTAGGGGAAAAAGCTGTCATTACTCTGTCCTAATTGTGCTGAAAGCCTGCCCCAGTCAGTGCCAACTGTGCCAGCAGGCAGCTTGACATTCCTATTCTCCAGGGACAGGAAAGTTTTTATGTCATTTAAAAGTGATGTCAGAATGGTTTTCTTGGGCTCAGGATCATGAAAGAAGGACATGGAGAATCCCCCAGTCCTTCCCAGCAATCCTGCCAGAACTCCATGGGAATTAAACTCGTTTTGTTTTTTTTTTTTGAAAGGGGAGCAGAAATCAGAGGATCAAACCTCTTGGGTTATCTCCAAGCCTGGGAATAGAAGGAAGGTATTGGGGTCTGACTGAGACTCCATGGTGTGGGAGGAGCAGGATGGGTGCCACCAGCTCCAAGCACAGGGACTAATATGCATGAAGGTGGGGTGGCCACCTCAGGCTTACTCAAAACATGAGTCTGGGCCTATCTTTGTCCTAAAATGCCCAGTCTGGGCTCTGGTTCTGCTTGCAGAGAGATCCAAAGGTCCACGGACCATCTTGGGGCACATCAAGAAATCCCCTGCCAAGCCTGCGGTGTCCAGGGACACGAGCAAGGTGTCACAGGGTGATGGACTCAACCATCAGACATCCCACTGTGAGAGATGGAGGGTCATATAGGCTCAGGTAAACAAGGAAGGGACAGGTATGGCCCAGATGAGAGAGGCTGGCAGAGTGGGACAGGACAGGAGCCTGGAGAAGAGGACACTGAGGAGAGACCTCGTTGATCTTCCTCACAAGGGGCAGTGGAGGGGCAGCTCCGGTCTCTGCTCCCTGTGACAGTGACAGGACCCAGGGAACAGATGGAGCTGTGCCAGGGCAGGGTCAGGTTGGATCTCAGGAAAAGGTTCTTCCCCCAGAGGGTGGTTGGGCACTGAACAGGCTCCCTGGGGTTTGAGCACAGCCCCAAGGCTGCCAGAGCTCCAGGAGGGTTTGGACAACGCTCTCAGGGACAGGGTGGGATTGTTGGGGTGCCCTGTGCAGGGCCAGGAGTTGGACTGGATGATCCTTGTGGTTCCCTTCCAGCTCAGGATATCCCATGATTTGATGATTCCTGGCTTGTGCAAGCCTCTTCTTTTCCTACCACACAGGAGCACAGGGATTGTCATCACAAAGCAGGTAAAAATTCAACCCATTCACCCAGGAAGCAGCAGCATGACAAGCAAAGGCTGGTGCCTGTATTTATGGGCACAAGCACATCCAGGTGTTGTCAAGATGGTTTGAACATCCCCAGGTGAGGAAAAAAGCATCCATTTGGACTGTGAAGCGTTCTTACCTGTAAGCAAGTACATTTAGGGTTTCCAGTCGTGTTGTAAATGAAGGCAGGCAGTGCAGGGAAGGAGAGCTTTGTTCCAATGTCCCTGTGCCGAAGTTTCCTGAAGATTTACAGCCCTCAGCTGGTGACTCTTGGCACAGCCCTGCTGCAGACACTGGCACATCCACCTTCCCATCTCAGGATGAGTGTGTGCCCTCTCTCCTGGCTAATCTGTCATCTGCACCCACCCATGCCACCCATGTCAGCCTCAAATCCTCCCCTGGGCATCCCACTGGCTCAGCCCTCACCTGCTGCCCAGCCAAATGTGACATATTTAGCTCTGCTATTTTTATTTTTTATTTTTTTTTAGTCTCTCCCCTTATAAATCAACTTCTCCATCCCTTGAATCCCTGCCTGTGCTGCTGCTTTTCCACTTGGCAATGCCCAGTTGCCAAATGCCTGACAAATTGCTCTTTGGCAGCCACCTTGCCCAGGGCCACACTGCCCGTGAGAAAAGTGAAGCTGTTCCTCCTCCTCCCAACATAATTCCTCGTTTTATTGCTGCTCTCCCACTCATTCCCCTCATCTTACAGACACCCACAGCAAACCTCCTGCCATGAAGACACCGGGCCAGCCAGGGTTAGGAAATCTCTCCCCGTGCTTCACAAAGGATTTTTGGATTTATTTTTTTTTGCACTGGATCAAGCTGGAGTTGCTGGGATCAGAGCCCTGGGCTTGGAGTAGTTCCACGCCAGTGGCTCATCCCTTGTGGTTTGTCCCCCTCCTGAGATGTCACCAGTACCTGTCCGTGAGAAGGGAGGCTGGTCCACACGGACACGTGTGACCAACTATCCTTGCAGACCAGCTAGAGGCTGTAGTAGGGAAGAGCAGGGGACCAGAGGGAGGTTCTGGAAGGTGCTGAGCTCCCATATGTGGGTGGCTCATCCCTGGAATTGTTCATGGCCAGGTTGGACAGGGCTTGGAGCAACCTGGGAGAGTGGAAAGTGTCCCTGCCCAAGCCAGAGTGTTGGAACTGGATGATCTTTAAGGTCTCTTCCAACCCAAAACATTCCATGATTCTACATCCCTGCAACTCATGGAAATCCTCCATATCCAGCACATCACTCTTGGACCCACACACAGGACCTGATTAATCACTGTTATTTCTCCAAGGGGACACCCAAATCCCCTGGGGGATGGGAGGCTCCTCAGCCAAACCCACTCCCTGGACACCAAGCAGCGGGCAATCAGTCTCTAAGGGAACCTCACACACGTGGGCTCTGATAGATGGGAGATCATCCAGCTTCTTCCCTCCGCCTCCCACAGCTCCTGCCAGCCCCTCAGATATCCCAGGGCATGCCAGGAACGGAAACACAACCCACTGATGAACAACCTACTCCCTGGACCGTGTCTGTGTCACCCCTCCGGGCTCCCGCTGCTCTCACTTCACTCACAAACACGTGTGTGAGTTTGCACATATTTCTTACAGTGTCCAATTTTTAACAGCTCCAGGGAACGTTTTTAATGCCACGAGGTGGCAGCACAAAATCACCTTTCCCCACTGCGTGTTCAGGCTGCAGAAGGTCCTCCAGACCCTGCGGCAGGGAGCAGTCAGTGGTCTCACCCCAGGGACGGCCCCAGCAGGAGAAAATATCCAACCCCATCAAGTGCAGAGCCAGGACCCTCGTTTTTCATCACTGAACCCCCTGTAATTTCAACAGCCCCTCATTGCAGGCACTTTTATTTCCCTGAGCTTGTCCATCTTTCAGGCACTCGTGTGATAACCCCGAGGTGACTCTGAGCCTGGTTTGGACACACAGAGCTTCTGGGCTTCACCCCACAGCACCGAGGAGCTGGAGGAACTGGTCTGATGTGCTGAGAGGTGCAGATGAGGCAAAGCAAGACCACAGGCACTGAGAGAAAATACAAGAGAGTTGGAGAGGGACTTTGGAAAAGGGCCTGGAGTGACAGGACAAGGGGAAATGGCTTCCCACTGACAGAGGGCAGGGATAGATGGGATATTGGGAAGGAATTCCTAGCTATAAGGGTGGTGAGGCCCTGGCACAGGTTGCCCAGAGAAGCTGTGGCTGCCCCTGGATCCCTGGAAGTGTCCAAGGCCAGGTTGGACGGGGCTTGGAGCAACCTGGGCTAGTGGAAGGTGTCCCTGCCCATGGCAGGGGGTTTGAAAAAAGTGGTCTTGAAGGTCCCTTCCAACCCAAACCATTCTAGGATTCTCTTATGACCATTAATGTCCTGACCTTCAGGCAGATCAGTCCTGAACGTACCCAACAGAACACTGCAACTCTCATCCCACTGGGGCTTTTTCCTTCTTTTTTCCAGCTCTGCATCTCCACACAGGGGAAAAAAAACTCACAAGAAGGGATGTTTGGGCTGAGAAAGAGGAGATGAAGGCTGCAGGGAGCCCTCAGCAGCAGCAAAATCAGGGTAATGATATGTCTGGCTCAGAGGCACATCACAATCTGCTGCCATTCCTACATGTCTCAGAATCTCCCAGGGGGTCCAGTCTCCTTTTCTGCTTTGGGTATGTGTTTCCTACCAGCAAATAAATCAAGACCAGGGAAATTTCCTGGGCACCAAGCTCCATCCTGTAAACTGTATAATCAGCACCCCCTGGTACAGCCTGGCTTGTGCCCATTTGCACAGTTTGGAGCCCAGCATTGGTCCTGGACAGGTCCTGTAGGGCAAGGGGGAAGGGATTAACACTGCAAACATCCACAGAAAATCATGCTGGGAGCCTTAAACATGCTGGTGAACATGAGTCTGGATGGTCCTCACTCTGTGGGGCAGCACAGACAACTACAGGCCACCAGCTCAGGCTTAACTGCTTGGGTGGGATGAGCTCAGAGCTCTTTTCCAACCTTAATTCTGTGACTCTGTGACTAACCACAGCGGGTTAGTTAGAGACTAAAGGGTCTCTGCTCACCCCTGGTAGGTAACAGTTTGTGCCAGGAGGGATAAGGCAGAATCCAGGACTTGCCCCACAGTTCCACCACCCTCCTCGTGCAAGAGAAGCTTTGAGCTCTCACTTCAGCTTTTCGAACAACCTCCTTATAAAGCATTTCTTGCTGCTGAGTTCAAGGGTCACAGAATCACAGAATTTAGGTTGGAAAACTCTGAGATCACCCAGTCCAACCGTTTCCCCAGCACTGCCAACCCATGTCCCCAAGTGCCACATCCACACAGCTTTTAAATCCCTCCAGGGAAGGCAATTCTACCACTGCCTTGGGCAGCTGTGCCAGGGCTGGACAGTCCTTTCCACGAGGAAAGTTTTTCCTAATAGTTTTCCTAATAAAATTTTCCTAACCATTTTTCCTGGATCTCTCAGGAGAGGGGCAGCCAGGGACAGATGTGCCCATTCCCCTGGGGCATCATCATCCATGAGGCTTCAGATACCCATATACTGCCTTCCCCACTCAGCCAGGGGAGCTCTCCCTAATTAATTCTGAGCAATTAGATGCCTCTTACCTTTCCAGCACCCACACACCTGCTTTCCACCCACCTTCATCCTACTGCTGAGCTCTTGGTGGACACGGCTGGAGTGAGTCTTGGAGAAGAGGGAGCAGGTGGGGGGGTCACAGAGCCCCGTGGTGACACCACCTCCCCTTGTCACATGCTCAGGGTGGCCTTTGCTGCTAATTTTAAGCACCTCTTAGTAAACAATCGCTAAATTTAGTGTCTTTGGAACATGAGCCTTGTATTAAAGGCTGGATTGCTGGTGGCTGGTGGAAGCAGAGGAGTGAAGGGGCGAAGCAGGATTGCCCTGACACAGATCCCTGCTTGGCAAAACCAGGCACCATCATCACACTGTCTGCACAGAGCAGAGAAGGGAGTTTTGAAACCCTGATCACCAGCACAGTTGCTTGTCTTGGATGTCCCACGATTAAGAAGCCACAGGAATCACAGAATTACAGAATCATTTCAGTTGGAAAAGGCCTCCAAGAACACTGAGTCCAACCTGTGACAGACACCCACCTTGTCACCGAGCTCAGAGCACTGAGTGCCACATCCAGGCTTCCCTTAAACACCTCCAGGGACAGTGATTCCACAATCTCCCTGGGCAGCCCCTTCCAGTGCCTGACCAACCTCTCAGTGAAGAAATTCTCCCTGAATTTCTTCACTGAAGAGAGAAAGCATCTCCTTGGTTTTTTCCTGGGTCGCAGCCTCATATGCTCAAAGGATTTGGTTTTCTCCTCTGATTCCACTTGCAGCAGATCTGGCTGCTGGGAAATCAGCTCTGGCTCCTTGAAGCTGAGCTCTGAGTGACTGAAGCAGGACAGATTTTTTCTCTTTTGTTCTCTTCAAGTGTGCTGTGCTCTCCTCCCACAGCCCAACTCTCTTCCAACTCACCCTCATCACGAAAAGGGGGTTGCTTCTGAGATAAAATGGGAGAGAAACATCATAAATTTAACATACCACCATCCTTTCCAGCTTTCCAGCAGCCAAGAAGGCATCCCACCTCCACACTACAGCAGGGAATCAGCACAGCCCAGCTGAGGCTGGAGTCAGTCAAAGTTGGTGCCTCCTCTGCAGACATCTATCTTGGGATGCACTGACTCATCCACTGGAGAGGGATTCTTCCCTCTCTTCTCTGCCCCTTCTCCTCCTCTCTGTAACTCGTTTATCAGCATGACTCTCACCCCACACACACACAAAGTGTACACACGCTTCACATGGGGCAGCAGATGCCAAACCAGGCACATCCCTCACTCCTCACAGGGTGCCCTGGCCAGCAGCCAGACAGATGGAGAAATGGAATGTGGGGAGATAAGGCAGCAGCTGCACACCCCAAGCCTTCATCCTGAAAACTTTTTTGTTTTTTTATTTTTGGAAACTGTTTAGACATTTTTAAACTGTGCTGATGGCTGCACTGTGTGCGCTGGACTTTGAAGAAGAGCAGGATTTCTCTCTCTCTAAGGAATTTAAAAAAAAAAAAAAAGGCTTTTCTCATTCCAGATGGCAACTTTCACGAGGTCCCAACAACATCAAGTCCCACTCTGGCCCTGCGCAGGACAACCCCAAGAATCCCTCCAGGTGTCTGACAGTGTTGTCCAAACCTGGCAGGGTTGGGGCTGTGACCACACTGACCAGTCCTGTCAGCTCTGCCCTAACGAAAACCCCAGTTCTGAGAGATTCTTCCCCACAAACACCATTTACGTGATGTCTTTCTAACCTGTTTTCAGCCTAAGGAAGGTTGGATCCTGGATGCCTTCCCAAAGGTTTACATGGTCCGCATCAGGACAGGCTTGTTGCAGCATCTTTATCCATTCACCCCAAGTTCATTTTCAAAGATTTTTCTTGATAACCCCCCCTCTTTCACCAGTTTTGCTTGTGGACATTTTTAATCGCTTTTGAATGTATTTCCAAGCAGTTCTACTCAGTCACCACGAGAGGCATCACTGTCAGAGCTGCTGTCCTGATCCCACCAGGAGGAGCTGGCAGGCTCCTGAACAAACCTGGTCAGACATTCTTCATCCTTGGCACTGCTGTTTGGCCTCCTTGTGGTTCAGCAGCACTGGCTTGTTCATCTTGTTGATGAACCGAGATATTTACACACAGCTGGGCCCAAGCTGAGCACAAAGGAAAGGACATGGTGACACTGTGTGTCTGAGTTCCGGGGTGCCATCGCCTCTCAGAGAATGTGCTCTCCTATTCCAGAATCTCCCATGCCCTGGTTGATCCCCCAGCGTGGGCAGCAGGGCAGGGGGGGATTCTGCCCCTCTGCCCCTGTCTCAGGTGAGACCCCCCTGCAGAGCTGCTCCAGCCCTGGGAACAACAGCACAAGGATGTGGAGCTGCTGGAGAGAGTCCAGAGGAGGCCCTGGAGATGCTGCCAGGGCTGGAGCCCCTCTGCTCTGGAGTCAGGCTGGGAGAGCTGGGGGGGTTCCCCTGGAGAAGAGAAGGCTCCAAGGAGAGCTGAGAGCCCCTGGCAGGGCCTAAAGGGGCTCCAGGAGAGCTGGAGAGGGACTGGGGACAAGGGATGGAGGGACAGAAGAAAGGCAAATTCCCCCATGGAATTATCAGCAGATTTCCTGAAGCACAAATGCCCACAGAGAGGTGACAGAGTTAAATATGTGACACAGAGTGGTCCCTGTGTTAATCTGGACAAGGCAAATAAGCTGTGCCTTTGCAGTGCAATTCTTTGCAGGATTAGTTGAGATCAATCAGTACATTGAGTATCCACATCTATCTCAAGATTATCCTACACCAAAATCTGTAGGAAGAGAGAAAACCCCTGCTTCTGTAACATTGAATAAAAGATTTTAAAGTTACCAAACGAAGCATCCAGGAAGTACCACAGCACCCAGTCTTTTTATTACAACATTTATTTTAGTATAGAAGGCACTTACAATACAGAAAGAGAAACAGAGAAAAAAAAAACATATGATAGGCACCAAAAGTGAAATTAGAATTAAAATGACAAAGAAACGGTTTACCAGACCAAAGGAGCACCCTTCCCCTGTTAACAATACAGCACATGGAAATGAAGCTATTGATGACTAACATTTTTAACAATTAGGGGTTTTTATTTTTTAATAGAAAAGATAAAGGCTGTTCTACTGTGAACTGAATTAAAAAAAGAGCCCCTCCACACACCTGCAGGAGGGTCTGGGAGGTGTGGTGGTCACCGGCAGGGCTCTTTCAGGTCCGGCACTGCAGGAGGTCCTGGTACATCTCAATGAGACGAGCAGCCTCTCTCTGCCCAGACAGCACAGCACCGTGGGTCGTGGAATAATACTTCCTGTGAGTGGCCTCCCCCGAAAACATCACCTGCATCGGCTGCAGAGGACGGGAAAAGTGGCACAGCTCAGCAGAACTCACTGGAAAGCAGATGCGAGGCTAAAGGGAGACAAACCTCCCTGTGCCCTCCCACGTGGAATCGTGGTTTGGGTTGGGAAGGACATTAAAGCTCATCTCGTTCCTCACCCCCTGCCATGGGCAGGGACACCTTCCATTAGACCAGGTTGCTCCAACCTGGGATGGGGCATCCCCATGGGTTGACATCTGTTTTGGAATGTTGGCTCTCCAAATTCCAACATGGTGTTCCACAAGGACAGGTCCCAGTTCCAGGAACCTTAATCAAACCTGCACCTTTTCCATACCATCTCCTCCCTTTGCTCCCCTAAATTATACCTCAGCCTTTTAGGCATTAAGGTAATTTTTCTTCTGGGCAGCAACTTCAGAAGGAAAAAACAGTCACGTCTCAAAACCCAGAGAGTGAGACACAGTGTTGTATCTCTTACACCAACACTTGCTACAATTCCAACTCAGCTCCGAGGCAGAAGTTTCAGGTACCTCTCTTCCCTGGGAACTACACAGAAGGATTCCTAAAGCTCCTGCTGCATTTTTTTAAGTAGATTTCTGCGCTGAATAAAATTATATCTGCTCTGGTGCAGGGAACAGACTGGGCAACTGCTCAGAAGGCTGCATTTCCATCAGCCTTTGTCTTTGGATTTGGACACGTAACCCTGAATGATGGGGTGAATTTGGCTAAATGTGTTCCTGCTCGTCAGCTGAGCTGTGGTAACCATCTCCATGTGTGCTCCTTGCTATATTCAGAAAGCAAAGGCACTGTCTGAGGAGAAAATCCATCCTCCCCTGCCAAGGACTGGGCCTCCCTCAGCCTGCACTGCCAACACAAGAGAGATTTCCTAATATGCACCTCTGACACATTCAGACCTAAGACACCAGCAGGGGCATGTGTTTAAGAACAAGCTTTAAAACAGGTTAACACGTGCTTTTTTTAAGGAATTCTGAACTGGACAGTAAGGCTAATGGCCATAAAACGCAGAGATCACAATTCCAAAAGCCACGTGGATGAGCAGCTCTTGATAAACTCAGGGAGAGAAGGCGGGAATGCCGGCATTCCAAACGTTAAAGGGATAAAATCCCACAGACGCCATTCGTTCAAAGGGGGTATGTACAGCTTAAAAAACAGGAACACACACTACTGGAAAGCCCAGCCAGGGACTGTGTTTTTCAACTCCCTCCCAGAAAACTCACTTCCCAGTAAAAATCACATCAGTTTTGCTGCCACGGCCCCAGCTTGGGCCACACTTACAGGAGTTTTGGAGCTCTCGGCGTAAGGCAGTGGTTTAGCGAGTTTCTCCACGTCGGCCCCACTAGACCCAACCTGGGTGTAGGAGTAGGATCCACGGAAGTGGGGGTTGCTGCCCCAGGAGGACCGCAGGATCCGGCGAGGTTTCGGAATGTTTGGGTTCCCTGGGGGCGAAAGCGGAAGAGAGAAAGTGAGGCTGTGTGCAAGGGTGCAAGGTGTGGTCTGATAAATTCGGTCTGATTTATTGGACATCCATCCTAACAGAGCCTGCAGGTTACAGGGAAGAGCCCCCAAACCAGATCTCTCTTCTCTTACTGAGTTCTAACTATCTGTATAACAGAAACATCATCCCTTTTAATCTCAGCTTTTCCGTTTTCCAGGGAGGTGGTGGAGTCCCTATCCCTGAAGGTGTTCAAGAATCGACTGGACATGACACTCAGTGCTGTAGTTTGGCTGACAAGGTGATGGTTGGTCAAAGGTTGGACTCGATGACTGTGGAGGTCTTTTCAAACCTAAATGATTCTGTGGTTCATTTTGGGAAAGATCATTAAAATGTCTACATTCCTGAAAGACTGGGGAGCTTCAGTGAACCCTGGACATGGTCTAGCTGAAAATACAGAGCATCTCCTGCTCTCATTTGTGGTGGGGAGACTGCTTGTGATGAAACACATGATTGATCTCACCAAATTTTAGGTATTTAACTGGGTGCCTAGTCTGAATTGGGTTTTTAGGTGGTCTTGAGAGAGAGATGTACCTCCAAAGAGAAGTGGGTAAGGATGCTAGAAGGCAAATCTTCATTATGTGGGGGCACAGAAAAACCTGTCAGAAAGTTCTCAAAACCTGCATTACTCATTCCAACTGCAACCCAGTTGCCCCCCCCCAAATAAACTTAAATTCCAACAGACCCATTTTGTGGAACACACACAGCATGGAAAGAAGACTTTTGAGTTGGAAGTAGGATGATTTCTAGATTGCTGTAGGATTTTCAGGACCTCTAGATGAGGGGCACTGGAGTGCAACAGTGATCATCAGCCACTGTTCCCATCCCAAAGAGCACAGGAGCACATGGGATCCAGGACTGCAGCCAAGGCAGCCGAGCACCAGCTGGTGGCAGAAGAGGCCCAGGTACAAATAGAGAGAGCCAGGTATAAATAGGGAGACCCCCTTGCTAGGTTGGTTTGGGGCCATCTCAGTGTCACCCATTCTGTTGGAGTCCCATGATCATATCTGGCTGGGTAGGAAAGGAATGGGGAGATGGGACATGAAGAATTCCAATGAAGAGAAATTCTCTCTGCAGGAGCCAAGATCCACCCTTGGGGCAACTTTGAGGCAGTGGTGGAGTCCCCATCTCTGGAGGGATTTAAAAGCCATGTGGAGGTGGCACTTGGGGACATGGGTTAGTGCTGCCCTTGGCAGTTCTGGGGGAACAGTTGGACTTAATGGTCTTAAAGGGCTTTTCCAACATAAACCATTCTGTGATTGTAAGAGACTGTCACAGGAAGGAAGGGTTTGGAGACATGTCTGCATCTCACACAGATCCTGTGCCTGCTTCAGACTCAGACTCTGTGACAACTCAACAGGTTCAGCCTGCTCTGAGACAACCCAAATTCCCCCACTTTCTTCATCACAGCTTAAAGAGGGAGACATCCAACTGTAAAGACTAGTTAGGCCCTACACTATTTAGTTCTGCTAAACTGTTATTTAGCTGTGCCTTCAATTCCCTGAAATCAGGAGCAGGTTACTTCCCTGGTTCAGCTGCTGCTTGCAGGAATATTGTGTGTCAACCAGAGTTATGGAATACAGGGCTGGAACAGAGCAGAAGCCCTTGGATGGCCTGCCCAGAGTACACTGTGAACACTTTCTAACCACCAGCCCCCAGATCAAAATATGTCCCAGACTAGCAAATAAATACAGGCCACAAACAAAACACATCCTACAAACCAATGTTGTTTCAGGAGCAACAGCTTCGCATAACAGAGCCTCTAAAATATGCTCCTCCAAGACTCTTCAAAGCAGGAATGCCTGGAAGTGGAAAGCCCAAGGGAGTCTGAGAACAGGGAGCTCTCAGATGTGTCAAGGAAACAAATCATGGTGTTTTATTTTTGAGGGCTGTGGGAAAGCCCAGGAGAGCACATCATGGAAGCCGTCAGACAACAGACCCCCAAGCAGGGCCACCCATCACCCTGCACTGCACAACAACAAGCAATGATGGATTTTCAAATCAAAGGAGTCTCTGCAGAGGGCTGGGGGTGCCTCTTCTGTAGCTGGTGTGTGTTTCCATGTCCAGGTACCCAGAAGAGTCAACAAGATGTTGATAAAACCATGATTAACATGAGGAGCACCCTCATGAGATGAGGGTTTGTCAGCCTGCAGGTAAGGCCACAGGTCTGTGAAACGGCTGAAATTTGTTCACAAAAGGGCTTGTAGGGCCACCAGCCCAGTGACACAAACCCAGCAGTTGCTGGCCTTCATGTTGAACAGAGCAATCCTCAGACTGGCAAAAGCACCAGCTTTGTCCTTCTGCAGTGTTTCCCAGGGATGACCTCACACAGGCAAACACCAGCCTTCCCACAGGGAATTGCTCCTCACGTAGCAACTCCATCTCAAGGGAGACTGCGGCACAGACACGTGAAGTGTGTGGCCTCGGGCAGGTGGCAGAGCTTCAGGGAGGGATGTCTGAGCCAGCTGTCAGTGTGGAGCAGGGGAAGGAGCCTGGGCACACCAAAACACAGCTGTACCAGCTCCCAAAACCGAAGCCAGTCTCCCTCCCCGGCTGTGCTGCAGAGGCACCAGCTCTCATGAGCTCCTTCCAGGTTCTCCAGGACATCAAACCACGTTAGCAAGACCCATGAGCCCACTGTGCAACCACTGTACCCCTGCATTCTGCATTTCTGCACCTTTTAATGTCAGCAACTGCTTCTAAGAGCAAGATCAGGAGACGTGCACTTCTGCTGCAGGAATAGAGGAGGATCTTGGTTGAAACATGTAACATGAGCTCTGATCCTGAATCATTGTTTGCAAGACAAAAACTACAGAGACTGGGAGCCACACTCCTTCAGGGAACATATTTAATTGGACTTAATCTGCTCTTAAATAGAGTAAACACGTACATGCCTTTGCCTACAGATAAAAGTAACAACACAGATGTGGAAACTTCTCAGTTTTCACTGCCCAAAGAGAGATAAAATGGCTAAAAAAGGGATCTTGGCCTTCACTGAAGTAGGAGGGCACACACTTTTCTGCCACAGATTTCCACTTGTGCAGCTGCGGAAGACAAATCCAGATGCCTCACACAATCCCATTTTTATTCAGCTCCTGGGAGGTGTGACTACAGAGATTTATTAAAATCAACTCACAGATCCAGATTAAGACACCCCTGAGAGCAGGGATCTAAGATCCCATCAAGGGAGATCTGTGGTGCTACTCACACAATAGGAACTACAACCACCAGAGAGACATCGTAGTACCCCAGACACCCACATGGGGCTGGGAGATGTGAAGCAGAACCTAAAAGAGATCTGTTCCCCTCTAGATAAATAGCTGGAGCTCAGAGAGGACAACTCAGGGCATCTCCATCCACAGCCTGACAGGCTCCAGTGATCGAGGCCTGCAGCTACTGCCTCTGGCTTCTAACTCTTGGAGCTCAGCCAACAAAGACAGCAGAGCAAGATTCCTAATTGCTCTGAGGTATTCCATTTAATCAGATCCAGTTGTGAAAAGCAGTAATTGTCGATGGTTCTTAGGTCAGAACAATCCTCAGGGCTTTTCACAGCAAAGCCAGATAATCTGCAGCCTGCAAGTGAAATTTAAGGTCAATTCACAGAGAGGGATTCTCAGTGTGAGTCTAAAAGAACAGATTTAACTTAGGACTGGCATAACAAACTCTGAAGCCAAAGGAAAGGCCACCACGGTCAACAGACTGGGAAAACACAGCAGAAGATGGGAACCCACCTGGTAATGCATCAATTCTTTCTTAGAAGAATAAGAAGTAAGAGTGTGGGGGATTTCATACCCAGGACATGAAAGGCACAAAAGGCAAAGTGAACATTAAAAGGCTCAAACTGTCTACTTTCATTACTGAATATAAGGCTCCCTCTATACTCAGTAGAGAAAAGCTGCTTCAGAAGATGTCACAGAGCACCAAGTGAGGTGTGGAAGATCTGAGCTGCCTTACGGAAGACCCAGGCTTTCCACTGAGCTTAGGATCCTGGTAGGACTAGTTACCTAACTTGGTTAACTGACTTATGTGAACTTGAGTGGTGGGAAAGGTTTAAAAGCTGAGTTTGGTGGTGTGAGTTGGACCAGAGGAGTTCAGCCGTGTTCAGAAGTGACTACAGGTGCATCACAGACAGCAGGCTGCTGGTCCAGCTCCCTCTCCCACTCCCAGTGGAACAGATCAGCAGAGAAGGCAGGAGGTGCACGGAGAGCTGAGCACACTTCTGTTATTTCAGCCAGCCTGGCACCTGGCCCAGATCAGCCCTGAGGTACTGCTCCTTCTGTGAACCTGCTAGGGAAAACGGGAACAAGGGCAACAGGACAAACCCAGCTCCCTCAGCCAGGCAGTCCTGCAAAGATCTGTGAAAAGGTTTTCTACGAACTAACAAGTTTTTTGGGGGCAGAAAGTGGAACAGCTCATGCTGTGTAATGGGTGCTCCAACAACAGGTCGTCTTCTGTTTTGAACAGCAGCAAGGCCACCTCTCAGCTGATGCACAAAATGCTCCGTGTAGGGCAAGGCCTGGTAAATTCAGTCTGAAATTCTCCAGGGATAAATATCCCGGGATTAGCAGGGGGCTGAGACAGAGCTCACCCTGCTGAGGAGTCTGATGGACAGTGACCAGGTGCAGCATCAGCTGGAACAGCAACTGCAGCACATACCCAAGGACCCAGAGCCAACATATTTCCATCCTGGGAGGAAGAGAGGAACATCCAACACACGCAAACAATAACACTGAACGAGCCCAGAGAGAAGAGGGAGAGAATATTCCCATGTGCCAAACTGAGAAAGACCCCGAGAGCCAAATTCCCACTGATGAATTGAGGTGTTTTGTAAAAAAAAAAAATAAAATAAAATAAAATTTGAAACGCTGCAACAAACAGGGTTGTTTGTACACTCTGGGAGACGTCAGCACTGGAACAACTTGGCCTGAGAAAGAAGAGCCTCCTGCTATGCCTGCCTAGAGCTGCAGTGGCCTGCTGAGGTCAGAGGGAAGAAAGGTACGTAGGAACTGACGTGACACGGAGCGTAGGGACACCCAACACCCCGAACACAAACAGCTCAGGAGGCACCAGCTGAAACAAGGGGGCAGGTCTGGGCATTGCATTAGAGGTTCTGAATCCACACTCAGGATTTCTGGAGAGAGTGGTAAAATCTAAAACCTCTTCTGGCAGTGGCCAGTTATGCAGACAGTCCTCAGATTCCAGGGCCCTTTCAGGAAAAAGGTTCTTCCCCCGGAGGGTGTTTGGGCACTGAACAGGCTCCCCAGGGCAGTGGTCACAGCACCAAGGCTGACAGAGCTCAAGGAGCATTTGGACAACACTCTCAGGACATAGGGGGATTCTTGGGGTGTCCTGTCCTCCAGCCAGGAGTTGGGCTGGATGATCCTGATGGGTCCCTTCCAACTCAGCACATTCTGTAATTCTATGATTTTCTAGATCTCCGTATTGTTGGTAGCAAATGGTCTGTAAGGACAGGGGAAAGCTACACTTGTGGAAGCACATTTCTCCAGTTAGTTGGAGGTCCATGGAAAGTGGTAAGGCTGGAAACCCACTGGGTGTTCAGATTTGGCTAACACAAGCTGGCAGAAAAATATAAATCATTTAATCACAGGACGCACCACCTGAAGAGCACAAACCACATCTAACTGTGGAGGATGCTGCTCTTGTAATCATGTATAAATTCAAAATCCTTATTTCAAAGCTGCTAATAAGTCCATCTCTATTTCTTTCAGCCCTCAGAGGATCTCTAAGACCTCTGCAGTATTACTAGTTTTAGTGATTTCATCTTGGATTTTCTCAGTATAACAATAACTCCAACTGCTGCCCTTAATGTGATGTGTGTTCAATAAACACAAAATCTGTGAAGTCCAGGAAGGTTTAAGTGGTGCACCCAGAAAAGGGGAGCTCTCAGGATCAACGGATTGTTTGAAATTTAGGCTGATGAGATTTCCACAGAGCTGATATTGAATGGAAGTCAGGGATGTGATTCAACCACATCTCAGCTGATCTAAACTGGTTCAACTTCTGAAAGAGCCCTGCTGTTTTCCACAGCTGAGACCAGTCCTCAGAGGTACCGAGTCTGACAGCTTCAGCTGCTGGAGAGTTATTTGTGTGAAGAGTTATTTGTGATTAAATAAAGCAGAGGATGTGGAATCCTCAAGCACTTCTGCCCACCACATCCTGAGCTGGTTATCAGCCCCCCTGTATATAAATAGCTCTCAGGCACACCCAAGCAGGAGCTGTGCAGGGAGCACACGCACGTTCAAAGGGACATAAAATGCCAAAGAACTAAAAATGACTTTAAAGCATTTCCTTCCTCGTGGTTATCCAACACCCCAGCCCCACGCTCCCTCTCCCACCAGAGCACGGCTGACCTGTAAATTTACGTAGCATTTCGGTGCAGGTTTCTGCCACAGTTTCATCATCACACTTCTCCATAATCAAAGCCTCTTCTCCACAGATCCAGCCACTGAGGACGTGGCCGTACCTCTCCGGTGGGTACAGCACGTCAAAGCTGCAGATCTTCTTGTACCACAGCTCCTCGGGGTAAGTCAAGCTCTCGCTCTCTGCCTCATCCTCCCAGACAAACTGGATGCTGTTGCATTCAGAGCTCCAGAAGGGCTCTTCGAACTCCAGGAAAATCTTGTCAGTCGTATTGATCCCGAGCTTCTCAATGGCCATCACCTTGTCCTCGGGCAGGCGGGGGTGGAACAGGCTCTCGTGGCGTTTCTTCAAGACTCCCAGCGACACGGTCACGATGACGTGGTCAGCTGGGATGAACTCACAGTCCTCGCACTCCACGAAGACATCAGAGCTCTTGTTCTCCTCAGGGAGGTCACTGTTGTGGTCAGCCACCCTCTCAATCTCCTTGCTGACCGACTGGTTCCAGTGGATGCACTTGACCGGCTTGCGGAGCTGAATGACAGACTTGGGAATGGAGCGGGCCAAAATCTCCACAATTTTAATGAAACCACAAGGAATGACGTGATGAGCCCCAGGGATCTCGGTCCATTCCCCAAATTCACTCAGCGAGACTTCATCCATGCTGTGGGAGCTGCTCTCACAACTCTCTACCTAAGGGAAAGCAACACAAAAGCAACATTGCCACAGAGCAACTCCTTTTGCCACAGCACAACGTTTCAAGGGCACAGAGGAGCTGCACAGGATGGGAGTCCTGAATGGCACTCTGAAACCACGTTATTTTTGCTAGTAAAGAAGTGCTTGGCCACAGGATCTGACAACAATCACTCCTTAGCCTTCCTTGCAACCAGAGAAACCATTTTGTCATGGTAACGAGCTTGGGTTGCACTACAACAGTTGCATCATCCAGAGGTCAGAGACCAGAAGGTTAGAGCCCCTCTGCTCTGGAGACAGGCTGAGAGAGTTGGGAGCGTTCAGCCTGGAGAAGAGAAGACTTTGGGGAGAACTTAAATCACCTTCCAGTGCCTAAAGAGAGACTGGAGAGGGACTTCGGACACGGGCACGGAGGGACAGGACAAGGAGTGATGGCTTTAAACTGAAAGAGGGTTGAATTAGATATCAGGAAGAAATTCTTGACTGTGAGGGTGGGGAGGCCCTGGGGCAGGCTGTGCAGAGAAGCTGTGGCTGCCCCATCCCTGGAAGTGTTCAAGGCCAGGTTGGACAGGGCACAGAATAACCTGGTCTGGTGGAAGCCATTTCTGCCCATGGCAGGGAGGTTGTAACTAGATGTTCTTTAAGGTCCCTTCCAACCCAAACCATGCTGGGATTCTGTGATTCCATGATGTCTTTGCTTCTGGACAATTGTGGGTTACAGTTCTGACTCTTTTCTATCCTTTAAAACCCACTCCACTGGCCAGGGATCGGCCTCTTGGTGCTCCTACAGCAGAAGCCGGAGCTGCGTTAATCAGATGCTCGTTCCAATGTTAATAGATGTTCCCATAAGGAGCCATGAAAATCTTTTGGCAGCTCCTTCTGCTGTCTGCAGCTTTCAGCGTGCTGTCAAACAGTCAGCAATCAGCAAACTAACAATCTGCTGGAAGTGAGAGCACCCAGAACAGAAGGAACCGAAGGAGACGGGAAAGGGAAATGCCAAGATGTAAGACACGTGTGTTTGATTCCCTTGATGTGATTACCAAAGCTTTAGATTCATTAACCTGTTGGTTAATGTGTGTAGGAGTATTAGGCATAGCCGTAGCTTCCAACAATCCCTGGAACAAAGGCAGGATGTTTGGGCTGTCTTGTGATAAGCTTGTAATGATAATCCTGATGCACGGGACACAGTGATCTTAAAATCTTCACCGGAGTCACGATCACTCACACACTATAATTCTTTAAGCATTTTAGGCAAAAGGAACATTACAATTCCTTGCCTCACCCTTTGACCCATTTTCCAGGCCTTTCCAGAATTTAATGACTATGTTTAGAAGCCTGATGAGCCTAGACCCTCTCCCTGTGGAGCGTCCTGGTGCAGGGCAGAATCTCTGTGTTGGGATAAGGTGTCAAGCGAACGAGTCAAGGTCGTACCAAGTAGTTCACAGGCTGCTCCTGTGACTGCAGGGACAAACAGGTGGTTTTCCCATCCTGGTCATTGCTCAATGACTCCTGTGGAGACTGAGTGAAGACCCATCCTCAGAATGTGCTGTGGTTCCACCCCACCTGCTGGCTGAGTGAGAACTTCCCAACACATCCCCAGGGTCAGTTCTGCTGACCCACAACACAAACCTGCACCCCAGGGCACACAACAGGATGCTCATCCTGCCTGGATGCCCCAACAGGACACTCCACGTTGTGAAGTTAAACAGTGATGGCTGTTTGAGTCTTTCAACCATGAAGCCAAAACGCCGGAGGGAAAAACAAGCAACTACCAAGACTATACTTTGCCTGAGACCGGTTAATCCCCACTTTCTCATCTGATAGTCTTAAGTATGAGAAGCTTTGTTGTTCTCAGGTATTTACACATGAGAAGGGATTTGCAAGACTTGCAGAAAAGTCTCTGGCAACCTGTAGCAACCACAGAAGAAACCACCAGGCAAACAAGAGCTGTATCAGATGACTAACCCTCTCTGCATGGATGATCTTGCCTGGATAACACAATAAATAACTTCACGTGGCAACTGTGGAGACACCCTGTGACACAAGTTTTTGGGTTGGGACACTGAGATATCAGGCTCAGGACACCAGGCTTCAAACTTCAGCTTTATCACAAACCTCCTGTGAGACTCTTTACATCTTTATTTCTCTTTCCTTTGAGTTCCCACTGTAAATGGTGAACTCCATACACTTCCCCACATGACAAAGTGCTGCCTGCCTCCTCTGCCTCATTTCAGGAGATTTTAGGTCATTCTAATTGAAATAGAAATGGTTGTTACACTGTATTTATGGAGTGCTGCTTGATGCAGCATTAAGTCCTCATCCCACAGAGAAGTCTTTTAGCCAAGGCATCAAGGAGCTAAAAAGAACTAGGAAAGCCATAAGGAAAGATGATTAGGACATGAGTTTATACAGTCTACCTTGGATTTTATTGCTTTACCTTCAAAATGCTTTCTGGGGACTTCTCCAGCAAATTACTAGTATCAAGATTACATTTCTTCTGGTCTCTGAGATATGGACAGAGGTAAAAAACACTCAAGCACAATCATGTGTAAGGCACAAGACAAGACACTGCTAAAAGACCCTGACAATAAAGTAGCTTCAGGTGGTAAAAAAACATTAAATCACATCAGAAAGTTTAACAGGGCCTAAGAAAGCCACTTCTAATTAGAAAGCTTGGAGTTTAAGGTGAAAAAAAAGGAGTAAAGGCATTGTTTCTTTCAGCCCATTGTCTCCGGATCTGCCTCAGGAGGAAAAGCTGTCGATACAAACACAGAAAGCAACTCCCCAGTGCTGGGCAAGGCTCTGCCAGGTCCCGAGGTTCAGGATTTGTCTGACCGTAGTTAAAACCAAAAAAATAACCCCAGTGGCATGCACACATACCTTCAGGTACTGCTGGATCATGGCCAGTTTCAGCCTCTTGACGGCCTCCGTGTCATCCGGGTCGGCCTTGACGCGTTTGCGCACGACGTCCCGCGTGAAGACGCCCACACTGTTCTGGCTCTCGGCATTGACTGGTTTACCTCGTTGGAAGAACTCCTGAGTCAAGTTATAGACCTGCCAGAGACAGGACAGAAGGATGGACAACATGACTCCCAGTAGAACCCATGCCCCGAGCAGGAAGCTTTATCCTCCATCCCAACCCAGCGCAGTCAGATCACCTTCTCCTGCCAGCAGAACCCACGGGCTTCCTCACATCTTCTCCCATCTCCGTGTCTCAGGTGCAATCCCAGGCTGCTCTAACCTGGTACCAGCCCTTCCACCTTCTCCGTTATTCAGAGGGAATCCACCAGAGTAGGGGAACTCAGTTCCATAGTTATTTTTCTATTTTTCCATGAAAAACAGGAATCCACCAGCACAGCAAGGGAATTCTGTGTGCACATGTTTAATTTGTTGAGCACAAGACAGGTATAGATCCATGGAAAACAGTGACATCTCTAGAGCCCCCACCAGGAGCCAGCCTGAGGAAGACTCACAAAGAAAAACCCATTGTAACAAATCATTCTTCTTTGAAGAAGATATTCCTGACAATTTTTTAACCCCAGTTTTCCACTCAAAAAGCAAGAAAACACCATCCACCTCAGCCCTCTGCTTGTGGCTGCCTGGAGTAACCTGTACTTCTGCCTAACGTTGCCAGAAGAGCCTGCAGTTGTGTCACGGCCCTTCATTTCCATGGAAAAACTCCAAGGAATCTTTCAACACAGGAAAGCTTTCAAAAGATGCCTCTCAGAAGTGCAACTCATCCCATTAACAAGTTGTTTGTCCAGAGTGTGTCCATTTACATCACGCCACAGGGTGCACAGTGCTCTTACTAGGAGAGATGACATCCCTGCTTGGCGAGTTTTTCCTGCCAAAGATGGCTTGATTACACCTTTTTTGGAGACAGATTATTTGGACGTGCTGAGAAGTTGAACCCAACAGTAAACATCTGGCAGGAAGCTGGTAGAACTGTGGCAGCCTTGCCTTCAAGGGCTCCCAGAGCTTCCCATTCCCTGCTGATAGGGCTAATCCACCGTTTTTTAGGTTCCTTCCACTCTGATTCTCCCCAGAAGCCTGATTTTCCTCATGGGTTTTAGGAATAAAGCGAATTTGAGGAGGCAAAATTAGAGGGATGATGAGGAAAGGGAGGTGGTGAGGAAAAATGCACAGCAGTGGTAGGAGTGAGAAAGAGCAGGTCTGTGAGTGAATGGAGGAAGACGAGTTGATAAGGGCAAGTAAGAGATGAGGAAGAAACTGAAGAAGAAAATAAGTGAAAGAGTGAAAAAAAAAAAAGTGGAAATAAACTACAAAACCAGAGAATAATTACAAGAAAAGTGAGTGGAACTGGTGAAGACAGAAAAGAAATGCAGACACTGGGTGGGACACAGCCCTTCCAAGGAGACTCCCAGACAAGAAAGGTGGAGCCCAATGCCCGACATGAAACGAAGGCTTCCAGCAAAGGAAATAGTGCCTTCTCTGTTCCCCGGTGCCAAAAGCTCTTTGGCAGTTCCAACACCCCATGGTTCCCAGGTTCACTGATTTCTGAGGCCCCAACCACTTCCAGCAGGTCGGAGCTGCACAGACCTTGCGTCAGCACAACCAGCTCAGCTTTCATAAGCTGATTGCGCTCTGTAAGCAGATAACACAGGCACAGGACAAGCAAAGCTGTGCTAAAACCCAGCTACCACTTGGCCAACAGGAGGAGTGAGCCTGGGTATGTTTCTGTTAACCACTATATTCTTCTCTACCCCATAGAGAAAAGGGCAGAAAGGCCCAGTTCTCCATGCTGGAACCATCAAGTGAAGTCTTTCCTGTGTGTGCCATCCCATTGATCAGAGAGCAGGTGAGTTTAATCACCATCAGGATTTCTTATTTTTTCTCAGAATCCCCATTATTTCCTTGCTTTTTCAAGTTCAAGAAGCGTTTGGACAATGCCCTCAGACACGTGATGTGATTTTTGGTGTTGTCCTGGGCAGGGCCAGAAGTTGGAGTGATCCTTGTGGGGTCACCTCCAGCTCAGGATATTCTGTGATTCTTGGGGGTGCTGAACCGTTTGATGAAGAATGGAAGGCAAAGCTGTCATAAGCAAGAAGCACAAGGAGAAATAACAGCAAGTCCTGCATTAAGAGATGAACTGTCAGAAAAAAAAGAATCAAAAAGATGCTCAAAATGTATTCTTTGATGTACACGTGCAGCAAACACATCCTGTATAAGAAACTATGGAAAAGGTTCAATAGAAGCCCTCATTTAAGGTAGATTCCCCATGAAGAAGGAGCAGAATTGTGCTGTCTGGAATTGGAATTCCCTAGGCTTTCTTTACCCAGGTGAGAAACTGCTGACAGTAACAGAAAGCATCATCATTCCTATGGGACCACCACTGAAGTCACTGGGAACAGGCACTTTAGGATTTGAAAACCCATCCTCCTTCAATCATTTTGGCATGATGTGATGACAGCAGGGTTCATGAGAGAGTTCATGGGGGCTTTCTCTCCAAGATCCTGGTGAAAGGCAGCATCAAGAATGACCTGGTGATGACAAAATATCCACGCATCCAAACCCAGAGCACCACGCCCAGCAGCAAGGGGGGAGCTACACCACACACAGTCCAGACTCCTCTCCATTTTCAGTTATCACATACCTGGATATAAGCAGGTAGCAAAAACAAAGACCAGACTGCATTAACTCCCAGCTCCTACCACTGGCAAACTCCTCTCAGCACAGTGAAGTAATCACTTCTCACTCTCAAGCTCCTCTGGGTTTGGGCAGGCCCTAGAAGCCTGTCTGAAAAACAGCAGCAGAAGCAAAAGACACAGAACACCTCAAACAACCCTTTATTCTCAGCAGATTTCCTTCCCTGATTTCTGAGGGTTTACATACAGTCCTGCAGGGAATTCACAGAATCATGGGTTGGAGGGGATCCTAAAGATCACCTAGTTCCACCCCCTGCCATGGGCAGGGACACCTTCCACTAGACCAGGTTGCTCCAAGTCCCATCCAACCTGTCCTTGAACACTTCCAGGGATGGGGCAGCCACAGCTTCTCTGGGCAACCTGTCCCAGGGTCTCACCAGCCTCACACTGAAGAATTCCTAATATGTAATCTAATTCGACCCTCTTTAAAGCCATCACTCCTTGTCCTGTCGCTCCATGCACTTGTTCAAAGTCCCTCTCCAGCTCTCTTGGAGTCCCTCAAAGCACTGGAAGGGGCTCTAAGGTCTCCCTGGAGCTTTCTGTTCTCCAGGCTGAATAACTCCAACTCCCTCAGCCTGGTGCTGAAAGACAGAAAGGGCTGAAGGTCAGAAACTAAAAGGAGTGAATTAAATGTCCATAATCCTAAAACAGCTTCACTTCAGCTTACATCTTCTGTCTTCTTTCTGACCAGCTCTGGGGCATCCCACAAGCAGGGGCTGTGCAGAGAACGTGGATTCCAGCAGGGATGTCCCCTCTGTCACCTACCAGCTTCTACCTCCACATGTTCCCTACATACGTGCTCCTCCACCACAGGAAAAGGCAGTTTCTTAGGAAGAACAAATCTAAATAAAGAAGTTTCTCCACGCTGAAGGAGGCCAGGAAAGCACATCCCAATCCACACTCCTTCCTGTCAGCGCCGGTGACGATCCACAGCATTGTCTTTTTCTCACTTGGCTTAAAAACTGCAGTGATTTAATCCCCGGGCAGTGAAAAACCCCGACGGAGACAGGTCCGGGCTGTTTCCAGGCCAGACATCTGTCAGTGCAATAGAGGCAGGGAGGGAACAGTGACTCTTGGTGGCCCTTTGGTCCTGCTTTCCACGATAACTGCAAGGCAAGGCACTGGAGCTTAATTGGGGATGGCAGAAAGCCCAGCACGGGGTGGGGGCGAGGAGGGTGGAAAACGCTGTCATTCTTTGGCTGCATCCCTCCCCCAGAAGCTGTTGCAGAACACAGGGGAAAGCTGACAGATAACAAGGCTGTTAATTAGCTGATTGTTAAAGGGAGGGTTCCTGGGAAGCAGGTCTTGAGGGACCAAATCCCTACTGAAAAGCTGAAGTAAAAATAGGCACTTTTTCTAAATCAGGCTGGTCGATGGACTGTGTGATTTTTCACCTGCACTTAACTTGTCCAGCTCACCACCTCCCTCCCAGCCTTCACTAATACCTGGGAGCTGGCTTTAAATACCTCTTTGGAGAGGGAAGTGAGGACTTAGCATGGACAGAAGAGCAACTCTGAGATCAATTGTCCCTGCTCACATTTTTCCAGGAGTTATATAGAGACCCTGAAGCTGCAGACATTGCCCTCAAGGGCCGCACTCCTGACACTTTCCTGAAGGTCATGCAGATGTGGCATAAGCTGGAACAGGCCAAAATTCTCCCCCAGCCCCAGAATTTCCCCGGTTATCCCAGAAGGAATGGAGAGGAAGGTGGGAAGATTATGAATACATGGCCAGAGCATCATAGCCTGGGGATCCTCCCCGTGCTGGTGTCCCTTTCCTTTTGGAGACTGACCAAATGCAGTGACAGTGACCCTGAGAACTGCCAGCCCCACACAGCACATGGTCGAAGAAGGACAGTGTTTAAATGACAGTGGCTGGAGAGCTCTCCTGCCCTATCTCATGGTGCTTCCCTTGGCAAAGCACAGTTGTAAATCCAGGTGGATGCTCTGCAGGACTGGAGACCTTCCTTGGAAGCACTGCTCAGTTTGCAGTGCTCTCCCAAGGGGATTCAAGTCACCTTGGTCACAAGCTCATGACAGATTCTGACTGACTTCAGTGCAGGGTAACAGCCCCTCAGAGGGAACTTTTTGCTACAGAAATGAAGAGCTGAGCAGTTTTCAAGCAGTTTGATTGCTTGGCTTCCTCGTAACCAAATAAAGGCTTCTGTGAGACATCCCTACAGCTATTAAAAATTCAGGCTACTGCAAACAAAAAAGAAGCAAAACTTGTATTGAAGTAGAAGAAGCCAGCCAAAAAAGATTGGACAAGTGCCTGGAAAAAGCCTAAGGACTTTCCAAATGAATTAGTGAGGCAAAGCTCTGGAGGTTCAGGGGTGCTTTGCCTTTCACTCCAGAAAAACTCAGCACACAGAGACCTCGCCTTGCTAGAACTGAGCTTCAGAGGCTCCACATGCACCAGTGAAACACTGGAAGGGAGACCCCCTGCACTTTGTATTCCCCAGAGTCTGGTGTCCAGGCAACAAGATAAGTGGGGCTAGAGAGATCCAGATGGAGGAGCAGAGCTGGAGGCACATGCTGGAGCCCCAGCAGCAGCTGCAGGGAAAGCTGGGCAGTGTGTGAGTGCATGGGGAGTGAGCCGGCTGTGCAGGGAGGGCAGGCCTTTGGAATGGGGACAAATCTGGCCCTGTCCATTTGGGAATACATTTTCCACTTCAACCCTGATTAGGCTTTGCATCCCTCAAGGGGGTTGCTGGTTGTTTTATGGGGGTTTCCTTCTTTTCAAGCCACAGACTTTGCTATCTCAGCCTCTTCTAAAGGGATGAGATGACTTGATGGTGGGACTGCTAACAGTAACCTGAGAAGGGTCTGGAAGCTCCCATGAGGCAAGGGAGGAGCCTGACCTCAGGACTCAGTGATCTGTCAGATGGCTTTTTATCCTGGACAACTTCAAGATGTTTTAACAAAACCACTCAAAAAAACCTGCCTCCTCAAAACAGCAAAGATGCAGAACCGAAGATCAAATTCCTGCTGTTCCTTCCCAGCACCCATTTCATCAGTTAAAGCAACAGAGTTTTGGCCAGCCAAGATGAAATAAGAAATGATGGAATGGACTCTAATGAAAATAATAATGAAAACTTTGAGAGAATGGGGGACTCAACAAAACACAAACCAGAAATGCCCCAGCCAGACTCAGCATGTGTGAAACACTCTCTGCACTTTATGCCAGAGGAAAAGGTCCCCAAAGCCACACACCTCCTGCACATGCTCCTGGCTGCCCACCCTCCAGGGCACTTGTATTTCCTACAGTCATTTTAACTGCAGATTTTCAGGGGATCACATTGCTCGCCTTAATTCCCACTTTTCCTACACAGCACAGGGCAGAAACCACAGCCAGCTGTCTTAAATCACTACAGATCATCCAACCTGGCACCCCAGAGAGGTTGGGACAAGCAGCTCAACAAAAGCTTGAGCTGCCTCTGCAAGAAATTCCAGCAGGCTTTGGAGGAAGGCAGAGAAAGCACCTCCCAGCAGGAGCAATTAAGGGGTTGGCTGGTGCCCTGTGCTTGGCTTCAGCTGTCCCTTACATATTTTTTATGGCTGTGAGTGCCTGTAGACATTTTTACAAGCCATAAATGTGAAAGCCTTTTCTGTCTGCTAGAGATAAAGATATCCTGTGGCAATGATAAGCTAATTAGGTGTTTCGCAAAGAAGATTAACTTTTAATGTGTTGTTCTCTCCTGTCACTGGCTGCCCCTTTCTCTCCCCTTTAAAAGAAAGGGTAGATTTACCAAATTAATCATTTCTAAAACACTGGTACCTTGTTATAGCCCTTATCTTACTGGGTTTATCTCAAAGCTGACTAGCTCTCATCTTTATATTCTCTTCTCATTTCAGAGTCTGCCCTCCCCTTGCTGGAGATTTTCCTATCATCTTCCAGACAGGATGATCACTGAGCCCTGCCTGCAGTTTGGCACTGTTCCATTTACATAAATAATGCTGCTCACTGCAGTATTTTCACTTCTCTTTCCAGCCCTACTTGCTGTTCATCCTCCTCCACACACATCTCACCTGTCTTTTTTTCCTGCTTGGCTCTGGTTCTGTTTTCAACCCAGTAATATGAAAAGATGTTCAGATTAATTACCTCCATTTGCATTTGCCCAGGAAGTTGTCCACAGGTTGTTAAATCCTTTCCATACCAAAGTTTCTTTTAAATTCCTACTACTCCTCTCTAAAACTGAAACGACCTTTGTGCCATCCCATCACCATTCCAGTTCAGAGACAAAGGACAGTGCCAAAAGTCTTTCCAAATTAAAAAAAAAAAAAAAAGAAGAAAAAAAATCCCCTTTTCTGCTCCCCACCCAATTCTTGATAATTCTTTACAGGCTCACAGACATATTTTTAAACAAAGTATGCAACAGAAACCTGAATCTAGTGTGTGTTCAGCCAAGAGTCAAACACTGAAGTTCACTGTCAGACGAAAATCCAAAGGTTTTAGGCATGGCTACAGCTTGATGAAAATCCTCATGTTCTGCTCCATTTTACATAACCCCCTGAGAGATCACATTACCTGGAGGGCCAGACAGTCTGTACAGACCCCTCTAAATGTGCTTCATGTGACATTAAAAAATGTGGGGAATAATTATAATTAACTTTGGCAAGGAAAAGACTTAAAAGAACCTTGAAGTGAAGTCCACGCTGGTCTGAATCTCCCAGCACAGATGTCCCTTTTCCTTCTGATGCAAGAAAACTTACAACTCTTATGATACTACACTGACTTTGGCACCCTACACAGCACATTATGGTATTTATAAAAAGTCATAGGGATACAATATTTAGCTGGTTGTTGCTAAGGTTTTGCGTCTACTTTGGTCAGTAATTTGATCTCTCCTCTACTCTTTTGATTAAGTAGCAACTTTCTCCAGCAAACAACTGTATCTCCCCAGAAACAGTTGCTGGAAGTGATTAAACTGATGACAAACGTGGAAAGATTGTTCTTCCTCACAACAGCGAGTTAATCCCACGTCAGGGACAAACAACGGGGTACAGTGAAGCAGATGAGATTAAAAAAAAACTTAGTGGTTTGGGGTTTTTTTACAAAGAAATGAAAGCTTTTCTACCTTTGTCCCGGATCGTCACAACCATGAAGGGGCCTCAGTGTTTCAGGCAAACCTACAACCTGCCAAAGCAGCTGAGCACCAACCTCGTTGTATAAATCACTGAATTCTTCAACCACATCTTTCGGGATCCTCTGCCCATTGTTGGTGAGGTGATAGGCCACCCCATTCTTGGAGTAGAGACTGATCCGCCCAACGCTCCTCTCGCCGTCAGTGGTTTCCTCAAGCAAACCATTGTCTTCTGCTAAATGATAGACTGGGTTTCCATGTGAACCATGAATCCACGTAGCTCCCAGCTCAAAAGTGGCATGCCCTGAGGGAGAGGAAGCCAAAGAAAATGGGTTATTGAAGCCTGTTTTCCTGAAAGCTTGTCACGCTCAACCTGAACTAAAATGTTCACGAGCAGAGGCAGAATCGCCCAAGGATGACACGTGTTTGAACATCACAAGTGATTTTTCTCTGTCAGACACAGGCAGTGACAGTGTTCTTCAAACCAGTCCTTCGAGATACAGGGTTGGATAGTGCTACAAGGATGGGATGTTTCCAAGGAAGATGCACCACAGTGACACACCTCTGGTACTTCAGGAGAAATTCAGACCTTTCTCAGATCCTGGTTCTTGTTGCCAGCAGGGAGACGTAGGAAAATTTGGGCTGCCTTGGGATAGTAACACTGGCCTGAATACTGAACCTCCTGCGATTAAAAATGCTCATTACTTACAAATACACCTCAGATTAACTGCAATAAAACGTGTATTTCCATTCCCCAAATGAGTAAATAAGCTGCATTTTATTATTTACGCCTTTGAAGATTTATATCGGGCTCCTTAAAAAGATGCACCATTAGGTTAAACACCAGATTCATTTAGTTTTCATCACCTGTACTCTCAGCCTGCAGAACACAAAGATTCTGGTCATCCCCACTCTCCCCCTTCCTTACAACTACTGGGGTTTGCACCAGGGCTCTCCCCTGACCCAGCACTGCCAGGACTGTGCTGAGAGCACAGGCAGATGCTCAGCAGCTGAAAGCAGGTGCTAAAAATAAGCTTGGGGTGTGTTCTCCCCCTACATTTTGACAGATTCTCTGGAGTCCAAAGCTGTTTTGAAGTCTGACAAAGCTGGGCAGCCTCTCCCAGCATCGTGGGAATGCCTGATTAAGTGAGATAGTTAACAGGATCCTGCTTGATGGAGAAAGGTTGGTGCAGTTACCAGTCATCATATGCTGTTTAACATGTAAATATATGCTCAGACAGAGACACTGCAGCACTGTGCTGTAATGCAGTCAAGTTTAATGGGTGAAAGCCCCAAGGAATGCTGCTCTCCAGCTGAGAATCTGCCTCCCAGGGAAGCTCCATGGATCTCATTCTTCACACAACCACCTTGTCATTAAGTACCATGCTGACTGCCCTTCAAAATCTGCATTACAGCACAAGATTTCTACACCAAAGCACAGCATCAACTCACAAGCCTGTGAATATTTAAGGTGCCACAAAGTCCAGAGCACCCAGCCAGGTGGAAATGACTGAGCACTGGCAGTCAAAGATACAGAGCTCATCAATATTGCATGTGGCAGCCCCCCTGTTAACACAACCCCCTGCAGTCATCCCATGCCAGAGCAGCAGCAGGAAAACTGCCTCCTGCTTTGTGGCAGGAGCTTGCTCTCTGCTGCACAACAACCCTCTGTATGCACCTGGTCTTTGAAAGAAAACAATGTGCCAGCAGGTCCTGCTGTCTTAGTGCTGGGGAACAACGATGATGTGTCCCAGGTTCTCCTGTTTACAGTAGCTGTGTGCAATAGAAACAAATACCTGCAAATTAAAAGCAGTAATTCGTGCCTTGCAATACTCAAACACATCACTACCAAGCAGATAAGTCAGTTGTTACCGGGTGTTAAGTTACACGATGAATTATTTAAAAGTGTAAAATTAAATAAGATCCTTTCAAACAGAGACAGCCAATTTACTTTCAGGGCCTTAAAGGATTTTAGGTTCAGTATTAATCTACTTTGAATGAATCACCCAATACAACAAAAATAACCAAAGGAAAACAGAGATTGTGCACGAAGCCTCCTGAATATGTACAGCAACTTCCACATTTCCCTTCGCAGCCCTGACTATTTCTTGGATATCCTGTTGTGAAATATCTGCAGTGGATACAGATGGTACAGATCACGTGCAAGACACACACAGCCCACAAACACACAAACCCTCTGCCTCACCTGTGCTAGAAAAGATGAACCAAATCTCTGAAAATTCAGGTTATTTCCCTGTGCTGAATAGCAACATATTCCATGCACTTGAGGGAAAATACTATGCCCTACAAGACACAGCGTGGCTCAGTGGGAGTGGAAGGATTAGGATGTAATCCTGAGAAGGTGCCACCATATCACAGAACGGTTTGGGTTGGAAGGGACCTTAAAAGACCATCCAGTTCCACCTCTCTGCCATGGGCAGGGACACCTTCCACTGTCCCAGGTTGTTCCAAGCCCTGTCCAACCTGGCCTTGGACACTTCCAGGGATCCAGGGCAGCCAGCAGCTTCTCTGGGCAACCTGTGCCAGGGCCTCCCCACCCTCACAGGGAAGAATTTCTTCCTAATTAGTAGCTCTGATAAAGATTTAAATCAGATCTTTAGTCAAGTGTGCAGACAGGGGTGGGGCCAGAGAAGTTTAACATTTAAATGTCATTTAACATTTAAAGGCCAGACCAAACTGGTCATATGTTGAAGGCCCAGAAGAACCACTTCTTTAACAGTTGTTTATGCAGCTGTAGCCAGTTCTGAGAAATGAGCAGGTCTTGCACATCCTTGGTGCAGTCTTGCTGCTCCAGGAAGCACAGAAGAAGAAAACACAGCCCAGAACCATGCCCTCCTACCAGGCAATAAGCAGGCTCTGAATATGTGCTGCTTCACCACCCAACAGGGTTCCAAAATCGTTTGCTAAAAGGCACATGAATCTGCCAAGAGCACAGGGGGTCAAAACACGGATCCACCTTGAAAGAGAACTGCAGCCCACACCCACACAGGGCAGCCTTGAGAGTTTGCAGAAGGTAAGAAAAGACCATTTGCAGTTTTAGGAAAGGTGTTAAAAGATCAAGACTTTGGATTCCAGGCTCTGCCTTGCAAATAACAGTTTTATCTGCAAACTGTGAGACCTCCCCCAGATTGTAATGTCTGCTCTTGTCTCGTGTTAATTAAGAAGTGTTAACGAACAGGAGGTGGATTCCCAGCAAAGGCAAAGATGTGAGTTATTGGTGAAGGTGGCCAAAGGTGAGAGAATCAATCTCAAAACTAATACACCAAAACTATTTCACAGGTGCACTGGCAGAATGATCTATTGCTCCCTGAAGATTTCAGCTCTTTGGCACTTCCCTCCTCTCACAGGCACGATCCAGGATATTTTTAATACAGCGGATTGTGAGTAAAGGACACACTTCCCATCCTCAGCTCTATGCCAAGTCTCAGCAGAATGTGAAGTGCCCTATTCAGACCCTGGAGATTAGATTTGTCCAACTGCCTTTCCATTCATTTCCCTTCTGCAAGTTCACGGGATGCTGCTGTTTGTTTACTGTGGTGAGTTTACTGAGTAAAACACAGTAAGTGATGTAATCACCTAAGAAATAAAAAGAAAACAGGGCAGGAAGAGGCCAAAGGTAATAAATCCAGACAGTGGGATAGAAACAGAACTAGTTTGTTGAAATCAGGAGGAAAATGCAGTAAAAGCGAAGAGATTTTCCCCTCCTGCAGAGAAGAGACAAGCAATGTCCTCCTAGATAGTTTCACTGACTCCTGTGCTGCAAAGGACAACGTTTGTTCCACGAGTTTTGCATTTAGAGATTTTACGAGCCCTTCCAATTGACACGGGATTCAAATATCCAGCGTCTGCACCTCTCTTACACACCAAGAAAGGAACCTGCAGAGGTGGGAAAGCTGCAAATCAGGATGAAAGGATACATTGAAGAGGTTTTTCCAGCAGCCTGATTCCCAGTGGGTAGTGCCCTACACAGTAAATTACTTCAAGGGAAATGAATGGGGCTGTTTGTGAGGCAGAACAGCTCAGAGCTTCCCCTTTGCAAGCGCTGTAAGCCCTGAGAAACATTTGCCAGCCTGGAGATTTACTGGCTGCTCCTGGGCAAGAGTCAGGCTGGAAAACCTGGGTGGAAACTGTCTCGGTACAGCTCCTTAATCACAGAGCTGTTCCTGCGAGAGTGAAAACAATCACCCAGATCTTTATGTCACGGAAACACGGGGTTTGGAGCAGCGCTGGGTCGGGACTGATGCACCAGACAGCACGGGATCACCCCGAAAGGAGCCCGGGGATTTACATTCCCGACATCACCACGCCCCAACCCAACGCTGCACGTGCACATATCCCGTTCCCGAGGCCGGATTAACCCAACGACAACACAAAGGCTCCCCGGGAGGGCAGGGAAAGGCCCCTCTTACCGAGTTTCACGCTCTGCACGCGGCCCCCGATGCGGTCGGTCGCCTCGAGGACAGTTACATCCGTGAAGCCACTTTCCAGGAGCGCCTTGGCTGCCGACAGGCCCGCGAGCCCAGCACCGATAACGACTATTCGAGGCTGTCGCTTTCTCCGTAGGCCACTACTAAGAGGATCATCCGTGCTGTCTGCAGATATTTCACAACTTTGCATGCCGTCCAAGCTCTCTTTCTAAGGAACCTACGGGGAGAAAGCAAACAAGTGCTTACAAACGCTTATCCTCCGCGGTTAAAAGTTCCCAGGGAAGGCAAAAAGAAAACTGGAAATAAAGAAGCCGGGCAGAAGAGAAAAGAAAGTTGTGAACTGGACCCAGCCTTTCAAAATGGGATGCACGGAAAGGATAACTGAGGTCAAACTGGGATGCAACAAACTTTTTAGCCTGGAGGACCAGTACTGGAAACTGCAGAAATCTCCACCCTCTTGTACGATGTAGACTATTTCCAAAGGACTTTCAAACTCTCATGTTTTTATATAACCTCTGAAAGTGGCAATTTTGTGGTAAAGGCTTTGAAAAATAAAGACAAAAGAACGACGTCCCCAGTGCCGACGAGCTCCACGACCCAGTGATGAAGCTCCACTGTGCCACTGTGGCAACCACAAAGCATAAGCTTCAGATCCTCTAACCAGGGCACTAGGTAGGGAGGGTTTAGCTCTGAGCATGGAGACTGGATATCAAACCAATCATTACAGAAATGGGACAGACGGGAAAACGTTTCAACTGATGAAAGCCAACAAGGGCCAGTTCAGAAATTCACAGGCACGTGATGCAGCCTCTGGAGCCAACGCTGTCCTGCCACATCAGGATCAGCCTTGGGCTTTGATGAAGAGAGGTTCAAACCCACACCAGTCCTGACCAGTTCAACCCTACCTCCACCTACCCAATACATCCAACGGCTCCTCTGAGCATGACCCAATTTTCCTTTGTAAACTCCCAGAAGTCATCTTTATACCAGTGTCCATCCTTAGTTCTCAGGTCCCATTACCTTATTTTAGTAGGTGGGACTCAGCAGCCTGAGTCCATGGCTAAGGGTCCCTAATCAGGGATCACCAATGCAGGATGTCTTTACACACAAATGTCAGTGTGTAGACATCTGGTTCTGGGCAGTTCACACCTGCCCTCCACAGTGTGAAGCAACAGGATACAGAGACCCAAACTCCACCAGGCCCACACTGGCATCAGTCCCAGCTTGCAAAGGATAAACACACAGCCCACAATTCATCGCCCTTGGAATCTGTTGGTGCCCAATGATTTGGATAAAACAATTCCTAGCTTTACCATCCTCCCTCCCCAAACACTTACTGAATACAGAGCTATGCAAGGAGACAGTGTTCTGCCTCTTCCTCTTGCCAAGCTGCTGGATACCCCTTCTGAGTTCCTCCTCAATTCACCCAACGCTTGGCCAGTGTCAAAGTGTTGACTATTCCTCTCTTCCATCACCAGAAGGGTTGAACCTTTGCACTGAAGACACTATTGAAGTTTCTGATCACATGTACTAACGAAGTTCAAGGTAACAGCAGTTTCATTTGGAGAGTCCCTTTTTCTCCAGGATCTTAGAGCATTTATGTATGTTGACCAAGCAACATCCACTCTCTGAGGAGAGCTGACACCAGACTGTAGTTTTAAGCAGTGGTATGAAAAGGAGGGTGGCCCCAATGGGGCTCTGAGAACTGTTTTGAAAATCTTTAAACTGGAACAGCTTCAGCTCAATCCACCCTTAGCTGGACTCACCTGCACTAGGGATCTGCACAGTGTGTGCAAACTCTGGCTCTGCCATCAGAGCTTGTTCCAACTGGCACTGCACCACTTCCAACTGCCACTGCAGCAGCTCCCAACTGCCACTGCCCAACGGAATGGAGAGCCATAGAATCCTGACTGGATGGGACCTTAGAGCTCATCTTGTTCCACCCCACTGCCATGGGCAGGGACACCTTCCACTAGAACAGGTTGCTCCTTTGATCCAACCTGGCCTTGGACAGTTCCAGGGATCCAGGGGCAGCCACAGCTTCTCTGGGCAACCTGGGCCAGGGCCTCCCCACCCTCACAGGTAAGACCTTCATCCCAACATTCAATCTAAACCCCTCCTTCTTTAGTTTAAAACTGTTCCCTCCTTGTCCTATCACTGTCTGCCTGTGTAAAAAGTCACTCTCTCTCTTTTCTATAATTGCTGGAAGGTCTCCCCAGAGACTTCTCCAGGGGAACCCCCCCAGCTCTCCCAGCCTGGCTCCAGAGCAGAGGGGCTCCAGCCCTGGCAGCATCTCTGGGGCCTCCTCTGGACTCTCTCCAGCAGCTCCACGTCCTTGTGCTGTTGTTCCCAGGGCTGGAGGCAGCTCTGCAGGGGGGGGTCTCACTGGGGCAGAACAGAGGGGGAGAACTCACTCCCATAGACATTCTACAACACTCCTCAATCTCCAGATAACACTTTGATCCACATATTTTAACTGCCACAAGAAGGAAACATCTTTTCTGCCATCCTATAGAAACTGAAACAGGTCAGCTCAGTTCTTCAAGCACAGCTTTCCTAATCCTGGCTTTGGCGAGCTCCTGTGAATTCTTCACATGAAAGCTTCCAGAAAATGTTTTCCCTCCCGTTTCAGCATTTTAATACTGGATTAGGTGACCTGTCTAGACAGATGAGAAAATAACAGGGTATTCTGTGTGTACAGAACCCTGATTTGGAAACCACCCCTACTCAGCAAACAACCTTTACTGTATGATCAGTAGGAGAAGGCAATTAAAATTTAGCAAAAGCTCGAGCTTTCCAACCAGGATCCACGTTCCATTGTGAAATGAACAGGTGATACAAATACATGAATCCTCACTGCACTTTATTTCAGTATCAATTGTACACTTTTCTCGGCTCCCAAGTTAAGACAAGCACATAAAACACAGTTCAGTGTGTTCAGTGCTCTCCCTTCAGCACTTGCCAAGCCACCAGTCAGGGCTCGAGCCAGCGAATATCACCAGGTCCCCTGACACAAAGATAGTTTGGCTTTTTACTTTTTCTTAGTTGCCAAAACCAGTTGTTTCTTTCTCTTTTTTTTTTTTCTCTTTTAATCACAGGGTAGGAAGTGTGTTGGCTGTTGTACTGTGAGTCTCTCTCAGGCTGTAATTTTGCTTTGTGTCCATCTAAGAGCAAGGGTAGCACTAAAGCACAGTGTCACTGAAAGTCAAATTCCCCCGCTTTGTCTTTCTTACAGCCTTCCTGCCCAACAGCCAACAGGCCACAATTAAATATCCAAATACACATCTTTCTTTTGTCTTAAATATACAGCTTTGATCCTCTTATCACATGTGTGTTTCACTCAAGATATTTAAATCACTTCTACTCCCAGACCTGTTCCCTTTCCTCACTATCATCATCCTGCCCCTGCCTCCCTACGTGCCACTACCCCTTCATTGATCCCCTTCTACTTCCTTCATTCAAAAAATAAAACCCTTTAAAAAAAATCCCTGAAACCAACCCCTCCCTGAAAAAGAAAATAAATCCTGAGCATAACTGCTGTTTCCCAGCAGACAAATCTTTGCAAAAATATGTTTTCTAAGCTGGGCATCATTCTACCAACCCAGAATCATGGGTTTCCATTCCTGGCATTTTTACCCTTCAATCCTCTGAGCTCCCCATCCTTTAATCTCTGCTGATCTCAGCTATGAAAAGTTCAGAGGTGTGACAACTTCATGAGGTTTTTTTTCCCTCATTTTGCCAGTAAACCTTGCAGGTCACAAGGAAGAAGCCAGAGAATTAAGGCAGTTCACAACTGCCCTCCTTATTACAACAATGCTCTCTGAGCAGGCTATTCTTCTAGGACCCTTCAGAAAAAGGTCACCAAGGCTCCAACTACTTAAAAATACAAAACCCAAATAAACAAAAGCATTTCTCAAGGAAATCTGCTATTCTTAGCTCACCCAAAGGCTCCCGTGGTAGTACTGTTGTAGCTGTCACGATACAAAGATTTGGGCAAGGCTGAAAACAAGGCTTGTGTGCTTGAAGGCTTGGCTGGGGGTTGGTTGGGATTTTGGGGTTTGTTTGCTGGGTTTTTTTTTTCCATCAGGATTGGTTCATCTTTAAAAAGTGACCTTTCTTCAGACTTCAGGTTGTCTTATACCCATGAGCCATAGCTGTGAGCTCCTGGCATTCTACAAACCCCATTATTTTGGGTGTCCAACTTGCATCTGCTGCCCTCAGCCTTTCAGGTCGTGGAGAGGAGGAGCAATCCATCCTGCTGCTCTCTGTCATTCCCATCTCAGGATGGACAAGCTGAAAGGGAGCTTACAGACCATTTAAAACAGACCTCCAACCTTCCTGAGTGCTCTTATATGGTGTTATATCAACAGTCTTCACATTAACAAGTGTAACAGCCAGTCTGGAGGGTGAGAAATGCAGCATCAACACAAACAAATTCCCTGCTGACTGCACAGACTGAGCAGCCCCAGCATAAAAATGCACCAGAATCACTTTATTCCCTCCAGGTTTTGAAACTATGGGAATTAAGCATCATCCTTAATCAGAAAAACTAAGCAACAATATCCCATGTGTTTGAAAGGAACTCGGATAAAACCAGCAAGACTCAGCTGAAAGACTAAATGGAAGCACAAGAAATAAACACACCACTATTTTCTCATTATTTTAAGTGCAGCTATTCAAGATCCTATCAGCACATGACGGGGCACTGCACACACACGTGTTTGTAATGCAGGTTTGTCATCACAGCCTCAAAGTGTTTACAAACACAGAATGCTTGACACCAAAAGGCTTCATTCAATCTAAGCAGAGACAAAGTGAGACTGAGCAACCAAGAGCAGAAGCTAGAAAAAAAAAATCACAACAAGAATAAAGTATCTCATTTTTAACAGTGACGCTAATCAGCTGCTGAAATCCTTTTCACTGAAGACAGAGAGGATATTGCTTGAAGCTTCCTAATCAGGATTCAATCTATCACAGACGTTTACACTCCAGTCCCACCAGAAGACAGGGCTGTGGTTCCGGGAATGCTCCTGCCCATTCCATGGGTGTGGCCAGGGCAGAGTTGTAAGACAAAATTTTCTGGTCTTTGCACCTCAGGGATCTACCACGATGCAGAACTGTGTCTGTGAGCCCTTGCATTATTAGCAGGGTGTTGTAGAGATGGAACACACATGCAGGTAGTTTCCAGAGATGCCTGAGGAATGGAAATTTGTGATCACCATCCAGTCCAGAGCATCTGGAGGCCCATCTCCTGGGCCTCAGAAAGCAATAAAAAAAATAATAATAACACCAGCAAACTTTTTCATACAGAGTTTCAAAAGCCTTTTTCCAATAGATGCAATAATCTCTATTATTTCATCAGCTGCATAAGGAAAAGTGGTTATCTGAAAGCTCTGTTAGCTAAACCCATTTGCAAAAGCTCCACAACAGAAACAGAAAGGTGAGTTATTCAGCAGATGCAGAGACACTGCAGTTTTTAGGCCATTAACTCATTACACAGCCCAGCACTACTTGTACTGAGCAAGTGCACAGTTGTAATGAGTAACCTTTGCCTAAGCAACTGCAGCAACAGAATTTTCAATTATCATCTCTAATGCACCTTTTTTCCCTAAGCTGAGGGAGAAGTGCTTGGAAAGATTATTCTAGTCAGAGCAATTTTATCTCTCTTAACACCTTTCCAGGCTTCAGACTCAGGCTGTCCCCTGAGCACAGGTCAGGGCAGAACAGATCATATCTCTGAATAGATACAAAAATGAAGTGGAAGGGATTTCTGGGCTGGCCCCAGCACTGCCTGTCAGTGCCTCCCAGCGCTGTTTCCTGTGGTTCTCCACAGCTCCTGGCACAACAAACAGGCATTTTGTAACTTCTCCCTCTTTCCCCCTTTCATCAGCCTCCTCAGACACAAGCACATTAATCCTTACTGCCTGTTATTTCAAGATGCTCTTTCCAAGCTCTCCAGGCTGTAAACATGTCAAACTGGAAGGTACGTCTCTTTTTCCTTTCTCCCTCTTTTTTTCATCCACGTCAAACTCACAATCCTTTCCAGAATCACCATTTACACCCTTTCAGGACGAGGCAGGAGTGTTATAAACTGAACTCAAGTCCCCCACGTCAGTCAGACCCCCAGGTGAACCCAGCCTGCTGTTACAAACTGCCTTTGTACAGTGGTTGTGCAAACACCAGCCCAGGCTGCGACTGCAGCCCAACGGGAGCTTTATGGCATCAGAAGCCGACACACCTCGTTTACTCAACTACCTGGAGAGCTGCAGGAGCAGGATAACAGTCCTCAGCCTCCTACATACATACCAGAGCCCTTCCCAAGCTCATAAACCTGTGTCACTCAGGCACAAGTACCACTGAGATCACAGTTGTCTCATGTTACTCCTGCACATGCCAGCAGCTCACCTCCAACTGCTGGGCTGAAACTACCTGGAGAGTGGCACTTCATGGGCAACCTCGAGCTCAGGCTTCACCTGAGTCAGTATTTTAGTCTGAACAGGTTTGCCAGGTGGATGGAGCAGCTGGAACAGTCACTCAGCCCCAGACCAGCGCTGCTACCCCCTTCTGCAGGCAGCTGCCAGGTGTGGGCAGAGGAGACCTGTTCTGACAGCTCACAGAAACTCAAGTGTTGGTCAGAAGCAGCCCTTGAAAGACCCTACTCAAACCAGGACCATCACCGGCACGGCCTCCCTGAACACAGTGTTTTCCAGCACTTGAAACAAGGAAGACAGATGCAAAATCCCTGCTTTTCCCATCACTGTGACTCCATCCCCATGCTCCTCATCACCCTGTCATGCCTGACCAGAGCGAGGAGCCTTGCAGGTGCTGCAGGGGGGACACGTGAGAGTGGGCAACTCTCCCTGGTCCCAAGCAGGTCTTGAGTGGAGCACCTCCATCACCTCTGCAGCACCCTCTCCACTGCACCCCACACCATCACCACAATCCATTTGTCCTGTGTGCCTCCCCTGTCCCCACCAGCCCTGGGGAAAGAGAGATGACCATGCTCATCTTTCTCACCATGGTGGTACAAACAAGCCAGCACTCCTGCTGCCAGTGAGCAACTCATTAATCCCTTGTATTTCCATAGGCAGGAGCTGAAATGAAGTGATTTGATATCCAGAGAGCTTCTGGAATTTATAGGGGTGGCTATGAGAGAGAAACTGAAGTTGGAACTGAAGACAAAAGCTACAATCCACTAAAATAAACCCAGGTAAAAGCCCAAGCCATCAAGTGTGGCTCGAGGCACCGAAAATGCTGATCTTCCATTAGCACCTACCAGCCCCAGTTACAAATTACTGACCCAGCCCAGTGACTGACACACAGGGAGTGCAGGGCTGGATCAGACATCAAGGAAGGAAAGGCTTTAATAACACCCCACGTGTACTCCTGGACAGCAGCGTGCCAAAATGTTTCCTGTTCTTCCCATACACCAAACCTGCAGCCTCATGCCCAAAACCTCCTCAGCATCCTGCTTTTTTCAAGGCAGGAGAGAACTTCAGGCTGACTCTGAGCTCTTCTTCCTCAGGACACATCGCAAAAGAGACAGAGGGAAACACAGCACTAAAAAACAGAGTCCAGACTCAGGTCTTCAGCCTTAGAAGTTGACCTTAGCTGGGTTTTTGTTCATTTACCTGAAAGCTTTAACTTCATTTACCCACTCACTTCCCAAAATATAACCTCCCCTCATCTCAGGAGGGACAGAGAAATGGCCACACTAAATTGTCTCCTCTTCCCAAGCTGGGAAGAAGCTGTGCTTCTTCAATACACACACAACAAATAATGGACTCTCTAAACTACTCCATTAGTTATTAATGAGAAGCAACCCAAAGCTGCTGGATATTAAAGTTGAGGCCATCAGATCTTATGCAGCCTCCCACCACGGCACCACTGCGTGGTCTTACACTGCTGGAAAAGGAAACAGAAATGTTCGAGTTCTTCAACAACAACAAAAACAAACAGTTCTGACAAACGGTATTTTTTCACAAGTATGACCCAAGACAGGCATCCCCTTTGCCTCTTTCCACACCATCATCATGCAGGAAAAATGCAGGGGGGAGACAGAGAACAAACCACAGAACTCATAGAACCATTCAGGTTGGAAAAGACCCTTAGCCATGAAATTTGACATTTTATAATTAAGTCTGAATCGGCAAAGATGGTGGAACAGGTTCCAGGATAAGACCTCCTGCTATCTCAGAGGTACCGGGCACCTCCTTTGCCACTCAATTTTCTGAGTAGCTTATCAGAAGCTGTGTTGCAAGAAAAGACATATATTGTGTCCAAATCCCTGAGTGATTTGACTAATCAGTCCATGGAGAGAGGGAAATGGGGATGGAACAGCATCTGGGACAAGTGGGTCTTCAAGACAAGGAGGGATGGGAAGCACTGGAATGAGCCACCAGCACCCACTCCTGAAACACTTGTCCTATTAAGCCTCCCCCATCCTCCAGAATCACCGAAAATTTGCTAACTGTGAAAATCTCAGTACTTTTGAACGTTTGGAGGAGATTTAAACAGAAAAAAAAATGGGTCACTGGCTGGTGCTTTTGATCAGGAAACCACTGCACATTTTTACCACTGTGATCCAACTTGTTTTAATGCCTGCAAATATCCCTCGAGTCAAATGAACTTGTTCAAAGCTGATTCACACCAAGGCTACTTCTTAAATTGGGTAGTTGTTGACAAGTAGAATATATTTAACAAGCCCCAAGTGTCTTGGCATGCAGTATAAAGACTTCCTATTATGAGCTGGATGTTGTTTTCTTTAAAGTGAACATATGGGCAGAGCAGGTTGTCTGCCACGGGGCACCTCCATACAGTGCTTGGCACTGACAGAACTGCACGGATATCCAAAAAATAAACCAAGGAATGTCACGCCAAGAACACGGGGGATGAATCACACCATTTAAAACTCGCTGATAAAATGCACCATTATGTGTTTTTCCAAATCCTCCTCATCTGAGGGAAAAGAAAAGAAAATAAATTAAAATAATTGCGTTCCTCTGGCTGAAGGGTACGGTGAGAACGTGGCAGGCCCTGCCAGCTCCAAGGGGATGGGATGGGAGCAGGCCATCTGGAACTACTCTGCAAAGGTCCCTCTGGCAGCCTCTGGAACACCCCTTGGCCAGTGGCTCAGCATCCTGATTTACAGCAAGGGGATAAAATTAAGGACTGGAAGATTTTCTCTACCATCAGATACTCCTGTTGGAGGAGGTCATCATCCTCAAGTGACTCCCAGAGAAATGGGCTGAGAATGAAGTCTGGGCTATGGAGTTTCTCCTGCCTACACAGCCAGCAAGATCAGAACATTGTAGCACTGTGTTTGTGTGTCAGAGGCTACAGTATTTATTACACAGGACACAGCTTATCACAGCAGCAACAAAAAGCACAGCTTGGGCATGTTCCTTGGACAACAGAGGAGGAAATCCAGGAACTCCACTGCTCTGCAAATCCCCTGCAGACTGAACAAGCATGTGCTGTAGCTGAAGCATCAGTACCCCCCTGATTTTGGAAGGCTGCAGATAGGTAAAAGGTCCCACCTACCCAGAAGGCATCCCACAACATCCCTCTACTGCATCACAGAGACAGCTTTCACTGCCAGAACACTCCTTTTCTGCATCAGGAGAAGTTGGAGAGAACAGGGACATCAGAGTGGTGTTCAACCTGCTGCAGTGAATGGGATATCCTCATCTTAACCCTGGGGATAGAAACAGTGATCTAGCCAAAAGCTCTAATGCCACTGGTTTCCAAATCCTATTGACCACCAGAGACCTATCCACACTGTCAGCTGGCCAGAACCTAAACCAGCACAGCAAGCTCAGGACAAAGGGTTAACAGCTCAGGAACAGAGTTGTTGAACTAACTAGGACAAAAGCAACAACCAGTCCCAAACTGGCCTGCCTTTCCCCATGTCTTTGCAAGCTTCCCAGGCTCTGGTTGACCTCCTAGTGGGAATCTTCCCCTAATTCCAGCTCCTCAATCACACTGAGCATTAGGAAGTATCTGCCACTGCTGAGCTCCTGCTGAAAGCAAAGCTTGGTGTTTCAGGACTGTAAAGGGAAGGAGAGAGAGACAGTAAATCACAGGGGGAAAAAAAAGAGGTTATAAACTAAAAAACACTGACATAAAGGATAGAACAATTCTGCAAACAAGTTTCCTGCAGAACTCGTACTCCAGCTGCCAAAAGGAGCTGTATCCCATCCCGCCTGCACAACCGTGTGATCTTATCTTCTCCACCCTCCTTCTCTCTCCAATTGTTTGGGAAAATTAATTGATAAAACCAGCCTTAATTAAATAGGAAACATGCCCGTGTTTGCACAACTCAGTACACAATCCTGTCTCAGTCAAATAAACACTGGTGTCCAAATTACACTTGGGAATTCACTGTGGCTTGGGGTTTTAAATTCGTTGCAGCAAGCTTGGGAGCAAAGTTCCAACAGGAGTCTTTTCTTCTCCTCCCATCCTCTCTACTAGGAGGAGACAGAATAAATCTACAATGCAGAGAGGCTCAGTATTGGTTCCAGCTCAATGTGTACATGAGGATCATTTCAGGACACACCATATGAGACACACTAGCCCAAAAGCAATTATTTTTTCTCACCACTTCTCAGAACCCAGACCAACCAAACTGCCCTGAAATAGCAGCACAGCTCTCGAAATAGCATCATTTCTTCTCTTTTTGAAAGCAACACCCACACTCAGTCTTTGATTTCAAGCCATCCCCGAGCAGTTACCACTTCTTCACCATTCAAGCCACAGGGAAAATCACTAAATCCAACAGAAACACCACGGGAAGAGAGCCAAAATTAGAAAAGCCAAACACCACATGGATTTACTCCCACAATAACTGGATCGACTGCAGCCTGGAACAGACCAGACGTGACTCCAGGAAAAATATGTCTCTCCAGGTGCAGCTGTGTGGAGGGGACTTCTCCTGGGCTCGTGGTTGAAGGTAAACCACATGTTCCAGCTTTAAGGCAGCAGACATACAACCAGGGCTCGCCTCAGCACGCTGAGATACACAGCCTTCTCCATCCTGCTGTCTGCACAAACATGCTCACACAGCAGCCCAGAGCCCAAGGCAGGGGAATTCAGGTTGGGAAGCATGTCCTTGGATCCTGAGGAGGCCTGGTTTATGGCTGGCAGACTGGCTGGCTGAGGTCTGTACCCACCCTTGAAGAAGACTGGAGCTTTCCCCACAGATTTGCATGCAGCAACAAGAAATGTTTTAACACAAAAGCATCGACCTTCTCCTCCCTATACATTGTGTGCATCCAGGTAACCTGGAGATATCCAAAGGAAATCAGCACTGCTATGGAAAACCTCTTACACAGGAATATATCCCTGCTATAAAGCAACAGAAGCAACTCATCCTTGCTGAGTGATTTTCCTCCCGTGTGTGAAATGGAGCAGCGAGCAGAAACAGCTCGTGAATCATGGAATCACAGAATAGTCTGGGCTGCAGGGGACCTTTAAAGGTCAAACGAAATCAAAGACAAGAAACAGAAGGGTGGGTGAGGAAGGAGATGAAAACACCACAGTGACACCTTGGGCTTTGTTCCCACCTTGTTGCAAACTTCAAAACAAAGCCCGAGGATGAAATTTTGTCTGGAGATTTCAACAGAAAACCTCCTCCCATCGACTTCTTGTGCTTTGAGGTTAGTAAGTGCCTTGCAGGCAAGTGCAGCCTGGAGTGCCATGGGATGCACTCCAGTGATGGATTATCACTGCTGCAAGGTGCCTTTCATTTCTCCCGACACACCTGAACTCAAAACAATCCTTCTCTGTGACAATCAAGACATTTTAATGGAAAAAAAGGAAGTTTACTTTGTATTGATCCTCTTCGTGAAACTGTGCCTCAAACAGCTTCACAGAATTGAGATAAAACGTTGCTCAGAGAGAGAAAAATTAAATAGCTCAGGCTGAGAAAAAAAAAGGACAGATTTTAGATCTAAGAGATTTTTCACAGAGCAGGAAGACTTGTCATATGGTAAACAGCAGAATCTTGGAACTGGGACATTTGAGATTTATCTCTTCTTCCACAGTCTTCCAATGTGACTGGGGTAAAAGAATGACAATCCTACCCGTAACTTGCTAAAAATTTAGCACAATTTCAACGTGTTCAGGTGGGAGCTCATTTTATTCGGCACACCACGCTTGATCCTCCCAGTGCCTCGGCTTCACCCAGTGTAAAACAGCACAGGCACCTGGCTGTGGCAAAAAAGCATTTCCATTAATGCCCTCAAATGAAAAGGAATCAGCGTAAGGTATTAGATCCCCACCAGGACTGAGCCATGTGCAAGCCAGATGAGGTAACAAGCCAGTAAACTTCAAATCACTGCTTGCATCCATCCCATAACTACATGCTGAAATCCCTACAGATAGGCTGGCATGTTGGCAGGGAAAATTTGTCATTTCTAAATTTAGCAGACACTTCAATCATTGTGTGATGCTTCAAAAGCAATGGAGATGTAAAGTGGAGTTTGTAGGACAACCATTTAAACCGAAATGAGAGCTCCGCTCACTGAGCAAAGGCTTTTCTTAATTCCCTTCCTGTTTGGACAATTTGATCCACTGCTTTTTTCTCCACTACAACCACAAAGGTCTGTCCTGCAGTGAATGGATAGGCTTTTTTTCTGGGATAACTTCCAGGTTAAAGAGAAAGGATTTACACTTGAATGAAACATAGGCACTGTATTTGGAAAATTTGTTTTGAAAACTTGGGAAGGAAGCAAAGCCTCCTTCATTTAAAAAGGGACTCAATTAACATTCTCCAACAAGTCTTCCTATCGAAAGAACAGTACTTGCTGGGGGACATGTGATCCGAAACTTGTTCTCCTCACTCACAATGTCCCTTTCTGAAACACAGGGCACCGCTCTGGGGAGACACGAGGATCTTTGCGCAGCTCTCCAGAGCCCTGCCTGTCACAGGCAAGGCCTTGACTCCAGGCGTCAGATCTTCTATGACTTAAGCTCAGGAAACTTAAAATAGTGCTTAAAGACCCTAATGAAGACCTACAGTGACATCATCCCACTGTGGATCCCTCTACAAGGACAGCTCATCCATGCCCAGCCAGGGCGGCAGGACGAATCCTCAGCGCGCAATTGTCAACTCCTCGTTTTTCTGAAAACAGCACATTTTAAAATCTGTCAAGAAGACACTAATGACCAAGCAAGCAGGTGTTCTGCTTTTGATTTCTGCATTTCTGGGTGTAGGTTTGATCTGCAGCAGGCAGCAGCCAGACAGGACCAGCCTAAGGGTTACCTTGGTTTTGAAAAACAATCCTGCCAGAGCTGGGCATGCCCAGATATTGCCGACATAGGAGGAGGAAAACAAGCTATGCCATCATTTTTTTCCAGCTAAAGTTAAAGGGGAAAAAAAAAAGGCTACTGACAATTTAATATGCACTTTTATTTCTGAATTCCCTTATCAACTGCACATGACAGAGCATTCTTCACCCTTTAATAAGTACGGGTTGAAGTCGAGCCTGACTGGAAGTTGATGACGGATTGAGAATGGGAGTCCATGTCATTACACAGCAGATTGGGACAGGAGATAAAAGGCATTATTAGTGGATATTGCAACAGAAAACATGCAACCATCACCTCATTCTGGAACCTTCTGCAGCAGACCACTCTCCTTCATTCCTTCTGGATGCCTCCAATTGCAATGTGACCCAGGTATGTGCAACAGAAAGGAAAAAGTTACCTGTAGCTCCCCCCCATCAGTGCCTCAGTGGGACTACGGAGGGAAAACAAGGACACAGAGCTTGTGCCAGTAATCTGGATGCTGAGACGTGAGCTACCCCTTGGAAAAAATATGATTTTTCCCCGCTGACCATGCTTTTAGTTCAGGTGTGGATAACTATAAAAACTCTTCTGTATTCAGCTGATATCCTTTAGATCATCCAAAATAAATTGGTGGTTTGGGAGTTTGTATAAACCAAAATGGACCAAACGCCCTGAAATCTTTTCCCACCATCCAAAATAAAAGCGATTTAAGAGTTTTCCTATTAAATAAGATTTTCCAGGGGAAAGTCAACAGGCTCTAAATTCCCAATACAGTGGAACACAATACAAGTGCCTCCCTCTTAACCCTTACTGACCACAAACACAGATGTCAAGACAGAAAGCAGCAGAGAATCCTCTAAACATCTCATGTAAATGAACCACAAGGTACTTTGCACAGCTGGTAAATGAGCTGCTCTGTGATAAGCACACTTAGCAGAGTTTACATTTCCTTAAGACACTTGAAGATTAAGAGGCCTGCTCCTGTCTTTCCTGCCAACTACAGGCAGATGCTGGACAGCAAAACAAGGTGAAGGTACTTTTCAGATGAGGTGAAGTAAGAAATAATTGAAAAGCTGTAGGCAGCTCACCCAAGATACAGGGCCAAAAGTTGGGCTCAGCTTGAGCTTTGTGCTAAAACCCTCCATCCATCCAAAGGGCATCCATCCCAAAGGCATCCAGCATCTGGACACGACACAGTTCACACAGTCACTCTCCCATTACCTTGAGCTAAAGATCCCCTTGGCAGATGGATCTTTTGCACCTTGTAGAACTTTCTCCTGAGAATATAACAGGTGGTGACAACTCATGAAATGTGCTCATATTCACACATCTTTAAATAAAAACACTCATCTACAGAAGTCTGGCTTTGTTTTCGTTATGCCTTTGAAGAGTCAATCCACTCCAAAAGTTTAGAACTGGGTAACTGCAGTAATTTCATCTTCTCAGGAAAGAAAGGGAAGAGTATTTAATAATCAAAGAGGTTCCTCCCCTCCACGTATAGAACTGGTCATACCAACTCCTGTGAAAGCTTTCTGATCCTGCACAGCTTCATGTACTGGAAACAAGCTTTAGGACCAGGAACTTGCTGCAAAGTCCAGGTGTCCCACACACACACAGAAAGAGAGAAGCATATTCTTTGCTATAACACATTGGATTAATCAACAGGGACAAAGTGATCCTGCACGTTTTATCAAAAGTCCCCTCTGAGAAGGATTTAACCACTAGAAAAACTGTGCTTTTAAAAGTGAAGCTGCCTGGCCAACGTGGGCAAAGTCTGAAAGTGCTGCAACTCTTTGCTCTGGGACTCAAATATTACTGTAAATTTTGCAGACATACAGAGCCCCTGCCTCAGGAAGTTGCTGGAACTGAAGTGAGGGGGACACGGCCCCGTATTTACACCACTGCCCCACTGTGCATCTTCTTGTGCCCATTTGTCACCGAGCACATCTTCCCCTCCCTGCTCCAAAGCAGATTAAGCTTAATAAACTTATGTAGTTGTGAAGTGTACTGCCTATTATCCAATTAGACAGCTAACGAGATCTGAGTAGCAGCACGTAGGCACCGATAACTGCCGGCTGATACCTGGTACGGATTAGACACGTTCCTTATTTTTCCAGCCCTTGCAGAAAAAGGGTTGGGATTGGTTCAAAGGCTGCTCTGAAGACTGGATTCAGGTAATTGTTTAATTTTGTTTGGGACCCATGAGCACATCACGTTTGTTTCCTCTTGATCTCCTGGAGCTGTCACATCGCAACCGTCCTGTTACGAAACTCCTGATAAATCTGCTGTGACTTGCTCACCTAAACTTTCAGTACAGACGGGGCAGATCCCATCACCTTTATGGTCCCTTCCAGCTTCAGAAATCTATGGAGCAACAAAGAAAAACGTCCAGAAGTGATAAGGACATTCAGAAATGCTTCTTTATTAGCTCTGATGCTGTTTCACACGATATTCCCGTAAGGAAACACGAATCGGATGCAATCGCCATCAAACGGCTGCATGACAACACCGTTCTCGGAGCGTAATTATCAAGGGTTTGTTACCTAACTGGGAGAGCACTGGGAAGCGGGTCCAGCCAGGCACAAGGGCTGTGCAATATTTTCATTACCAGTCTGGATGACAGACTGGAATGTATGGCCACAAACCCAGCAGATGATTCAGCCGGGAGGGTTTGCAAGCACCGTGGCGTACAGATTTCAATTTCTAAATTATCTTGATGCGCTGGTCTAGTTATGACAAGAGGAAATACTTGAGCAAGGGAAGTCACAGGTACAAATGCAAAAATGGGGAGCAACTTCCTATTCAGCAAGACTCCAGAAAAGACTCTGAGAGGGTCAAGGCAAAACTGGGAGGTTCAACAGTGTCCCATAGCTGAATAAAGGCAAAGCTCAGGGTATGATGCACAGAAAGACTCAGCTATGCCTTGAAAAGTCTTGCCCTCGGGTGCTCACTGTGTGCAGCTGCTGTGCTTTTTGTGAAAGCAGACCTGAGAGAATCCTGTGGAGAACAACAAAATTAAAAAACACCAGGTATGAGATTAGCTGGGTCCATTTAAGCCAGACATGTTCCTAAGAACAGACTAGCTCAGGCAAGCAAGCAGGACACGGCCTGAGGGGAGTCTCCTCCATCCAAATCCAGCAGGAAAATTCAGAGTTTCACTCTCCTGAGTTTAACCCTCTGGCTTTAATCTTTGTTTAAAACAAAGGTAATGGCCATGAATGTGTATGGAAAGAACAAAAGACCAGGGGCTCATCAACATAGAAGAAGAGGCCAAAAACTACTTTTTAGAATCCCATGTGCTTTTACTTCTCACCCCCCTTCTCCCAGCTCACTCACCCCACTGAAAAGTTCCACATAGGTCAGTTTTTCACTGACAATAGACAAATTTTTCACTGTTTTGAAGCAACTCCCTCATTAGCAGATCTTTTAAAGTGTGACCATCCTAGAGACACTTAACTTGTTCTCATGAACGGGGAGATACGGATTGGATGGGTGGAACACACAGCTTTAAACTGCCAGAGGGCAGGGTCAGATTGGATATTGGGAAGAAATTCCTCTCTATGAGGATGGGGAGGCCCTGGCACAGCTTGCCCAGAGAAGCTGTGGTTGCCTCATCCCTGCAAGTGTCCAAGGACAGACTGGAAGGGGCTTGGAGCAACCTGGGCTAGTGGAAGGTGTCCCTGCCCATGGCAGGGGGTTGCAACTGGATGGTCTTTTAAGGTCCCTTCCAACCCAAACCATCCTGTGATTCTGTGACTCTCTGGTTAAAATTTGGTTGGATCACTGAGCTCGAAAGGCAGGAGCCAGCAAATTGGAAAACATGATGGAAGAGAAGAGAATGAGGGAACAGGGTTTGTTAAACTTGGAGAAGAAATGGAAATTAGTAGGGGATTCAACTTACACCTTCCACTATCTAACTGGGGGGGGTTACAGATGGAGCCAGACTCAAATGGTAGAAACAAAAGGCAACAAAACAATGGGCATGACTGGCAGTGGGGGAAATTCTGATCAGACAAGAGGACAATATTCCTCACCACAAGAGTAGTAAGCATGGCATCAACCTGCCATACTTGACTGGAAAAGGCTCAAAATTTGATCAGAAATGTTCACAAAAAACCTACCTTTGATCCTGGCCCTGTCTGGAGCAGGAGGTCAGACAAGGGAGCTCCAGATGTCCTATTCCACCTCAGTTAATCTCCAGTTCTAAGAAATCTTTATCAAGGAACACTGAACAAGGGAATTTGCCCAGTAGTCTACATCACTCTACACCTGTTCAGTGCTAACAAGTACTTTAGACTCAAAAGCTGTCAATAAAATACCTTCCATATGACTAAAGCTGCCAGCATCTGTAACTGAGGGAGAAAAAAAGAGTAAGGAATTAAACACTAAAAACTTTCACTGCCACTGGAAACAGAACAAGAGAAACTGGAGACTCACGTTATGCAAGCTGTACAGAAGCTCTGGAGAAAACTGTGAGGAATTCAAAGAAGATACATAGTGATAGTTCAAACAATAAAATCCAGACTGCTCCTCCCTACCTGCTCTTCCCACCGCAATAAACAGGAGCTGATGCCAAGAGATGTTTCAGACCTGTCCAGACCAGCCTCCTTTTTGGTGAGAGCTTCCTCAGTTGTCTCAGGACAAAGGTGTGCAGACACACCTTTCACACAAACTTCCTACTCTCTCCCACTGAAAGGTATAAGAGGTGTTAACAGATCCAGAGAAAATGCCTGGAACAATATACACAGACAAGTTTTTCCTTCTTCCCCCCCCCACAATAAAGTGAAGCAGTTTACCTTAGTAAATAATGTTTCTAGTGCTTATCTGCTGCGTTTTCTGTCACGTTTTATGTCTGAGCGCTCTCAGAATAATCTTCACATCCACGCTTTACCAGCTTTAGAAATGCATGAATAACCGAGTCCTTCATGGAAACAAAGATACAGGAGATACAAAATCAGATGCAGGGAGAGTAACCACTGCAGGGAGGGAGAAGAGAAGGTCACTCCTGAGCTCCAGCTGGGAGGTCAGAGCAGGAAAGCACAATGCCTGAGCTGCAATCGAGCTAATCGTGGGCAAAGCCTTGGTCTGAGCAGCTGGCAAGGACCTTCACCTTACAACAGGGAGGAACCACTCTGGAACAGCCAGAAATCCATAACACATGCCTGTGGAAAAGCACTTGAGCAAGAAGAGCATGTGCCCTGTTTCTATAGTGGGTAGAAAGAAGAAGCCATAAGGAAACCTTTTGTGACAAAACACTTTATGTGTGCTCTGTCCAAAAATAAAATGCATCCATCATACCCCAAGGTCCACATGAGAGTCACAAAATGGTGTTTGCTGGCTCACTACAGGCAGGTCCAGGCAAGTTTTGGGCCCTGAAGCTCAAGAAAGACACGATCCAGAGATTCCCAAAGGCTGCTCCAGAGGATGGAACAGCTCACTCTGTACAGTAACAAAAGGGCAAGAGGGCAGCAATCCCCAACTGCAGCACAAGAAATCAAAGTCAGAAACTAGGAAAATCTTGGTAATGGCAAGAACAATGCAGGACTTTCAAGGATCACCCCAGGAGGACGGGGAAAGTCCATCACTGGAGGCTTTTAACAACTGTGTTGGACAAACATCTGCTGGGAAAGTTTAGATAGATCTGACCCAGTCTTGGGGCAGAAGGTCGGATTAGACAACTTAAGGTCCCTTCCGGCCCCGCTGCTCTTTGCTTGTAACAGAAACATGACAGCAGAACATGTCAACAGCAGCCCCAGAGCACAAGAGCTTCCCTGATATTTGTATCATACACTGGAGAAACTCTGTAAGATCCCATGTGCAGCAGCTGCCCATTCCCACATGGTACCTGCTTCCTCCATTCCTGGAGGAGTAATAGAGACAACATAGAGCTGGACTCACAGAACAGGCACAGCCTGAGCTTCCCAGCACAGCCTTCCCAACGAGAAAGCCCCTCTCCCACCCCACAGCATGGAGATAGTTATTAACAGGAGCACAATCCACACTTTTCCTCCCATTTGCCTCCTTCCCATCTCACTCTGCAGTCAGAGCAGCTCTCTCTTTTTTTTTTGTTTGGTGGTTTGTTTTTTTTTACCTTAGGTCTTTCTTCTGTTTCTCCCTGGACTATTTTCATGCGTAAGATCTTCAGCCCTGGATCCCACCCCAAGGGAATCCGGACACAAAAAGATAAATGACCCAACACTTCACCCTAAAGCCCACAGTCACATTCAGCCAAGTCCTCCTCAAAGCCCAAACAGAGACACCAGATGCCACTGGAACACTGGAGAGATGGTGTGAGCTCCCCACGACAAGAAAGGGACATTCAATTCAGTCTGCTTGGAGGACTCTGTGCTCCTGCAAGCATTTAATGAAGAGCACAAACTGTTCTGTGGGATCAGAACATCCAAACAGCAGAGCGTAAACTGCAACCTCCAAAGTACCAACCTTTACCTCAGCTTTAAAGCTTGGCCTATCAAAGGGGTTTTAGGGAACTTTTGCTTCCTCACATGCCTCCCCAGTCTCCCCCCAACTCCTCCTGGCTTATTCTTGCAAATCCAAAGTCAATCTCCAAGCTCTCAGTCGCATCAGCCCATGGAAGAACACAATAAGAAAGTGTTCCCAGGGAAAAATACCCATATGTGTGTGCTTGGGAGCACATCCCAGATATAACCCCACATGTGTGTGTGTTTGGGAGCACATCCCAGATATAACCCCACATGTGTGTGTGTTTGGGAGCACATCCCAGATATACCCACACATGTGTGTGTTTGTCAGCACACCCCAGCACATCTGAGGGCACAGTTATGCAATTCCAGAAACCTTAGATCCAAGTTTGCACTGTCCTTAAGGACAGCCCTGTCTCTGTGGTGCTGACAGCAGCAGTCACGGGACAGGCCAAAGATTGGATCCAACTGAAAAATAACCCCATAAAAATAAGTAATAATCCACTGCCAGGTGTGTGGGTTCCCTGACCAAGACCTGTCACCCACAGTCACAGCAGGACATGCACAAGAATGGGGTGAACCCTTTTACTAGAAGTAGTGTTTTAAAATTGTGTAAGTCACCCTAGAGTCTGTGCCCTGCCAGGGCTGGAGAACAGTTATGCAAGAGAGGAAACGAGCAGTCAGAGACAGGACAGCTCAGAGAAAACATCTCTGTGCAGTTCCACTCCTGGAACCAGGGGCTTGCACAACAACGCTCCCTCCAGCTTCCCAGGCTGTCCCAAAGGGTCTGTGAGCTTCAGGAGCTCAAGCAAAGGATTACCAGACACGTCCTCCCCGCAGAGTCCTCTGGGATCACAGCCCTGTCAGATTCCAAAAAAGAAAATCCTGTTAGAAGAAGATTGGAGATCAAAGCAGGAGGTTACACCTACATCCTGGAACATGCATGCCCATGGGAGAGGAGAATTTTTAATTCAGCTTCAGACTAAGTGCCCATCCAACAGAAACATCAGAAACTCTTGCATATTACACCTGTATGAGGGCCTTGGGAGAAAATCCATTCCCCACCTGTCCCAAAAAATGAACTAAACTGAACTGACTCTTAGAAAAAGAACGAAACTCTTCCTTTCCTATGCAATTTCCAGCTTAAGGATAGGCCAGGACTACCTGCTTCATTTAGCACAAGGCATTTTCTGGATATATCAGCTACAAGGGAGCTTGAGCAGGCACTTCACAAAAGAAATGATCCAAACCAACATGCCTTTTTTTTTTTCTCTCCTCCTCAAAGTGTGCAAACATCATTATATCCTGTCCAATATTTCAGTCATGCCAAGCATGCCAGCAAAACCTACGCTGTTCCAGGCCACTCAGCTCAATCTAGAGGACACACTAAAGAAAAATCTGGCATTATGCAGAATAATGAATGAAGAAATGAATAACTAAATATCCATTCTTCAAAAATTATCTACATCCACTTAGTTCTCTTCTTCGTCAGCCAGGAAAACAAATATTTTCCTACTCCTTAAACAGTAGTTCCTGCCTTTGAACTCAGTAGGTACACACACACACACACACACATACACATGAAGTAAAAGTGGAATTAAATGAACTTTTCAAACCATTATAAAGACTTTGCAGCCCTTTAAAGACCTATTGCATAAAAGAAATGCATGTGACCAAAGCAAAAAATTCCCCACAAGCTGAAATTGTCTGTGTTTACGTCATTGCAGCTCTCTGGGCTCCCCACAGCTGAGACTCTCCTCACTCACTGCAACCTCCATTCTGCCACTGATCTGCTCCATGGCCTCCAGTTCTCCCTCTTGGAAGTGGGATTAACATGGTCTCAGAGCATGATGTGGAAAACCCCTCCGAAGAGGGAATATGCAACAACCAAAGCCCTGTGTAAATCACTACCCCCGGGCTGCAAAATGTGTTTCCCTCAGGCCCAGCAAGCTCCCAGCCACCATCATTTTGAGTTATCCCAGAGCAGTAACAATAGCTGCCTTGTTTAACCAATCCTTAAAGGATGGGTTGGTAGCAGAGACCTAGCCGGGAACAGCTCAGGGATCAAACTCCAGCATGAACAGCAAGGACGAGCTTTTTGACCCTTCTTGCATTACATTCCTGCTGATGAGCTCATCTCACTACCTTCCGAGCAACCCAGGCCTTTCCCGGTGCCAAATCGCTCCCTGCTGCACCTCTCACCTTCCCTCACATCTCAGCCTTGTAACGTCATGGCCCTGGCCCCAAAATGTCTCAAAACAAAAACTCCAGCCACCAAAAAAAGAAAAAAAAAAAACACTAAAATTTCACTTAAAACCAAGGATATGATTAAAATTCACCAAACACCACCATTGGTTTAAAATCTACTGCATTTAAAGATTTCCCCAGGAAAAGGTCACCAGTACACAGAGCACATCCTCCAAAGCAAACGTCCCTGTCACAGTGCTGTCAGGTTCAGATGGCAAATATGTTGTTATAAAAACCCTGTGTGGTGTGTTATCCACAGCTCAGAGCTGCTGGTTCAATCACAGGATGGTTTGGGTTGGAAGGACCTTAAAGACCATCTTGTTCAAACCCTTTGCCACGGGCAGGGACACCTTCCACTAAATCAGGTTGCTCCAAGCCTCACCCAACCTGATCTTGAACACTTCCAGGGATGGGGTAACCACAGTGTCTCTGGACAACCTGTGCCAAGGCCTCCCTACCCTCTGAGTAAAGAACTTCTTCCCAATACCAAATCTAAACGTTCCCTCTGTCAGTGTGAAGCCATTTGCCCTTGTCCTGCCACTCCAAGCCCTTTTCCAAATCCCTCTCCAGCTCTCTTGGAGTCCCCTTAAGGCCCTGGGAGATGCTGGAAGGCGTCCCCAGAGGCTTTTCTTCTCCAGTCTGAACACCCCCAGCTCTCTCAGGCACTCACCTACAGTCCAACCCCTAGCCCGGGGTCCCTCAGCGTTCTGGCTCTAGTATCCAAAGCCTTTTTTTCCCATGCAATAAATAAAGAACACACTGTGTATTTTGGTGATGCAATGGGCACCACATGTGGTCAGATGAAGGGAAGGACTGTGCCATGAACTCCCTAAGGAGCACACATCCTGTACAGCAACCCAATGCAACACCGACTGATGGTCTCCTCTTTAATAAAAGTCAGTCGTACGTGGTCGAGTTTAACCTCAACAGGCTTTATTACAGGTTGCAACATCCTTTCACAAGGTACAGGGAGGAGCTGAACCTCACAGACTCCCCAAAATTATGCTTATAATTGTACACAGACACAAAAACAGGACCTCGAAATAAGGTTCTTGAAAACCCACCCTCCAGAATGGAGCCACACCCCCGTGCAAGAGCCGCACCACATCCCTGTGCTCTTCAGGTGCCACCCGTGCACGTGGTGGTAACTGGAGTAGCCACCAAGTTTTATTTTCTGAGCAGTTCATATTCCCACTCGTGGTATTTCTGGAATCTTTTCTTAAAACACAAAGAAACCACTGAAATATTAGATTATATATTATATATATATATATATATATATATATATATAAAGCAGAGATTTGAGACTAATTTCCATGGCGACTCCTATAAACTCCAGTGCACACACCCACAGGCCCTCCACGGGGAGCACAGCAAAGCCAACAGATCCACAGAGCCGATGGGAACGGGACACAGCATCAAGGTGGCTGGAAATTTTCATGTGCCCTCGACAGCAAGACAACAAGGACGGTAACATGGCCTGGAAAAACCACAAAGGTGGTTTCGAGATGCCATTTGTTAAATCATTTGCTTCTCAGGAGTCTGTAATGGGATGAATTGGTTGCATTTGGGTTTTTTTTTTTATGGCAGTGCTTCTATTCCCTATTCCCACGGTGGGTTACCATCCCCCTCCCATGTTACTGCTGTGCTACAGATTATTTTTTGCACTCAAGCAGAGAAGGACAGATCCTTAAGCCACATCCTTAAGCCAAAGGTTTAGACTCCCTCTTGAGAAGGGAGAGTTCAAATCCATTCTTCACCCACATCAGTTCCAAGAGGCAATCTTTATACCCCTTTAATTTATTATTTATCCCTCTGACATAATGTTTTAGCTCACCAACAGAGCTTAAAAAATCAGTTATTTAATTTCCATAGACTTGACTTCATTAACTTCTGGAGAGGACTAATGTTTGTGGCCACTGGGAGAAGGTATTTCTACATTTTTCCATTTTCTGGTCTGTTAATTACAATTACTGAGAGAGAAGGAGACAGCGGTGAGACTTGTGAAACACAGCAGGCTGTGCTTTAACATTTGTAAAAGGAACAGAGAAAATAATTTCTCTCTCTTTTTTGTATAACCCAATCACACAAAGTAAATCCACAGACTTCAGAAGTCAGCATCACCATTCTCCTTGGGAACTCATTTGGGCCAGCAGGAATTTAGCTGGAGAACCTCAGATTTGATTAGAAGGGATTACTTTTCCGTGGGATGACAGGAGCAGAAAATACAAAGTGATATAAGTGGCACTGAGAGACAGGCAGATACACTTTGGAGGCAGGCAGCAGGATGCAGGAATACTCCTCCAGCCTTCTGAGGCAGAGACAGGCAGGAATCCAACAGCATTTGAGGGATGGAAGATGGTGAAAAACCCAAACTGCACTACTTGGCAAAGGTGGAGGTCAGTAAAAGCCCCATCACACCTCTTAGACCAAAGGATGCTGTGGGGAGCCCGTAAGCTGCTGAGTCCCCTGTTTGTGAGGAATGTTAACAATTTGACTGAGCTTTCCAAACTCCACCTCAACTCCTTCAACCCCACTGAGTCAAGTGAGATCCCTACATCCCAGGTTTCAGAGACACCACAGCTGACTCATGACAGCACATTTTGGTGGGAGACACACAACAGGAGAAAGCCCTTTCAGCGCAAACCAGAGAGGGACATCCAGGAGTGCTTTCAGCAGCAGCAGAGATGAGGACAGGGGATCCCTCATGGATCCCAGGACATGTTGCAGTGTGTTTGTGGGGTTCCAGCCACACACCCCAGCATTCCAGGGAAGAGTGGCACAAAGCTGTACAGCTCCAGAGCAGCTGCTCCATGGAGCCAAAGGATGGAGAAGGAAAAACAACCACAGCTAACAACATCAGCCAGCATTTTCAGGACTTAAAGCCCCAGAACTCTGCGCCCATTCCCATACATAGCTCAGCCAAAATACCAGCTGGATGCTCCTCCAAACCAAAAGATGCCCAGGTAAACATTTGAGCAACTACACAATGATTTGGATCCAGGCACTGAGTCAGACACAAGACCTTTGGATCTTTGCCAGCTCAGTAGTCATCCAAAACTGCTTCCTAGTCCAGCTACCCACTCCACAACAGCGGCACGGGGGAAAGGCAGCACTGGCTTTTTTTAGAGGCACAGCCAGCTGAAACCACGGAGCTTGCTACTCCCTACAAAACACGGTACATCTGTTCCACAGCAGTGCCATAAAAGATTAGTAAGTGCTGGGCTAACAGTCTGGAAAGGGAAAAGGACCTAGGAGAGCAAAATGTTATCACTAAGTCAATAAAACAACATCTGTAAAGGACTGAGAACATAACAGCGTTCTTGCACAACACAGAAATGCTCCTGGGCTGATTTCTTGTTCTCCACTAAACCTGTCTGGTAACTCTGGGAGTAGGGCTGCGTCGTACAGGCTACGGGAAAAGTGGATCAACAGGGTGAGCTAAGGACAGAGCTCTGGGCTCGACTCTGTTTGTGCAGGATCGTGGAGTGGATGCACGTTAGCTGATACATATGGTTTCGCTTTTACATAAAGCTTGTGTTTACATCTGATATATCAGCACATACAGCTGGCCCCGGCACCGGGTTTGAGGCAGAGCGTCCATACACCACACACAGCACTTTTTGGGGTGATCAGAGCAAGGATCCAGCGGAGCAGTTCCGCGTCTCGGGGTGAGGATGTAAATTGCTGAAATGCTTTGTTTTGAGGGCAGGTTCGGTAGCTGACAATTGGCTTTGTGCATTTCAGCGCCGCGAGTTCAGGGCTAACCCCTCATCTATCACAGCGACCTCAAAGAGGAGCAATTCCGAAGAAGTCAATGGATTTGACTGAAAACGCCAGACCGGTGCGAACTGCCAAGCCCCCGGTATTGTAACAGCTTTGTGTAAACAAGAAACACCGAGCGAGCCTTCACAGCTCGTCATTTACATCCCGACCACGGTGACTTCCCCACTTAACCTTTCCTCTTCGTGTCATCGCCTGGAATGCCAAGGCGGGGAATGCGGAGGCGCGCATCGCGTGCGGGAGATACGCTTACATCAACACACAGAGGGGGGAAAAGAGATGCAAAGCACCCCAAAATCCCGACACAACCACGGGCTTTTCTGCCCTGAGTCGAAACAGCGATCCACTCTCCCACCCTCCCCAAAAACAGGGGCAGGGATGACACCGCACCTGCAGCCTCCTGCTCTGCACCTGAGCTGGGGTGTCGAGGGTCTGAGGAACGAGGGTTGGCACGTTCCTGGGGTGTTCTGGTGTGTGTGGGATGGGGCACAGGGAGTGACCCCTCAGGATGGTGTGTGGGATGGGGCACAGGGAGTGACCCCTCAGGATGGTGTGTGGGATGGGGCACAGGGAGTGACCCCTCAGGACGGTGTGTGGGATGAGGCACAGGGAGTGACCCCTCAGGACGGTGTGTGGGATGGGGTGCAAGGAATATTCCCTCAGGGTTCAGTGTGGGACGGGGCACCGGGCTGCACCGTCAGGGTGGTGTGTGGGATGGGACACAGGGAACCACACGCCTCGGGCAGGTGTGTGGGACAGGGCACGGGGAACGGACCTTGGAGCGGCTGGGGCAGGTGGGTGTGTGGGATGGGGCGCAGCGAACGGCCCCTGGAGTGCTGTGGGCAGGTGGGTGTCGGGGACGGGTCCCGGGTCGCCCCCTCAGACAGCCCCCGCTCTCTCCCCGGGCCGCCCGGGCTGCCCCCGCCGAGGCGGCACCGGCCCTCCGGCCGCAGGTGCCGCTGAGGGGGCCGAGGGGACCCTCGAGGGGACCAGGGGGCCGCCGCCGCCGCCGCCCCCCGCCCGGCTCGTACCTCTCTGTGCAGGTGCCGGAGGGGACTGTCGGGGTCTGGGCGCCCGCCCGGCTCTCGCCTCGCTGCCCTCCCGCGGCTGAGCGGCTCCCGGCGCTGCTGAGCGGCGGCTGCGGGCACTGCGGGGCCAGAACCAGCGCCGGCCTGTTTTCCAGCCGCCTCCCCTGCGGCCCGCCCCGGCTCCGCCTCGAGCGGCCCCGCCTCCTCCTCCGCCGCCGCTTCCCCCTCCTCCTCGGCCGCTTCCTCCTCCCCGCCCGGCAGCCCGGGCGGCTGGAACGCGAAACTTCAAGGTTAAGGACACCTATTCCACGAAACGAGCGCGTTAAACCCGATTTTCTTCCTGAACACGAAGGGTCTTTTTCGCCCTTCCCGGTCGCCGCCGCGCTCCGAGGCTGCTGTGGTGTCCCCGCTCCGAGGCGTTCTGCAAACCACAGAACGGACCCGGCGTGGAAAAGCGCTTAATTCACGTGCAGTTTTTTTCCTGCTCCTGTCCAGACAATGAAATTAATCTCATCGGAGCCCATCTCACAAACTACAGCCCAGCCCACGGGGGACCAGAAGACCACAGCCCAGCACAACCCTCTCCGAACGCCGTCAGGTTTTCTTATCTCCCGGCGTCCGTTTTCCCCTTCTGCCACTCAGTCCTATCAGTGTTTATGCAGTTGCTCGAGGCAGTGTGATATAGAGAAGAAAAATGCTATAGAAAATCAAAAATAGGCGTTGCTTTAAGCTTTTTTCAGCCCGAAGACCTCTAAAATCCACTGGAGGGTTATGTCCCTCTTGCAGGGCAAGCAGCCTCAGAACAAGGGACGTCTCAGCCAAAGCCCATTGCAGAGACTCAGGGTTAATAAACCCCCTACCTCCTCCTTCAGGGGTAGGGTACAGCAGTGGGGGTCCCAGCACCACCCCACAGTGGCCCTCAGGCAGACCACTCAGCTAACACAATATATATAGTATCTATATAGTATATATAGATATATAAAATACATATAGTAAATATAGAGATACTATAATTCATATATATAGTGTGTGTATATATATGCATATATAAACTCTCACTATACACTATATAGATACTATAATACATATATACATATAATGCATAATGTATACATAATGTGTATATATGTACACATATGTACATACATATACTAAATATATATATAATAACACATCAAGTGTAAATAAATATACACTATATGTATAATATATATTATATATATAATATGTGGTACATATTGGATGCACCATCCCTGGAAGTGTTCAAGACCAGGTTGAACAGGGCTCTGAGCAACCTGGTCTAGTGGAAGGTGACCCTGCCCAGGGCAGGGAGTTGGAATTAAGATCCCTTCCAACCCAAACCATTCTGTGGTTCTAAATATGATATATACACACCCTTAAATAGAGGCACAGAGCCTCTGCCATGGAGATCTCTCCCAAAGGGAGGGGAAAGCCAAAATAATGCTATTCCATTGTCACTAGCTGGGAGACAGCATTTAGAACCCTAAAGCAGAGGGAAGACAGCTCTGCTCATTCTGAGTTTGATGCCTTTGGTGCAGCTACAGGGCAAAAGTCTCCTCTCCAAGCAGCAGCCCTGTAAACAGCATGTTTTATTAAGTTATATCTTCTTTAAAAAAAAAAAAAAAAATTGTGACCAGAATCGAGCAATGTGTAACACACGGGATGAGGATCCATCACAGAGCTGGAACACACAGACATCCTGCAGCCTTCCCATTAAACGCCGGCTGAAATTGCTCTTGGATGCCTGGAGAGAAAGTCTGGAGGAAAGAGTGCACCTTGGATAGAAATCAGTCATGTCTGCAAACTGCCTTCAAGCATTTTAGGGCTTTATAAAACACGGCCAGCTGCCTGCCAGAGGTTTTACACCTGCACAGCTGGGCTGAGGTTGCTGAGCCAGCTGAAACACCTGAAGAAAACAGCAAGAATAACATGGATTTGGGTTTCCCAGCTTCCCTCAGATGTTAAATAACTGTGCAAACTTTTCCATTTCATACATATTTTCCTTGAAGACCATTTTCTTCCAGGCCTTGCGCTTCCCTGACTGCCCTTCACTGCTGCTGTCACTGCTGGAACCGATACCTGCAAAGCCCCTCAAAGCCACTGTGGTGTTTGACAGTCAGTGTAGGACAAGAGACAATATAAGAAGGATACACTGCTATTAGAGGGCATTCAAAGGAGTGGCATGAAGATGGCAAAGTGTTTAGAGGGGAAGCCACACGAGGAGGGGCTGAGATAATTTGGCTTGTTCAGCGTGGAGGAGACTAAGGTCAGACCTCATCAGGGTATGCAGCTTCCTCACGAGGGGCAGCAGAGGGGCAGCACTGATCTCAGCTCTGTATGACCAGTGACAGGACCCAAGGTAATGGCTGGAACCTCAGGAGAGGTTTAGGTTGAATATTAGGAAAAGGTTCTTCCCCCAGAGGGGGCCAGGCACTGGAACAGGCTCACCAAGGCAGTGGTCACGGCCCTAAACCTGCCAGAGTTCAAGAAGCATTTGGACAAAGCTTTCAGGCAAACGGTGGGATTCTTGGGGTGTCCTCTGCAGGCTCAGGAGTTGGACTTAATGATCCTCATGGAGGTCCCTTCCAACTCCCTTCTGTGATTCTATAACATCTCATGGCCACACCCTGTGTTTGAAAGGTGGTTTCTGAGACTGCTCTGCCCTCTCACACACACCCCACAGCCTCAGCACTGGGTGTCCACTGAGCCTACAGATGGAAGCAGAGCTTTGCAAATTAAAGGACTTCAGGGAAATGAGCCATATGCCTCTTTTAACCAGCTATATCTGCAAAGAGAGGAATTGGCAACAAGGTTGGTTACCTTGGCTGGAAAGAGCAGCCTTTCCCACCAGACCGGACAGAGTCCGAGATCATCATCATGGGATCAGTTTGATGGTCCAGCTTGGAGATACCTGTCTGGAGGGAACAGTGGGGAAGCCAGGATTTCCTGCCTGGAATCCTCAGCATCTCACAGAGCAATACCTGCCCCCAGGGCTGCCTCTAATCCAGGCTCTGTTAGTTTGTAGACAAAGAGGAGCCCCAAAGAACAGACTGGTGCTCCCTGTTCCCACATAGAAGCTGACCCATGAGGGATGCTAGTCATCCAGCAGCTGGGAGAGCTGGTGAGCCAACTCCTACTGAATGGCACTTCTATTTCCTCCATAGCAAATAAACAACCGTGCTGCAGGGCTGCACCAGCTCTGAGCTCTCTTGGCTGCAATTTGAAGGATTTGAACTATATCTAGAAAGCTCTGAGTAGCTGGGGTCCCCTGGGCTCTACCCTCTTTCTCCAGTTTAAATTTGGCAACAGAGCCCAGCCAGCCCAAAGCCCCAGGCATGCTCATGAGGCATTTTGAGGGTACACAGAAATGCAATAACCTGGGGGAAAATAAAGCTAAAATACATTGCAAGTCTGTGTTTAATACAGTGTTTGATGCATTAAGGAAGAGGAAATGACAGATATGGCTGAGGTTGGTGTCATGCTCAGACAGTAGTTCCAAAGAAATTTGATGAAATCCTAAAATCAGCATTTTTTGTGCTGATTTTACTTACTCATACTTGTCTTCTGTGAATAGACCACGTGGAAAATAAAGCATCTTTCCTGGGAAGAACACATGAAGGACAGGTTTATGAGTGAAATATAAAGTGAATGATAAATGTCCAGAGAGAGTAATCTAAGAACTAGGGAGGAGACAGACCTCCTTGTGCAACACACCTGAAACGATAGCCAAGACCTGCAATCCCAAGACATAATCAAAATGGAGAAAGAAAAGTGTATTATTGCCTGGAAGATCTCTTTCTGAGAGGTTTTTCTGCACCATGGAGAGATCTCTCAGGAATGGACAGAAATAGCTCAGGTCTCACATCCTTCAACACACACATTCAGGTGGGGAAGGGAGTCCAGCAAACAAATCAGGAGAGCACAAGGTGGGCACAATTGGGGTGGAAGGGTACCTGGACACTCTATGAAACTGTACTTCTGGGTTTGGGGCTGTTTGAAGCCTGGCCAAGGAGGTTTATTGGATGGATTGATTATTTTCTTTCCCTGACAAGCAAAATAATGATTTAGAGCCATTAAGAGATTGTTCTCCAGATTCCTATTGACCAACATAATGCCCCGTTCCTAGAACTGTCAGGCAAGATGAGGAACAAGCCTGGTATAAGCTGTTTTTTAGGAAAATAAAGATCCATCTGCCTGGAAAAGAAAAAACAGGCAGCATGCAGTACCCCTCCAGGCTCCAAAACACGGCATTGCTGGCTTTTGGAGTAAAAAGCCTTTGCCTCTTACCATTCTCACTCAGTGTTTTTCATCCTCAGATTTAAAAATATTGGTTAAAATGCCGTTATCAACCTGAAGCCAGGAATCTCTCAGTGCAAAGACACCTGATATAAGCCAGGGGTTGTGTTGTGCTTTACAGGTTGCCCACTCTTGCCAAGGTTCATCGTGTGCATTGAGAGCAGGTCTGCAGTGAAAAGGCCTCTGGCACGTGCTCAGATCTTGGAGGGATCCACCCCACACTAAAATCTAGCAGGACCCTTGTCAAGTTAAAATATAACTCTCAAAGGCAAACAGAAAATAGGTAGCTTAGAACAGGGCTTTCTGATTTTCTAAGCCAGGATTCTTTATCATAAGGGTGGCTGGGTGCTGATTTGGGCTTCTGCTCTGGGCTGGGTGACACACAGTGACAAAGCCATTTGTGTTTCCCCAAGCAGGACACCAAGAACCGTCTGAAAGTACCTGTGTTAAATAACTACAACAACTCCAGACAGCCCAGCTGAGTTTTCCATCCTCTACACTGTTTGTTTACTAGAGAAAGACTAATCTCTGTTACCCACAAAGCAGGCAAAGTAAACTGACCGTGGAGGGCCCAGATATAATGCTTTATTATCTTTCCATCCATCCATAATACAGAATTTCCATGATTCATTCACCCACTTGAGGAACACTTGAACAGTCAAACAAAAACACACGTTCCCAGGAGAAAAACCAAAACCACGTCCGGCGCAGGAGAAACATTCTGACATAAACACAAAATCCCGCTAGAAATTCTATCTGAAGCAAGACTGTGGATCACAAACACAACAGGGAAGGGCAAAGATCAAACAGTATTGCTTCTTGTGAGTGTATTTCCCCTTTTCCTCACATTCCCCTGACAATAACTCAATGAAAGGTTTTACCAAGACTACAAAGGGAACCTGAAAGCCCAGGAGCTTCCCTTTGAAAGTATATTCAGGCTACAGGCGGTTTCAAAAGTCACTTCAGAGAGTCTGCCCTTTGCTAAAAAAGCCTTTGTGACCTTCCAGTCATCCCAGTGTAGCTGCTGCAATTCGTGGGAATGAGTAATAATGACATTTGCTATTCAGTCATCATTTGACAAGCTGTCCAAGGGACAGGGAGCTCTATCATAAATATTTCCTTGTGATGATAAACAGTCTAGACACAGAACAACGATCCAACCCACCTTTGTGATTAGAAATAAAACCAGCCCAGGTGAGGAGGAGAAATTACCCCTTTCAGGTTTGTTCTTCCATATTCCCTTCTAGGAAGGTGATTTCCAGAATGATAAAGCTCAAATGGTAATTTCTTCTGATATCCTGGGAGCTACAGGCTTTCCTACATGGATTCCTGGAAAGGATATAGCTGCTGAGAAAAGTATCCAATCAACAAAATTGGGAAAAAAAAATACCTTTGTATGAAAGATCCATAACAATCCTCAATAAATTGTTGTAGCAAACACACACCCCGAATGCCTGAAATTTGCTGCTTGTATTTATGGCTTGTATCTGCAAAGTCCCAAATACTTATTCTTACCACAACTTCCTCTCTGCTAAATTTACAACTCCCCCATGGTTACATTTCTGTGAGTTCTCGTATCTAAAGTACCCTTTTGGTTTCATTTGGACTAGGAAAATTGGAAATACTTTCCCTGGAGACCAGGTGGAAAGCGGGATCAAAGGCAGCACTATCTCACACACACACCTGTGTGCTGACCAGGGGCTGTGCTGTCCCACAGCCAGGATATCTCCCAGTGCCTCCCTATAAACAGCATTGGGATCATTCAGCAAGGAGCTTGGATAACTGCTGTATCTTCCATGGGCTGTGCAAGTGCTGCAGGACTCTCTGGGATATATGGTGGGAACAACCTGAGCTGGTACAGCCAAGGCTGTTGTCTGACTGTACTGGAAAGAGAAAGTGCACAGGAGACAACTCCTTCCCAGACCTTTGGCCTCAGCATCATCAGGTGAGCAGGGCTATTGGTGCAGAGATCCTGGTGTCAGCATTTCAGGCTTTTCCTGCACTCCCTCTTCCCTTGTGCCTTGGTGTGTCGCTCAAAAATCCTGGAGAAAGTCATCTCCGGGGAACACCAGGAAGGATGGCAGTACCCCAGCCACCTTCCAAAGAAGATGCCTTGGAAAAAGGCGGGGGGGGAGGGGGAAGAGAGAGAGAAACTGAAAAATTGGGCTGGAAAGGCACAGAACAATCACAGAATGGTTTGGGTTGGAAGGGACCTTAAAGATCATCCAGTTCCAACCCCCTGCCATGAGCAGGAACACCTTCCACTAGCCCAGCTTTCTCCAGGCCTTGTCCAACCTGGCCTTGGACACTTCTAGGGATCCAGGAGTAGCCACAGCTTCTCTGGGCAACCTGTGCCAGGGCCTGACCACCCTCACAGCCAAGAATTTCTTACTAATATCCCATCTAAACCTGCCCTCTGGCAGTGGGAAGCCATTCCCTCTTGTCCAAAGTCCCTTTCCAGCTCTCTTGGAGCCCTTTAGGCACTGGAAGGAGCTCTAAGTTCTCCTTGGAGTCTTCTCCAGGGTGAACAACCCCAGCTCTCTCAACCTTTCATCACAGGAGAGGTGCTCCAGCCCTCGATGCCCTCATGTTCCTGTATTGGGTGAAGCAGTGAACAGCTGAATTCTTGGCAGTTTATCACTATTTTGTACACCTCCAGCACATCCTTCACAAGTTATTCCCAGGAGATCCAGACCTATCTCACCTGACCTGCCTTCCTAGGAAAGCAGTTATGAACCTTTCCCCCCAGTTTGTCACCAATTCATCACAGTTCACATGAAACCCCAACCACTTGAATTATTCCAAACACAAAGAATCCAGGAAACGAATATTTGGCAGGTACAAAGGAACGGGGCTGAATGAGGAAATCTGGGAGGAGGCTTTGCTGATGACAGCAGCTCAGCTCCTGCCTTGTCTCCCAGCAGGCAGCAGAGGAAAACGCAAGGAACGGCAGCGAGAACAGTGGGAAAATGCAAACTAGTCCTACGAGTCTTTTGGATCTCTAGCACTGGCCAGGTGACAGCGGTGTTAAAAACAATATATCTCTCTTCCGGGCAATGTGTTGCTAGTTTGGATGTTTCCCCTTAAAGGCCGAGGGGTCATACCTACAAAAGCCAGGGAATAATCCTGAGAAGCTCCACTGTTTCCATCCCGGTGTCCGCAGCCCCTGCCTTGGCACCGGGCACTGCAATTCCCACAGATCCCCGCTCCCAGCCTGCAGCCCTTCTCCCTGACCAGAACAGCTCTGTTGTTCTGCTGTGCCCCGCTCCCTGCCCGTGCCAGTCTCAGCTCCTGGCGATGCCGAGCCGGGACAGAGCCTGCCTTTGTGTTCCGCACGTGTCCGCTGCCAAGGGCTCTGAGCCATCCTGGGACTGCGCTCCCTAAAAATAGCCTGCCCCACGGATAACCTGCCGCCTTTAGGAGGCGCAGGTCTTAAAGATAAACCTTCCCGTGAACCTGAACAAAATGAGAAGTGAAAACACTCCTGGGGGGAAGAGAAAAGCTCTGAAGAAAGAGGCTAGGAAGCATAATAGAGAGCACGGCCTCGGTGCACCCACAGGCAGCCAAGGAAACCAGTGCCAAGGGGAGCAAGCGTTGTGTGTAACCTGCACACAGACATAATATGACAACTGCTGAGCTACAGGGGTTTTTTTACAGTCAGCTCCAAGTTCTGTGTGTGAAGACACGGCATGCTACCAAAAGTAACCCAAAAGAATAACAATCCATCGAAATAAGCTGGAAAAACACTCCAGTGTAGCTCCTTCTCTACATAAGGATATGTATTTTGGATACAAAATATACCCAGATAGCGTTTTGCCCTTCTACAGCTTGCAAAACACACCCATTTGCTCTTTCACATTTTATTTTAATAACAGGGGAGTCAAACGAGCCCGATTGACGGGCTGGTTCCCAGGGAAACACGAGCAACTTATTTCTCTTAAATAGCAGGCACAAATGTTTCCTGTGTTAAACTCTGCAGCCTGCTGTGACATTCAGATCTCTAGGATATAATCCCAAAAGAACAGAATGCGTTTGCCTGGCTCTGAGGTGGGGAAGGAGAGAGGTAGCAGCACACTACAGCTGGCGACGGGCGCTAGCAGCGATCTGGCACCCAAATCTCTTTTGTGGCACCATGCCCCTTGTCCTAATCCCCAAAGGAAGGGCAAAACAAGAGTTTAACAAAACAAACAAAAAAACCCCAACCAAAAAAAAAACAAAAAACCACAAAACCAAAACAAACAAAAAATTAAAAAAAAAAAAAAGAAAAAAAAAGGTAAAATTACCCAGTGTTGCTAGGAGAGAAATGGAAAAGGGGAACTGGTAATAGCAAGCCATTAAAATCTCAGTCAAAATGCCAGGCTGGCTGCCCAGTGTTGCTGGGACACATTAAGAGAATAAAACAGTCAATGCTCTGGCCGAGGCCCTTTCCAGCTTGGGCAGCTCCTTTGGCAGGTACAGATAAATGTGGGAAGGGACTTGGAAAAGAAAATGTAAGACAAAGCTGAGCATCCTCACAAGATGCATCTCAAACCTGGGATTATCTACGTAGAGACGTGCAGAGAACACATTCCTGCCCCATGTGACCAAGGATGCTGTTCCCAACTCCAGTCACATGGTGTGAGGTGCAGTGGCTTTGATGGCCAAGCTTGTTCTGCTTCCTGCTGCTCCAGGTTAGCATGATGAAAAAAAATAAAATCAGTGGCCCCGAGCAGGTGCTCAAGGTTGGGTCAAACACATACGACACGTCCTCCCAAAACTCTCCCTGCCTCAGGCTCAAGAGATGTCCTGAGCCTGATGGGATTTGTCTGCTTAGCAAATCCCCAAAGATCTTTCTTAGTAAATTCCATCACGTCTCACTTGCCCATTTACCACTTGGACCTTCTTGTAGCCACAATATCCTTCAGAAAGGTGTCACAGCTCAGCTACCCATTGCATGAGGACCCACCTTCATGGGCTTGCCTGGAGCCCGTATCTCACCAACTTCATTTGCTGGCCACTAGTCCCTGTAGAGGCTGAGCCCCTGGATGGCTGTTTCCTCACTAGCCTGTCCCTGGCACACAGGATTTTCCAGACCTCCTTTGTGTTCTCCTTCAGTCTCTAGGGCCACATTCTGCTTTTACTTATCTCATCTGAGCCAATATTTATAAGTGAGCAGATGACAATTTAGCCTTGGAACCTCTTTTTCCCCCTCCTTGCACAATTTGCTTTTTTGTTGAAATGAAAGAAAAAAACCCCAACATATTAAAACTTCTTTTTTTTCCCCCCTGTTCCTTTAGGGTACAGAAGAAAATAAATTTAAAAAAAAAAAAAAAGATAATGAAATACAAGTTTGACGTGCCAGAGTTTCCAGGTGCCCGATGTCCTGTTACTGGGACGCTGAACAAACAGCCTGCAAACACGATCCCTGCCTTTGTTCTGCCAGCTGGAAACACAGGTCACTCTGCACCGGGACACCCCCATGGGGCAGAGCCTCAGGAGCAGGCATTCCACTGAGCAAAATGCTCCTTTCGTCAGGCAAAGGACACCAAAAAAGGGACCTGGAGTTTTTTACCCAGCCGGGGGGGTATTTTGTTCACAGAGGAGCATTTTATGGGAGGTCTGTGTCCACACAAGTGACTCAGCTTGGACTCAGCAAACAGCCTCAGTGATTCACTGCTCTGGGGTGTGCCAGCACCAGCTGGTGACCTGTGTGGGGCTGAGTCTCTTCCTCACCAGGAAACAGCCTCAATAAATGACATCAGTAGCCTGATTCAGTCGGTAGGACCATGGACTGCAAGGCTCCCACTTGGCCAGTCACTCCAGATTTCCCTTCCCTAGCCAGGTTTTTCTCTCCTGTTCCCCTCAGCTGTTTGCTCCCTGTGCAAGGACTGGGTCTTGCTGCACATCTAAATGGTCCCCAGCATAGTGGAAACTCCAAGCTGGGCTGTAATGCAAACCCCAAGGTGACTGAAAGAAGGAAGATTTAGACTGGATTTTAGCAAGAAATCCTTCCCTGTGAGGGTGGAGAGGTCCTGGCACAGGTTGCCCAGAGAAGCTGTGGCTGCCCCATTCCTGGAAGTGCTCAAGGCCAGGCTGGATGGGGCTTGGATCAACCTGGAATAGTGGAAGGTATCCCTGCCCATGGCAGGGGTTGGAATGGGATGATCTTTAAGGGCATCTTCAAACCAAAACCATTCCATGACTATGATTTCATGACTGAGTGGTGAATTCACTCAAACAACAGAATTCAAAACATTGCCCTGAACTTTTCATGAGTACACAGCAGAAAAATAAAGTTACCAGAAGGAAATTAAGTGGACTAACCATCAAAGGTAATAGACAATCCTTCATGGAATTACATGCTCACAGGTGCACATCCCCCAGTCTAGTTCCAGTTGGAAACCTCTTAGGAGGTCATTAAAACAAATCAAAAGAGGAGACAAGGCAGTTTTGTAGTGCAGTCTGAGAAATTGTGAGAGTGTGTTAAAAAAGTCATTCTTTCTCACTGCTTTCAGGACAAATTCCCAAATACCCAGCAGATCTCCATGTCCTGATGTTTCAGGTTTGTCTGAATCTTGCAGATGTTTTCCACAGAAACGGACAGAAGTTGTCTCAAATAAAATAACCACAATCTCACGTAACTCAAACACAATTCTTCAAAACCAAGAACGCCCATTTGATGAAACAAGTACATTATGCCCAGTTTTCTTCCTAAACATGAAGGGCTTTTTTCATTTTTTGTGATTGCCCCTGTACTCCTGCTACCAAGTACATTGTACGAACCACAGAACAGGCCCAACATGGGAAAGCACTTAATTCACATGCAATTTTTTCCCATTCCTGTCCAGACAATGAAATTAATCTCATCAGAGCCCATCTCACAACTAAAGCCCAGCCTGTGGACCAGAAGACCACAGCTCACCACAATCCTATCCAAAGACTGTCAGGTTTTCCTATCTCCCAGCATCCATTTTCCCCTCTGCTGCTCAGTCCTATCAGTTTTTATGCAGTTGCACAAGCCACTTTGATAGAGAGAAGAAAAATGCTATAGAAAATAAAAAAATAGGCGTAGCTTTAAACTTTTTCCAACCTGAAGACCCTGAAAGCCAGCAGAGGATCAACTCCCACTTGTGCACAGTTCAACCTACAGCCCATGGTCCTGCTCACCTTAGTTACCTTCAGCTGGATTGTGCTGGTGGTGTAGGTGGATCAAAGCAGGTCCCTTTAAAATCCTTTGTTGTGTTTGCACAAGTGGAAAACAGCTCCTATTAAAAAAAAAAAAAAAAATCCCCTGTGTGTGCCAAGCCGTGTGTAGAGCTTATGAATCACTAAATGGCAGCCACGTGTCAGCAAAAGTAGCAGGAAGTGTCTTGTGTTTGACCTTTATTTATAGCAGCAAGAGCACTTGGTATCGTATAGTTACAGCCACCTAATTATCCCTGCTCACCAAGAAACATCGGATCGATTGCCTGCATAGGGTGGTTTCGCTGTTAAAAGGAAAAAAGAAGAGTATCTGGCTTATCTGGTGAACAGCTGTCAGTCTGGAGGCACCCTGAGAAAGCCCTTTCAGTCTGTTGACTTTGTGTTTTCGGAAGGCCGAGGATTTCTTTGGAGTTTCTCTGGGATTCTGAGGGAATGGGGGGGGACTTGAAATCAAGACCTATCTTTTGGTTCCACAGAATCAAGCTGCAAGTTGGGGAAGCTGTAACGTGCTGAACCCTCTCCTTGCTGTACACAGGGAATTTGATACATGTCCTTATATTTTGGTGGATCCCACACATCAGAGAGCGTTACTGAATCAAGACAAAGTACCTTTGGGCTGCCATCCAGGGGGGAGCCTGGAGATCTGTGTGAGTTATGCAGCAGTGTAAGTGCTGTGTCTGGTTCTTCCTCGGAGGCAAGAGAGCACTTTGGCACCTTTTCAGATTAAGGGCCACTCAGGTGCTTTTCCCACAGGAAAGGAGGGTGTGTTGGGGTCCTGAAGCATAAAGATTCATTCCTTGGGCTCCCCAGACCTTTCTGCAGGCCTGTCACTGAGATCAGGGAGATCATAGAATCATATATTCATAGAATAATGGAGTGATTTGAGTTGGAAGGGGCCTTAAAGATCATCTTGTCCCACCCCCTGCCATGAGCATGGACACCTTCCACTAGCCCAGGTTGATCCAAGCTCCGTCCAACCTGGCCTTGGACACTTCCAGGGATAGGGCAGCCACAGCTTCTCTGGGCAACCTGTGCCAGTGCCTCACCACCCTCACAGGGAAGCATTTTTTCCTAATATCTATTCTAAATCTCTCGTCTTTTAGTTTAAAATTACCCCCACCCCCTCCATCCTATCACTCTCTAGCTGGGGAAAAAGTCACTCTCCTCCTTTTTTACAGAACTGCAGAGGGTGATCTAATGACAGAATCAATTGGGTTGGAAAAAATCTCTGCGATCAAGTCCAACTTATGACCCAACACCACCAAGTCAACTACACTCAGTGCCACCTCCAGTCTCTCCTTAAACACCTCCATGGTCTTTCCCTGCCTTCCACTGGGATCCTCTCTGTGGATCCAAAGAGAGAGACAAGGCAGGGTCCCCCACCTGTTCAGAGCCCAGGGTCCATCCAGTGGTGGATGATACTGTCACCCCACTGACCAGCTCAGCAACACCCTCGCTTCTCCTCCAACTTTGGTTTAATTAAAGCTCCTCTAACCAGTTAGAGATGTCCATTCTGCTTTAGGCATAGATCAGGGAAGCAAGAGCAGCCTCTTGCCTTCCCTCCACCGTTGGGTCTCCATGTCTGGTCAAACCAAGTCAGCAAGAAACTGCATGTTGGTGGTCAAATGCCACCAACACCAGGGTCAGCTGTGGCCACTCCCAGAGCTGGTATGCAGCAGCAGGATCAGGCCTTTAATCATACTGTCCTTCATGGATTCCCATTGTTCCCCTCAAATTCCTCTGTGGCTCTTTCCTAGCCCTCTCCTCCCCCTGTTTTTTCTGGTTTAAAGTCGAGCTGATCCCCGTGTTCCATCCACCTCGTCAGAGGTTGTGATTCCATGTCAGGTGTGCACCACGGCCACATTCTCAGAAAGGGTGCACACACCCTGACGTGGGGTTGCTGCAGCAACCACCCTTGACATCACCACCCTCCCCACATCCACTGCTGCCGTGGTTGTGAAAGCCTCTTTGGCACTGCAGCTGCATATTTGGACGGCTGGGAGGGAGACTCCTGTTCCAAACGAGGAATGCAAGGAGCAGATGTGTCGTGTCTCCAGGAGAGCAGGGTCAGAGGGCAGTGCAGCCTGCTTAGCACAGCATCCAACGTGGAGCTGCAGGGCTGGAGTCTGCTGCCTCTGGCAGAGCAAGGAGCAGGTGCAGAGCAGGCTTGGCAGCACCTGGATTTCTCCAAAGATCCCTGGAGATGCTGCTTTATAAAAAAAAGTCCCTCTTTCCTCCAATGACTCTGCCATCCCTGTGGGAGGTGAGTCCTGGAGCTTGTCCCAGACATCCTGTGTAGGTGCAGACAACACAGGACTCTTGCTTTCGGTGGTAACTGTGGCCATTTTACACTCATGGCAGAGTCTGGATGCCAGAATTCAAAGGTTTCACCAGATGCAGGAAAACTTGTCCTTTCCGTGTTGACTTTATCCACTTTATCCACCTGAGATGTTTCTGGGATAAAGGACTTTGCCAGTTCACACCTTGTCATCAGGAGTGTCCATATCTTCATCACCCTTCCTAAACCCCATCCTTGCAGTTGCTCAATTAATGGAGAAACCCAGATTTTATCGAGTCACACACACACACGCCAGAATCCATTGAATTTTCCAGCCTCCAGTTTGTGGAGTTTGAAGGACTGACTTATGACTTCCAAACCCGTGAGCAGGTTGCTCCTGGAGCCTCCCTGCAATCCCTTGAGGAGCACGTGAATTTTAAAGCAGAAATGTTTGTTGTTTTCATGTTGCAGGCCTCTGGCTAGCTAAGCCAGAAGTTGCTCCATTGACATGAAAAATGAACCTCCTTTCGTAAAGTGGGAGAATCTCAGAGGATTTTGGAGGCCAAAACAGGAGCTGGAGAGCAGCTCCATGGGCAGTTATCCCCAGGGTTCTGCTCCACTGGGCAACACCCAGAGGGGAAAAAAGAAGAGACCCCAACCCCGACTCTGAGTTGTGGAGAGCTACTACAGACCCCCAACGGGAGGCAATAGGGAGATAACTCTGCAAATTCCTTTTGCCAGCCAAGTGGACCTTTCTTAGCCCATTCAATCTCACCCTGCAGGGACGGGAAGAGAAAGGCAGCAAGAAGAAGTAGCTCAATATGCAACTAAGCTGATAATGCCCAAGGATTCCATGTGGATTTCTGCCTTGTGGTCTCGCTCTGGTGCAAGTTGACCACCAACTTGTAAAAGCCTTATAACTCTGCTTTAAGAGAGGGTTAAGTAGAGAAGGTCACAGATGAAGCCAGGCCTCTTCTGTACATATACAAAGTGTGCTCATGGAATTTTCCTTAGGAGACCAAGATAAAGCCACGTCAGTGGAAGACATCCATGGAAAGAAGCTCAGTGGAGACAGGGGAGCCAAGAGTGACAGGTTATTCAGGTCTGAGATGAGGTTACACCCAAGAGATGGGATGGACAGCGTGACACAGTCATGTTTCCTAACACCACACCACACAGAGTCAGTCAAGATGCTTGGGAATTTTCCAGGCAAACTTTTTTTTCCCCCCCATCAGAATGTGCTAATTTGTGGAACGCTGGACGTTTCACAGAAAGCACATTGCATTTGCTGAACGTCTGGTGGAGCAAAGCCAGGGAAGTGTTTCCACTGGACAAGAAAAATTTCCATCAGGAACCTGACTGCCAGTCCGTGTGACGGCGTGAGGAACTCCTCACAAACCAACTTGGCCGTAATTCCAGGGAGCCAGGCTTGTAGATTTGCAGTCAGGATCCCAGGTGATGACTTGATGAGCTGCTACAAAAGTCTCTCTTACGGCTCAAATATTGGGATTGTCTTGGCAGTTCATGGCCCTGCAGCAGCTCATTTCAGATCCATCCCAACTCACATTTTCTCCAGGCTGTTGGACTGTCCTTTTGGCAGCTTCACTGCCCCACCAGCCAGGTAAATCTGCGTTACCTGAAGTAGTTGCTGCTTCTTTTACCCCTAAAAATCCCTGCAGTCACTGTCTGAAACCAGCACGGCTGGAAATAGCAGCCTTAAATCTGGCAAGAATCCTGCCAGCTCCAGCCCTCAGTCCTCAGCTGGGTCCTGGGGTTTGAGTCTGGAAGCACTCAGAGTTGGCATGGCCTCAGACAGAAATGTTATGAGATTTCCATTTGGAGGGGGAAAAAAACATATTTCTGTAGCCAGCGAGGACTTAAATGAAATTTACCCTTCCAATAAATTTCTAATGCTGTCTGCACTCACACTCTGACAACCAAGAACCCTTCCAATTCTTCTGCTAGCCTTGCCTTTCTAGGAGATATGTGGTCCCACCAAGCTACATTTCTAATACGGTTGAAATCCACCTTTTCCTGTCTCAGGTCAAAGGATTGGCAACTCTGGCCAACAATTCTGTGTACAGATGAAACACAGCTGAGGGGGGACGGTGACCAACAACCATCAGCTGTGTGGAGGCTGGGAAGTAACACATTCCAGGTGGTCCCTGCACAGTCTTTCTCTCCTGCAGAACTCCTGCACCATTTATTGGCCCTGATAGCCCCGATGAGTGGAATGGAAACAGTTTTACTCCAAACCCTTACCTCGTTTGTTGCAGGTATTGGCAGATAAAGTGACCAAGGTAGAAAAAGATGGGTTATTCTCAAGAGTTTGGTTGGATGGGGCTGGGAATGACCTGGTCTAGGGGAAGGTGTCCCTTGCCCATGGCAGGGGCTTGGAACGAGGTGGTCTTTGAGGTCCCTTCCAACCCAAACTATGATCCTGTGATTCAAACCATGATTCAAATAATGATTTAAACCATTCTGTGATTCTATAAGTGATTCTATGTAACAGTGACGTTCCTGAGAAGTCTGCAATCTCAACGTGCCATTTTTCTTGAACTTCTCATTTGATTTGCGTAGGAGAACATGTTCAATAGCACCGTCCTGCAGTGTTTTGATTGCAAATTCCACAAGGAAGCTGAGCCAGGCATATAAAAAAACCCCAGCAGTTTCTTCCCTGATGTAGAGATTGGCAGAGGATTTTCATGGACTTGGAAGAGCATTTGGTGCCAACAACGGGAGGTTTATGAACATTAAAACACTGGGGGTGTTGTGTTTTTCCTTGCAGCCAGAGCAGCCTCGTGGCTTTTCCCATAGGATGAAGAGTTGGTGTCATCCCTCAGGAAGGAAGATGAAGTGGATGGAGATGAGACAAAGGAGTGGAGTATGAATCCAGGAGAGCCAGGCTTGCTCCTCCTGCTGCTGGTGCTGGAGGGGACAGAAAAGAGTGATGGAAATCACTTCTCCTCTCACCCCCCACTCTACAAATCACCGAGCTGAGGTGCCAGATAAGAACTCATGCTTGAACAGGCTGGTGACCCAATTAAAGGGGCCCAGGGGGGACACAACAGCAACTCAGATTTTAGGTTAGTCAGAACAAAAGAATAATGAAAAAGTGTAAAGGAGTATCAAGGGACAGGTGAAATTCACTGTTTCTTTGGGGATGCCATCCCAGAAGTTATGCCTACAGTGGGTTATCCACTCTCTCATTTGCTAATGGATCAGGGAACACTGCCCAGTGAGGTGTTATGGATAACTCCAGGAGGCACCTCAAAAATCACATAGTAATCACTCCTGAGGTGTGCATCTACACACACCCACTACACACACACACACACACATTCACATGTCCTAGAAACACTGAACATTTTAGTTTAGAAGGTACCTCTGGAGTTCGGTGATCCAACCTCCTGCTCAAAGCAGGGCTACTGAGCTGAGATTGCTCAGGGCTTTCTGCTGTTGAGTTTTGAATATCTTCAAGGAGAGGGGTGTCCACCCCCTCTTGTTGCCTTGGTTCCCTGTTTGGCCATCCTCATGGGGGAGATTTTATCCTTATATTTCCTTGGAAGTTCCCATAGAATCATGGAATGGTTTGGGTTGGGAGGAACCTTAAAAATCATCCAGTTCCAATCCCCCTGCCATGGGCAGGGACACCTTCCACTAGCCCAGCTCGCTCCAAGCCACATCCAACCTGGCCTTGGACACTTCCAGGGATCCAGGGGCAGCCACAGCTTCTCTGGGCAACCTGGGCCAGGGCCTCACCACCCTCACAGCCAACAATTCCTTCCCAATACCTCATCTGACCCTGTCCTCTGGCAGCAGGAAGCCATTCCCTCTTGTCCTGTCACTCCATCCCCTTGTCAAAAGTCCCTCTCCAGCTTCCTGTCTGTAACCACCTCTAAACCAAAAAAAGCCAAGGGTAGTTGTGGCTGCTCCACGGGCAGGGAGTCAGGGACCCCTTCCCATTCTCCTGCTGGGAAATGCCCTTCCCACTGTCCCTGTTCCCACTGCTTCCTTTACATAACAACGCACAGAAATTCCCAAACCAATCCAGGCCAGGACAGCCCATTACCCTGTTCCAGCCTCTCTTTGCAAACAAGGTCCTTACAGGTCAACTGTCCATACAGCCAGTCATATTTTCTGTGTGTAACTACCTTCTCCAGGGCTTAAACCTTCCTATTTCACTGTGTAAAATGGGCTTTTTCATTACAGAAGGTCAAACGGATCCTTCACACCCTTTGAACAAGCTACAAATGATCTAATTAACTGGGACTATCTCCATACTGCCACTCACCCTCCCCAGGAAGCAGTTTCTGGTCTCCAGGCTAAATGCTGCAGGCTCTTCTCTACTGTTTGCCTGGACAGATTAACCATGTCCACTATGAACTGGGATTGCTGCACATCCCTTTTTTTTGGTTCCCTGATTCTTTTGGGCACAAAATTAAATTATAATGGTTTTTTTTCAGTTCAAAGACCTTGTGAGGACTGTGCTGCAACCCTCCAGAGTGGTGTCCAGGGTATGTACTTGGTGCCCTTGGACAAAACCCTGGGCATATGGCCATGGCAGATGGTGCAAGACATGCTGGAGTGGTGCTGGAGAGACCTGTAGGTTGGCAAGAGCCAGACTTCAACTCAAATGCTTTAAGCCAAGGTGCCCTAACAAGGAATGAATGGAATGAAGCCCCAGGCTGTGTTCCTCATCCCCAGCACGATCCCAGCACTTACAAACATGGGCCAGGACAGCACATCCCCATGACCAGGGTGATCTGTCAGCGCCCATCACAGGCTGCAGCTCACAGTTGTCACCATGCTCATTGGGTTGCTGATCTCAATAAAGGGACCAGTTCCCTATCCCCAGGACAGCTCCAGCAGCCACATCTACTGCTGGGAGATCAGCCTCCACCCAGCCTGGCTGTCCCAAAGGTCCTGGCAATGCACATGTGGGGCACAGACCTGCTCTGCAGGGCACCTACACACCATTCCTTGTGCTGGCACCATGTGGAGCATCATCATGGAATCACAGGATCACAAAGGTTGGAAAAACCCTCTGAGACTGCGTCCAACTGTTCCCCAGCACTGCCAAGGCCACCACTGACCCATGTCCCCAAGTGCCACATCCACATGGCTTTTAAATCCCTCCAGGGATGGAGACTCCACCACTGCCCTGGGCAGCCGTGCCAGGGCTGGACAACCCTTTCAGTGAAGCAATTTCCACTAAGATCCAGAGAGATCTTCTCTTCTGGAAGCCAAACTTGCCCTCCCACAGTTGCCTTCTTACCCCAAAGCACAACATTTACTTTTCCCTTAAAGCTGGCAAGCCCCTGTTACTCGAGGTCAGGCTGTTTAAGCCCCAGCTGCAGTGTTTGTCTCACTGTTTTGTTGAGGAGACAGTTTCAGCATGTACAGCACTTCCTCTTCTGGGACATTTGAGGGCTAAAACTGTGACCTTTGGCTGCTGTTCGTGTTCAGCAGCAGAGGCAGCAATCCCAGGGGTGGGTGGGTTGAAAGAGAAAAGTCCTTTTCCACCCCCTCCATCTCTTTAGGGACAAACTTGGACTGAAACAAGCAGCCAGCCAAGAGTGAAACACAAGTCTGGGACACTGCAAGGAGACCTTCTCCATGCAGACCACAGCTGGAGCAGGGAAGTTGCTCATCACTGTCTCAGGCACTGGGGTAAAGCTCAGCCCATTCTCTGAGCCTGGGCAAAGTTTAGATTCCATACCTGACTTTCTTAAGGCCAGAAGTATGGCCCCATCCCTGGAAGTGCTCAAGGCCAGGTTGGACAGGGCTTGGAGCAACCTGGGATAGTGGAAGGTGTCCCTGCCCATGGCAAGGAGTTGGAACAAGATGGCATTTAAGGTCCCTCCCAACACAAACCATTCTATGATTCCATGATGCTATGGAAGTAAGGGAAATTAATCCCAATGGAAAGTTTTTGCACGTAAGTAACCCCAAAGTGCCATTTCTCCCTGGGTTTTTATGTATATCCATCTGTTTCTGAAGCCTCTCTCCTGCCTTCTCTGGCAAGAGTTGTTCAGCTTTAGCTGAACAGCCCAAAGGTTCAGGAAAAGGCTGGGAAGGTCAGGAGGGAGAGCTCCATCTTTGGACTGACCTTGGATAGTTAAATCAGTAGCTGAAGAGGCTGAATGCTGACCTTCTGGGTCAGCAGAAGGAGCAGGATGCAGGATACGCCTGACAGACTCATCCCCTTCCTGCAGCAGAGCCCACCACAGAAAAAGGAGCAGGCACATAATGTAGGGCTGTCTCCAGGAGGATCTTCCTGGTAGGGATCATAAAACAAAACAAGATTATGTCCCTTTGCCCAGAAACTTTATAAAGCTGCTGGTGAAAATGGAGGTGACTGCAGAAGGTCAAATAGTACCATCTGCCTTGGCAGAGCCTGGCAGGACTCGGGGTGCTGCAGTCTGGCTTCTGGCCAAGATGCAAAACCAAATCCTTCTCTGGGCTTTTGAAAGAAAACCAGAGGGAATGACCATCTTGAGAGGCATGACCATCCTTCAGGTGCACCTCAGTTCAGCTGAATTTGTGAGGAATTAACAATTTTGCCGCCAGATCTCACGTAGGCACCAAACCACAGCACAGATTTTGAGCACAGCATGTGGCAAAGGTGAGAACTGCAAACCATGACAGCCTTTGGACCACAATTTGGGAGCATATCAGTCCCTCCCACCCTACACAGACCTCCCTTGTCAATCTGGTGGCTTATTTTGATACCTAATACTAAAATGTGGCCCCAGCAGGGGAAGTGGGCTTTTTTCAGGCATTCAACCTGAGATGTCCTGTCTGATCACTGACCAAGCAGCACACCTAAACTGGAGTGGACTCAAGGGATAGTTTAACTTGATATAAGAGAATTCATTAAACCAGCCTCAGGTGCCTCCTTAATGCAGCTTGGCAGGACATGTTATATATACTGAAGAGAAGACAAGCCAAGCTGTGATCAGAGTGATGAATCCTGGACTCCCAGCTCCTCAGTTCATGGTGTCCACTGCTGACAGAGCAGAAAAACCTCCAGAGTATTTTATGCTGTGAGGTGAAATGGGTCTTAAACATACAGAAACCCACAGCTCTGCACACGGGGTCACTTCTCCTACAAAGGTTTCTGATATCTCAGCTTTAAAATCTATTAAATGCAGTAATAGATTATAAATAAATACATCATTTGCTGCAATGTGCAGTTATTCAAAATCTCCATCTGTTATTAGCTCAGGACGTGGCCTATGAACCTCACGCCTCTGAATCCCAATAATGTTGTTTAGCTCCTAACAGGCTAACTGATGTTGGATTTGCAGCTCACACAGCCCTGCCCCAAAGGTTAATGGGTTGGGAACTTGCAGGCCTGTCTTTTGTGCCCTCACCTCCAGCCTTTGGACCCTCCAGCTGCAAATCTACAAGGGCTGTCACAGGATGACTGACCAGCCTCGTGTCTTAACCTGGGGATAAAGTCACCTCTCACTTTTGGCTCTGGACAGGGCAGGGAGTTGTCAGCAAGGTGCACAACTCCCTCTTCTTGGGCTAGTTTGACATGCCCTCCTTGGCCCTGCAGAGGGAAGCAGATGGGGAAGCTGATGTTAATTTGCAGCTGCAGCAGAGCAGAGACTCGCAGCCGTCAAAACAGTGAGTGCCAGCACTGTGACTTCCCCCTTCCCTTGTGATCTGTGGGAAGTGGGAGAGCCAGGCTCCTCATGGGGAAACTGCACTGCCTGGAGCTTCCCAGGCACAGGAGCTTCTTTCTTTGCTCGGTAGGTCACCCACTGGGAACGTGCTGTGCCTTTAAAGGTCACCGAGGGGAACTGCGCTCGAGAGGACCAGAGAGCTCACAGGTCACGTCCTGAAACTGGGGGTGGCAGTTTCCATCCCTGCTGATTCCTCTGTGTTCCCCACGAGAAGCCAGTTTTACAAGGAAATTAAAACCCACCTGAAGCCTCCATTCTTCTCGACCAACACACAAGTCCTGTTTCAAGACACGTGAACCCAGAGATCCCAAAACCGGCACCTTTGCCAGTGGTATTGTGCAAACATCAACAAACATCGAGCCTGTGGCTTCCCAGCACCGAGTTTTTGCAGAAAAACCTGCTGAAGGCATTGCTGCTTCATCCCTCCCCACCCATCATCACACGGTGCCCCTGCCTTGTCCTCTGGGTTGCAACCAGCACAGCTTTCAAAACAACCTCATTGATGGTGTTGATGATGTTTAGGTGTATTTTCAAGTGGATCAACTCCCATAATTGCACCTCTCTATGGTGAGTGGACATACACAGGAGATGGCTTGGATAAAAATAGGGATGGGCACTGGGGAAGGGGTGCATGTTTATGTTTTCCTAGTACTGAGGCGCTCACGATAAGCAAACACATGGGCAGGCAAGTGCCTTCAGGTCCCAAAGGTGCTGCTTGATCTGCCCAAGGATCCTGCTCCACACAAGGCTGTGGAAGGAGGCAACAAAAGCTTCTCTGATGTGCCTCGGCTATAAAACAGGTGTTTGCTCAAAATTGCAAATAGAGAAATATGTAGAATTAACAAAGCTTGGTCTAAGCCTTGCTGAGATTACTCTCATGAATTAGGATCAGGAAAACTATGAAATGCTCATCACAACCAGCCTTGTTGCAAGTGATTAAACTCCACTGGAGATGCAGTTGGACCTCTCCACACTGGGATGGTTCCCGCTGAAGCCAGAGAGTCCCACTGTAAAGGATCCACTGGTCTGTAGATGCAGCTTAAACAAGCACTTTGTCTTGATATTATGAGGTTTGGAAATCATGGGGAACATGGAATGTTAAGGACACAGGGGTGGCACGAACAGTTTCTAAGCCATTTTATGTGTGGTCTCTGTGGAGGTGAGCAAAGCCAGAAGACAGGAGAAACTCCAAAGCACCCTCACAAGACCTGGAATATAAAAAATTAAGGGGGCCCTAACCTACCATCAGGTACTCAGGAAGAAAAATGTGGGACCATCAGAACGGCCATCAAGGTCCATTCACCCCAGTGACTTCTCCTTGGCCAAAGCCAAGAGTGGATGTCTAGAGGAGAGTGTCAGAATACAGCAAATAGTTTGAGATACTTCCCCAAAACATCCAGTTAGCTTCCAACAATTTGTGTCCATGTACCATAGGGATCGATTTCATATTTAATTACCCACAATGATTTTAACTTCCATCCGTTTGTCTCGTCTCTTTATGAACCCCCATCGATTTTTCAGCATCCACAACATCCTGTTGCAAGGAGTTCCACCGCTTAATTACACGCTGGGAGAAGAGCCACCTCCTCTTGTTTGTTTTGGACTTACAATTTCTGGTTTCACCCGATGTCCTGTAATTCCTGCAGAGATAGAGATGGGGAACATACTCTTCCAGTCCACCCTTCCCACACCACCCAGTGATTTATAGTTCCTCTGTCATAACCCTTCTCACACGTCTCCCTTCCAGCCTTAGGAGTCCTCACGTACTTACTGATACAGCAGCTACAACAGAGTTTTGGGCATCTCGGTGCCCTGAGTCTTTTCCAACTCCCCTTTGTGTTCACCTGTCATTTGAGGCCAGGGAAACATCTTTCAGGTGCTCCTCAAGGGGACCATGAGCAGCTGAAGCCTCTTCCAGTGAGGGTCTGTGCATCCTGTATGGGCTCAAAACAAAGGGGCTGCCAAACACGGGAGCATGGAATCACAGAATCATGGAATGGTTTAGGTTGGGAGGGACCCTAAAGACCATCCAGTTCCACCCCTCTGCCATGGGCAGGGACACCTTCACTAGCCCAGGTTGCTCCAACCTGGCCTTGAACATTCCAGGGATCCAGGGGCAGCCACAGCTTCTCTGGCCAACCTGGGCCAGGGCCTCTCCACCCTCTCAGGGAGGAATTTTTTCCTAATATCGAATCTAAATCTCTCCTTTCAGTTTAAAACCATTCCCCTTTGTCCTATCACTATCTGCTTGTGTAAAAAGTCCCTCTCCCTCTTTTGCATAAGCCCCCTTATGGTGCTGGAAGGTGTCTCTGGAGCCTTCTCTTCTCCAGGCTGAACAACCCCAGCCCTCTCAGCCTGGAACACAGAGGACCATCAGGCCAAAGCAGCTCTAACAGCTCTAGTAACACATTTCTTCTTGCTCACCTTAGGAAGTAGGAGTTTGCAAATGGTCTTGAAGAGAGGCATTTTTCAAAAAAAAAAGGGAGAAAAATGCCAATATTTTTGTATTAGACTCCAGGGATACTGGAAGGGAGAAAAAGAGAAGATCTGAATTTCTCCAGGGTGATTTCCCTGAGAGAAAGCCTGAAGGATGGGTGACATGACAGAGCAGAGATCTCTGAGCAGTGTTATCCTCCAGGAACCCCCATTCCCTTTCCATCTGCACTGTCCCAGGAGATGGGCAAACCCTCCCATGCCCCCACCCTGCTGATGAAGCGACATCTTCCCTGCACAGACAACACAGGGCAGATCTCACACGTGCTCTGCTGGGCAAACACTCCATGTTTGCAAAGTCAGCAGAGAAAGGAACAAGTCTGGGAAGGTCAGGCTCGTTTTACAAACACTGACACACGAGGAACCTTCAACAGCCAAAGCAAGAGGCACGTTGATCCCGATCTACAGCCTGAGAAGGTGGGAAGTGTAAGAGGACTTCTCTAGTATTTTCTGTCCCTGATCACAGAAATCACAAATTTCACCCCTCTCCCTGCTTCTTTGTCTTAAGCAGAGCATCTAGAGAGGTGCTCAGGGCCCAGGACTGCGGGGTGTTCAGGGGTGCACAAACACAACCAGCCCTTTCCATGAACACAGGTAAGGCTTTAAGAGGCTCAAACTGAACTACAGAGTCACCAGCAGATCCTGTTGGAGCCCAGCTGGTGCTGGCTGGCAATGACAGCCTGCCATGCAAACATCCTCTGTCTCCCCAGCACTTTTCTGAGCAGCATCCTACAGCTTTGCCTGTCAGAGCTGGACTTTATTGATCCTTTTGGGTCCCTTCCAACTCAGGATATTCTACAATCCTATATTCTATGATTTGCCTGTCTGGGACACCTCAGGAAACCATACTCAATGCTGTTGATATCACAACTCCAGCAAAAGAGATGTTTAGATTAAAGACACTTCATCATTTCAGGTTCACTCGAATTCCTGCTCATTCAAAGTCCCATAAACACAGGAGTCAAGTACATGGGGTCAAAGACCATCAGCAGACATCAATATGAATAAAAACAAGCACAAATAATAAAAAAAACCAATACTGAGACTTCACAGGCTTTCAATTTTTTTGCCATTGCAGAGTCGTGGTGTTTTAAGGAGATATTTAAGGAGAATAAGGATGTTTAAAAGAAATTCTCCCCACCAAGCAAGAAGGGTGCAGCCACCATGGGCTGAACAGAAGCCAGAGTCAGACATTCAGTACAGAAAGGCAGTGACCAGCCAGAAGGAATCCCTGAAGTGATGAAGGGTTCAGATGCCCAGGGTGAGACCCTCAGCTGAGCAGGGAGGTGAGGTGGACACAGAACAGCAAAACATCCTCAGGGTTTGGACACAGCACAATTTCTGGGGCTGGGATAAGACGTCTGTAAGCAGGAGGGGACAAATTCACTGTGTCAGCAGACACAGTGGTGTCCTCAGGCTTCAAGAGAAGACACCAAGAGAGCACAGGAGGAACAAATTAATGATGCTGGGCACAACCCAAAAATCCACGAGGTCTTGTCAGACACGGGCCAAGGCTTTAGTGAAGACATGAGCTGGGTCTTGGCGTGGTGTGTGCACAGAAGTGGCAATCAGGGAGGAGATCAGAGCCGAGGGAGAGTTGTTTCAGATGGGAAGGATTAAAATGTGCTTGGGCTGTGAGGAACAGAACCAGAAGCCAGAGGAAGGGTAAGCAAAAAGAGAGCCAACGCAAAAGGGAGCATCAGGTGACGGAGCAAGGAGGGTGGTGGGGACAGTTCTGGGGCAGGAAAGGGGCTCTTGGAGGGAAAGGAAGAAATGTGCTTGTTTGCCAAAGTCTCCTTGGAACAGAGAGCTCCTGTTCAGAGCCAAAACAGGGGGAGAACGAGTGAGGAAATCAGCTTCATCACAAGATATCCTGCAGCAGGAGAGCAGAGGAGGGGAAGCGGATGATGGAATGTGGCCAGCGCTCGTGGGATGGCCTGGGGGACCCGCAGAGAGCCAGGCACTGGGGAGACAAGTTACTTTGTCCTTTTACAATGATAACCCACACGGTGCCTTAGCCCAGGGCCACCTCCAGCCCAGGAACAAGGTCCTGAAGTTTATGACACATATGCACAGGTAGCAGTTCCATCGTGCCACAGAGACCTGTGATAACTGAGGGGTGGGGGACTCATCACATCCTCTGACAGCATCGAGGCTTTCAAGCAAAAGCCAAGAAAGCAGAGTTTGCCTTGGCTTGGGTGTTAAGTTAGGTCATGGTGCAAGCAGATAAAAACTGGAGCTTAGAAAGCTGGCATTTCAGCTCTGAGCAGATGGAAATGTTGCCTTGGTGCCCCTAACTTGAGAGGATCATGAGACTCCTGTCCCTGCCTAGGCAACCACCTAGCTCTCACACCTTTCTTCTTCTTCCTTCCCAGGTGTCCAAACACTTCTGTTCCTCCTCTGACACGTGATATGGAAACCCCTTGCCTGTCCATCAGCCATCAGGGTGTACAAAACCTCGTTCAGATCAGAAATGTGGTACCTGGGCAGGTCACACGCCTGAATTTGGAAGACTGATGAGGTTCCTGAGGCTCAGAGCTGCCCCAGGAAGGCACTGCCCCCAAGGGACCAGCTATGGCATGGCCACCCTCTAGTGGCCACTGCTCCTTCACAGAGACATCTCCTACATGGTGAGAGGTTCACTCAGGCACACAAAGAAACCTCTGTGGAAAATCTTGCTCGGCCCCTGCCAACCATTTGCAGCAGCACTGCGTCAGCTCACAGCACAAGGGTTCACCAACTGTGTGTTAAAAATGTGGGAAAAACACCATAAAAATTAAGGTGCCCACAATGATCACACCAGTTTGTCCTGATTTGTGGCCCAGCAGAACATCTACCCTGGTCAGCACTTGGCACCAGCATCACAAAGAGGCCACATAGAGCTCAAATGCTTTCAGTAGGAGTAAAAAACAGAAGTTTTGTTTGGGTGCACTTTCTTTCATGATGTTGTTTGAGGTTTTTTTTTTTTAATGGAATATTCTGATCCTCAAATATTTCTGTGGAATCCATCCAGTGACATCTATCTGGTGGGTGCCCCATCCCTGGAAATGTTCAAGGCCAGGTTGGACGGGCCTTGGAGCAACCTGGGATAGGTAGGAAGGTGTCCCTGCCCATGGCAGAGAGGTGGAACTAGATGGTCCATAAGGTCACTTCCAACCCAAACCATTCTGTGATTGTGCGTTTTCTGCCTGTCCTGGAGAACAGGTTGATGTAGATCAACCCATCACATGTCAAATTAAGGGGGCATGAACACCCAGGGGAGAGTTTGCTGGGCTGGAAGACACAATGCAGCTCCTCAGGGATGAGATCTCGTGTCCTTCACTCCCTCAGGATAATGACCAGATAAAATATTCCACCACTGAGAACAACATTCCTCCCCTTGGGGTGCAGGAGGGCATCTTGGGCACTTGTCCACTTAAAAGTTTCCTCCCATGAGGCTTGTTGGTCCCCAGGACATTGTGAACCATGCCCAGTGGGGTGCCCAAGTGAGAACTGCTGGGTTGGGACCAAAGCTAAAGCTGTACCAAATCATCCAGGGGAAAAAATGGAAATGTTTTTAGACAAAATACCCTGTGGAGCTGCTGAAAGACAAACACGCTGCCCCTGTGTGAGCAGGCAAAGGAGAACTGGAACCAAACTGGAAGGAGAAAAGGAAGTCAGAGGCCCAGAGGGTGACAAGGAGCTCAGGGGTCTTGCATCACACAGGACCCAGATCTGTCATGAAACCTGTGGCATCTCCAGCCGTGGGTCACCACAGAGAGAGAGGAGAGGCTCTGGAGTCACTGAGCCCCACTCCAAACCCATCCTGGGGGATGTGGTAGAGGAGGAGCAACTTAGGGCAGTGTGTGCAATAACAGTGGAGTCCTCTGCAGCCATCCCCAAAGGATTTTCCACTGGGAAGAGCAGTTCCACTCTGAGTGGATGTTGTAGGGAATGCTGTCAACCATCTTGTTTATTCCAATAGATACCAAGCAATTGAAACACAAGCAAGGGTGTGGGAGGGGGGGATAATCTCTGGGATTTCCTGGAATTTAAAGTGTTTGTCCTGTCAGTCTCATGAAATCATCCCTGGTTCCTGAGCTATATGAGGCAAAGACCAGCCAGTCCTTGTCCACACTCTCCAGACCATCCATGAGTTTCTAAACTGCTCTTGTGTCCTTCCGTGATCATCTTTCAAAGCCAAGAAGTACCAACCTGGCTATTCCACGTGGGAATATGACACCCTGTTTCCACCTCCCTCACTGCCCTTCTCTGGACCTTTCCCAGCTCCAGCTCCTCTGGCACACAGACACTGTATCCATGGCACAGCACAAAGCTGTTCTGGTGCTTCCCCTGGGTTCTTAATTCCAGCACGAGAGCTCCTGGCACCTCACCCACAGCTTCACCCAAGAGTGAACATATCCAAGCAGGAAGAACATGGAGAAAGGGATTCAGCAGCAGGCACAGGGATGGGGATGGGGATGGAGATGGAGATAGGGATGGAGGAGATTGAACTATCCTCCCTCCTGTCCACATAATCTGCACAGGAAGGAGATTGTGCATGTGTATTTAGGCAATCGAATCATTGCCTAAGTCCAGGTGCGTGTCCATCCCATAGTGAGCACAAAAAAAATAGGACAGTGAGAAGCTTGGGCTGTGTTAGGTTTGGCCCAAGAGGACTCTGGGATCCAGGATGCCAGTGCAGCAGGTTCCTAAAAATGCCAACTCCCCTCCCAAAGCAAGGAGCTTCACCCATGAAGGAGAGGAACCATGATGGCTCTGTTCTCCAGCAGCTGCACCAAACAAAAGCTGTGTCAGAGCCCGTTCCAGCAAGGAGGCACAGAGGAACAAATTGCCCAAGAAAATGCAAAGAATTTCCTGGCATGGCCAGCCCTCCTAGCGTGATCCATGCTCACGAGCTGGAAATTCAAATCCTTGTGTTGTTAGCTAAAATGGGATTTAAAATCACATATAAGCACCAGTGCTGTGGGGTGGTGATGCCTGGCACAGGCAGGTATCAAATATAAATGCACTTTAGAGGGCAGGAGGAGTTTTCTGATGGAATTTCCTTGGGATGAGCCAAGGCAGTTGAGAAGGGAAGATACTTGGAGGTTGTTCTGTAGTAGAGAACAGAGCAAAAGCCTCTGTGCTGGGAGAAGCACCGCCGTGGGTGATCCCATCTCTACAGGTCAACACACCTCTGGGAACATCCCAGGCTTTCAGGAAGGTAAAAGGAGTGTTGTAACTTCTGTTTCATAACAGAAGGGAAAGCACAGAGACTCCAGGGACAAGCAAGAGCAGGAGCATGGATTACAGCCTGACACTTTCTCCTTGACCTGGCTATGAGGACAAGCCACGTCCCTTGGCTGATACTCCTTGGGCTAAAAATCAAAGCATTCGGGAATGGTTTCTGGAGGTGCATCCTGAAAGTGGCCACAGAACATGGAGACGGGACAAAATCTCCCCCTGAGCAGAAAAGAGAATGCAGGCAATGTGTAAAATCACTGTTCTTTTTCTGCCATGGTCCCAGACAATCCAGGGGACACTGCTCCATAGTTTCATTCCTGGGGAGGACCCCAGGCAGCACAACCAGGGCATGGAGGTGAGCTGAAACCCTCACGTGGTTTTGGAGCACATCAACACAGGGCTGCTGAGCCTAATTTTAGGACTTCCTGCAGTGGAACAGTTAATGAAATACTCAGCAGCCCAGTGAGGCAGCAAAAAGGCTGAAAGGAAACTGAGGCACAGCCAAGATGTGCATCCCAAGGAGAGGATCCCAGCGCCATGCCTTCCCCCAAGATTCCCAGCAGATGAAGCAGGCAGTTTCCCAACCAGCAGCTGAGCTCTGGAGCTGTTTTGGCCAATCCCCCAGCCCATGTCAGATATCTCAGGTGCTGGTTCCTGTGCTGGCCCCGCTCTTGCTGGAGCTGGACGAGGAGGAACAGTTTTGGCTTGGCCTTGTGAAGTGAGCCAAAGCCGTCACAGAAATGACAGGGGCAAGCCAAGCAGCCCCCAGGATGTCCTCTCTTCCACTTCTCCCCATTTTCTACAGCAAACAAAATGGGATGAGAGTGTTGGGACATGCCCTGACTGCCCTGCTCTGGAAAATGCTTTGCTGCGCCGCTGTCGTTTCCTGCCCACCTACAGCCAGTGGCCTCAGTGTTTGTGCTCTTGGCACAGCCCGTGAACCCAGAGCTAAGGGAACATTCTGAGGGCTCGAATGAGTAGCAGCCCTGTGTTTGGGCTGAATAGCAAAAGGAGCTTGTGTGGGTTTCCCTTTCAAAGCCAGTTGAGAAAAGGTTTTGTTTCAAATCCCGGGCCAGAAGCGCCGGAGAGCCTTGAATTCTGATCTCTGTGCTTGCTTGTGCCTATTTAATTTCATGATTTGCTCTTTAGCTGCTCTAAGGGCTGAAGCAGCTCAGAGGTCTTACAAGAGAGGGCTCCTGCTTGTCCTGGCCAGGCAAGGCTGTGGTCTGACCTTCATCTATGAGACCCAAGGAGCCCCCTTCAAGACCCAAACACCTTCCCATGCAGGACATCATTGCTGTGGGAATAGCCAGTGATGCAACTTCTGTCCTGGCCCAGACCCCCCCAGACCTTGGCAGGGTACTAAGAGGGTCCTCTTTCCCTCGAGGGTTTTTTCCAGCCTGAACACAGTGAGATAAAGAGAGGCAGAGTGTGGATGAAGCTGTAGCCACTGGAGACTTTCCTCTTGTTCAAGACCTCTGCCCTCTGACCATCACGTCATCCCACAGCTTCTGTGTCCTCTTCAATTCCCCCCGGCATCCCAGCAGCCGTGATGGGAAAGATACACTCCCTCCCAGTTGGCCCTGACCTTGATCTGACACCTCATCAGCCCATCCTCGGACCTGGCTGCAGTTTCCCACAGATCAGGGATCTCCAGGCTTGATGGTTGTGTCTTACTCTGCCTTGGAAGAAAGGCACATTGCCTGGAAAAACTCTGGTGCAATCAAAGTTCATCTCCTCGGTGGACCAGCACCATGGGAAGCCAGGGATGCAGTGGCCTGGTGCTGGCTCTGTCAGACACCCCTTGGTGTCTTCTGACACCACTCAATGGCACAAGACACACACGAAAGAGGGACAACCCTCAGCCATGCGTGGGCTTCTACAACCCTGAGGTGTCACTGGTGGCCACCCTGGCTTGGTGACCAGTGACAGGACCTGAGGGAACGGCTGGAGCTGTGTCAGGGAGGTTTAGGTTGGGTCTCAGGAACAGGTTATTCCCCCAGAGGGTGGTTGGGCACTGAACAGGCTCCCCAGGGAAATGTTCACAGCTCCAAGGCTGCCAGAGCTCCAGGAGGGTTTGGACAACGCTCTCAGGAACAGGGTGGGATTGTTGGGGTGTCCTGGGCAGGGCCAGGAGTTGGACTGGATGATCCTTGTGGGTCCCTTCCAACTCAGGAGATTCTATGATTTTGTGATTCCAGTTATGGTTCCCATGGAGAATCTGATTTTGGCTGAGCCCCTCTGCTCCCGTTCTTGGCACACGAGCTCCAGGCCGTGTTTTACTCCCCTCAGCCAGAAACCAACTGGGAGAGCACCTTTACTGCTGCCAGTAAAGTTCATGAGGTGCTTTGGAACACAGATACCAAGTTATTCCAGGTAAGCTGCAAAGCAGGGAGCCCCAGGAAGGTTTTGGGTGATGCTGATCGATGGTCTCATCTTGTTACTGAAGGAAGAGAAGCATAAAGGAAGGAGAGCGGTGGAGTGGAAGAGGATAAGGATAAATATTACTTTATGAGTATTAATATTTAGCAGCCAGAACCTCAGTCCTTGGATAGTCTTTGAATTTAGATACAAAGTCCTTGAAAGGGCTTGGAGGGATTTTTGTGTCTCATATTCTCATAGGTGCCAATTAATTAGACGAGCCAGCCTGAGGTGAAGCAGGATAACCCAAACCAGTGTGCATGGAGAAAAATAATTATTCATGAATAATCCAGAATGAACACAGAAGCCCTAATTAAGGCCAAACCTCACAGAAGGAAAGGTGGATCTAAGATATTTTTTTTTTTTTACTGAATCTGAAGTTTGAGTTCAACTTTGGAGCTGCAAAGATGTGAGTTATGGCTGCTGGGCATACCCCCTCACTGCCATGTGTTGCATGTGCTGCATCCAAGGGCTGTGTTTATTATCTGTCAGCCACTGTCACTGCACACACAGCGCATCAGATGTCTCCAGGGACATTATCCTTCCCGGAAATCCGACCTCAGCCAGGCCAGGCTCCAGGAGGGAACATCCTCTGCAGTCACCCGGGTTGACATCAGGATAACCCTGTTCTGTCCAGGGAGTGCCCCCTGCTCTGCACGAGGTCACTCCCTCGCCGTGCTCCTGGCCCTGGAAGTGTCCTTGGAGAGGGCTCCGTGTCCCACAGCACAGCACTGACACGTGCTCCCTGCAGAGCCTCCCATCACACACCTTGCTGAGCTGTGCACCCCCCAGAAAGACATGGAGGGGGATGTTCCTGCCCTGGCAGTGAGAGGGGACCTTTTCTGTCCATAAACTGCTTGGCATCTCATCACCTGCCAAGCCTTGTTACACGTGGCCCTTCAGCCCACACCCGTAAGCCCAAGTGTCCCCCGAGTCACTGCTCTGCAGCACAAGTAGCTCCTTCCCTCACTGCCTCTTGCAGACCATTCAGGATTTCTCCAGCTGGAGAGACTGGAGTATTTCCCACCCACCAGAAAAGCTCTTCACCCCTTCTCCACTCTGGCATTACCCTGAGGGATGTCTCTGGCTCTCCCAGCTCTCTCTGGAGCTCACATATTCCCCCCAGTGAAGACTAGATGCTTCAGAAAACTTGGATGAAGGGATGAGGGCCACCAGGCTCCCAGCCCATCCCTTCCCTCTTGGTGCAGGGCACCTCTCCTCGTGATGCTGAGCATGCACTTTCCCAGGGAAGAGAGAACTTGGCACCACCAATGGAAGGCCCAGCAACCTGCTGGATGAAGCCCAGAGTGGAGAAGCTTTCACAGTGCCTCAGGGATGTCCCTTCCCACTCATCCTAAAATCTCCCTTTGCAATGATAACCAGTCAGATGCCCAAAAGAGAAATAATGACAGCGAGAGGAGGATGGATCCTCCTGCCTCCCTCCCCCATCAGGCAACATCTCCAGCCTCCTACTCACTGCCTTAAAAAATGAGGAGAAGGGGGGGAGGGAAGCAAATCTCCACCCCAGGCTCGTGCATTTTCACCCATCAGAAAGCAATTTTCCATGATTACAGAGCTTGCTATTCTGGGCTGCAATTGCCAGTTTATTAGTTAAGAGCACACCAGTAACTCTGGATTGTGCCTGCATTAGGAGAAGCACTCAAACCTCATCATCCTCTGAATGAGACACTTAAGGAAACATCCACAGCAGTTACAGCCTTGGATGGATCCCTGCCTGTGGCATGACTTCATGTGCCTACAGTGGGAATAAGGAGAGGAGAGGGGGAAGAGGGTGATACAGCTCCCAGCAAATCACACCCATCCTCACCGAGGAGGTTCGTGAGATATTGATCTGCTCTCGAGACTTAAAGCCCAAAAGGGAATCAAGTTTAAGCAGAGGAAAAGTCCCCTCTGAAAGTGCAGAGATTGCAGAAGATGTGCAGGAAATGCAGAGCAGGCAGGGGCTCGTCAGAGATTTCCATCAGCCTTCACAGCCAAGCAGATTCCACCCTGGGAACCTCTTTGTCAAACCACAGGGAAGTGGGGCAGCTGGGGGACATCGTGGGATGGGGTGTGACACCCCATCAGGGGATGTGACCAAGGGGATGCCCTTCACACGTGGCCTTGCTGCCCAAGTGGGAGCTCCAGAGACCCCTGAGCATCTCCAGCATCATCCCAAGAGCCCACTGAGATGGAGTGGTTCTCATTTCACAGAAACAAGGAATTAGGACAAGCAAAGGAAAGGCAAGAACATATTTTAACCCAAACCCTAAAGTTGCCAAATTGCCATTCATTCAAAGGACCTAAACTTTAATGGACTCTCAGTGGTTGATACGTTAAAAATTTACCAAGATCCCTCAGATTTACAAGCAGAACCAGGGGAATGTTTTTTTTTTTTTCCTCCCTGAACCACAATCATCTTTCTAAATCATGGAGCTAACCTTCCACTGTAATTTAAAATAAGTGATTATCCAAAAAAAAAGAAAAAAAAACAGAATAAAAATAAAATCAAAGCAAACTTCAGTGACGTGAAACTAAGATTTTTGCCAACATCTGCTTCCTGGAGAGGAGATAATCTTGAGAGGATTTTCCTTGCAAAGGAAAAGAGGCATCTTCAGCTCGAACGCTTTTTCAAATGGAGCAGAAAAAAAGCTCAGTCTAGGGGAGTTCAGGCAACTCTCTCCTGCAACAGAGGGAAAAATCCCCCTTTCTGGGAAACCCAGAGAGTTTTGACGGGGTGGGATTTATCCCTGACCCCGGCAGTGTCACTCCAAGGCTTGCCCTTCAGGGGGACCCACGCGGGACGGGGTTTATTTACCCAGCACGGGCTGTGCTGACGCACTTGGTGTACTCGTGGAGCTCAGCCCGGCTCAGCTGCCTCCCAGCAGCTCCCGGCTCGGACTCCGCAACCCCTCCTGCTCCTCCCGGGCTCGTTTGAGAGGACAGAAGGTCATTTTCCCGGTCACCACGCGGGATCCAGCCCAGTGACAGCAGCAGGGTGCAGTATTTCCAGGCCGGCTCCTGCCCAGCCCCTGAAGCGCTCTCGGTTAAACAAGAACACCTTTTTAGTATCAATTTTCCGCCATCCGCCGGCCGAGCAGCTCCCTCTGCTGCTGCTGCTGCTGCTGCTTCCAAACTGATCCGGGCTGCATTTTCAGAGCCGCGAGAGGCAGTGGATGAATTTCGGACAGCAGTTGGCTGGCAGAGCACAGTCTCTGGGGTGGGGTGGGCAGCTGACTCCCTGGTGACATAAAAAAACGCTCTACAGCACCTTAAATACCTGCAGATGCTCCACGTCCTGCAGGAGACCCACCACAGCTGGAGGCCAGCAGATCCTAGGACACCTCCAACAGCCTATGGCTGCTGGACTGGACTGAGCCCTGCTGTCCGTGTGAACAGACTCCACACCAACTTCAAGGTTCTTGGTTTATATTCCATCCTTTAGGTTTGGGTGGTTTTGTATTAAAAAAGAAAAAGTCAGGGTTGTCCAAGACCAAACAAATCCCTTCACTGCATCACTGAGCGCAGGAAGGTCCTCTGGCATCTCCCTCCCTGTCTCCGTGTGTACATCCCTCGGTGGGACCATTCCCAGATCAGATGAGCAGAAATTCTGGGCAGGGGGTATCATAACAGCCTTTTGCTGTTCCATTTTGAAGGTGTTTCTTCAACCACTGCAAGCTCTGCCTCCAGTCTCAATTGGAGTGTAAATCTGGATGGTTTCCTCTTACAATGGCCCAGGTTGCCCAGAGAAGCTGTGGCTGCCCCTGGATCCCTGGAAGTGTCCAAGGCCAGGTTGGATGTGGCTTGGAGCAACCTGGGCTAGTGGAAGGTGTCCCTGCCCACGGCAGAGGGTTGGAATGAGATGATCTTTAAGGTCCCTTCCAGCCAAACCACGCTGATTCTATGATTCCCTTGAACCATTTTATCAGCCCAGCATTCACATCTCGGGCCCTCAGAGCTGGCAAAGATGGGGATCAGCAGTAGAAAGTTGAGGAAAATTATCTGCTGGCTTGGTGAACAACCCATGGCAGGAGAAGCTACCACTGCTACAGTAATGACAAACCTATGGCCACCACTTGTCCCCAGGAGACCCAAGAGACCCCCAATGTTCTTGGCAGGGGGTGACCCAGCAGGAGACAGCCCGTCCTGGGCTGAGGGTCACAGAGGTGACAGCTCCCATCTCCAGACATGGGGAAACTGAGGCACACAGTGGCTGGGACAGGCATGTGATTTCACAGGAAGTCAGTGGTGAGCTGGAAATTTGTCTCCCAGACCCTGCTATGAGGATGAAGCTGCCACAGAGGGGTGGCTGGTGCTGTATGTGTTTAGTGAGGTGATGCCAGGAGGCTCCAGCTGTGGTGGGAATAGCCCAGAGGGGAGGCAGAGGGACATGCAAGCTGCCACCCAGTCACCTCTTAATTCTTCTGCAGGGACTGGAAGCAATGACAGCAGCCACCTGACAGCCCTGCTGATGGGGTGGAGGTCCAAGGGAGGTGTCTGTCCACCAGGCACATGGAGGAACCACCAGTTTGGTCTCCCAACAGCTGCTGGATGTGTCCGGGTCATCTCCCACCCATGACCAGGTCGGACCTGATAACCTCAGGCTGTTTGAAGCAGTGACCCAGGGGTGAACAGCAGCAGGATTTATCTCAGAAGGTTTATTTTGACAAGGGTGTCCACCCTGAAAACAAAACAGCCAGCATCCTGTTTTAGAGATGGATTGTGCAGCTCCGGGTGGGAGCAGGACAGCAAAGCCCTTGCTTAGGGGCAGTGGAGGAGAGTTTTACTAAACATGACTTTGGATCCATCACCCCAAGACTCTGCATAGCCCCCATCATCTTTCTCCAGCATCTTCTGCCTGCAGCCTGTAACCACTAAAGAACAGGGAGCAGCCAGGACTTGCCCCCCCAAAAGGTGTATTGGTTGATCTGGACACACAGGAGCTGCTCAGATCAGAGGTTCCAGCTCAGAGAAGGCCCCAGCTCAGTTGCTGCAGAGCTGGGAGAGGGATGTGCTCCCACAGCTTTGATCCATGAGGTGTCCCATCAACGCACCTGGGAGGTGGCACCACCCACAGCCACCTCCAGGATGTCCAGTCTGTCTCCTCCAGACCAAGGATTCCCAGCCTGGGGGCACAGGGCTGTGTTTGGGCTGCATTTAAGGGCACTTCTGTTTGAGTGGGAGCAGATGGGTAGAGACAATGCAGCAGGAGCCAGGCAGCATCCCTGGATGCAGAGTGAAGCCCTGCAGGAGAGCAGCCCAGGGAAGGAAGGAGGACATAGCCCCTTTGCAGAGCAACATCCCCCTGCTTGCTTTCCCTCTCAGCAAGTCCAGCAGACAGGGAGACATATTCCTCTGTTGGAATGGACATTTGCTGTGCAGCTCACAGAGCAATGGGAACCTCAGCCCCTGCCTGTCAAGGTCTGCCAGACCTGGCCCCCATCCACATAAGGGCCAGCAGGAGGATTCATATGGAAAATCCAAGTGACTCCACCACCTGCAAACTGCTGAAACTGCTGAAATTTTGGCTTGTATGGATGAGCTTCCAGCTCGACCATGACCTGTTCCCACCAGGACACCAGAAGGGAGGGAATCTGCAGAAGGGAGAGGAGGAGGAGGAGAGCCAGAAGAGTGGGGAATGAGATGCAATGACCAGATGGCTATTTCCAAGAGTTTGCCCAGCCCTGATCCTGCCAGGAACATTCTGCAGCCACCATCTCCTCTCTCATCCAAGCTGGAGAACCACTCAGAGCAGTGGCAGTGGCACAGAGTCTGGTTTTAGAGGGGATTCAAGCTCCAGGACGAAGCATTATTGCAGAGGACACCAAATGGGAAAGTAAGAATGCTTGAAGCAAGAGGAAACCACCAGAGATGTGCCTACAGGATAGATTAATGGTCCTGGATATGGCAGAAGACCCAGAGGAGCAGAGAGATTTGAGATGATGAAAGAAAAGCAAGTTCTGCTTTGCACACAACTGCAGAGCCTCTTATCAGGGGTGCAAGGAAGAGCCAATTTTAAGATGCTTCACTTTTCTCTCATAACCTGAGGGCTGCCAGCCCCTGGAGGCATTTAAAATTAAACTTCAGGATGGAGAAGCTCAAGCTCACAGTTCAACAGCACCAGAGCTTGGACCAGGGTGAGAAAACTCAGCCTCTGCATTTCACACCATTGGTACTTCAGCAAATCCTGCCTGGAACAACAGCAGCTCCTCAGGATTGCTTATCTGCTGGCTCTGCCTGCTCTTAACTGGAGCAATTTGGTGATGTCAGTCCACTAACCCTGGGAATAGCTTAAGAGGAGTCATAAATCACTGACAATAAGCTAATCACTTCAGCTAATAGCTAAGACAAGGAATACTTTGTTCTAAAATGGAGCAAAATTTGCCATAGACAAAAAAAAAATAATAATAAATCATATTCCTCCTCATTGCTTTCTGCTGCTGCTGTTGATAGGAGAGCAATCCTAAAAGAGGTAATTACCTCTTAAGGTAATCCCAAATTTAAGATCTTAGGTCAGCAGGTCATTCAGGAGGAAGACTTTGTAAAAGAATAAGAAGGAGGATTAAAATCCTCCTCCACTACCACATCACACAGCAGCCTTGTGTCAACTTTCACCCAAGTATGTGAAAGTTAAATGCTGCAGGATGGTGAATCTCTTGCTACCCCTTTGCTCCTGGAGCAGCCTGGAATTACCCCTCTTCCAAAGGAATACAGTAGGATGCTTCTTGTCCAAGTACGTACTTGGACAAACAATAAACTCGTTGAATTGGTTGTGTCTTCCTCCTTCTGCTCTGAAGTTTGACTGGGCTGACAAAGCTGCCTCTGGAGTTGTTTTTGAGGGCATTTTTGTGATGGAAAGCTGAACCAGAGGATTGCTTTGCTATTCTACCAGCTCATGGAATCCTCTCCCGCGGTGCAAAATGCACGGACACAACGCTGGTGTTGGTGGCCAAAAATCCCCCATAAACTGCAGCCAGAAATTCCTCCAAAAAACCCACTTCCCTATGAACAAGTTGGTCCCTCCCAGTCCTCCATGTCACACTGGATTTGATAGACCTGCTAGGAAGTCCTGGCCAGCCTAAACATTCCTCTTACAGAACTCCTGCCAGACCTTTACCATCTTCACGGGGACGCAGGGATCTGGTTGGGCCCCCTGTCCTTCTGGGCCAGCAACCAGGGGACAGACAGGAAATCCCAGCTCACAAACAGCACTTGGAATTTACTTTAGCAGTTGGAATAGGCTGGATGGGATACTGATCATCAAGAGAAACCACAGGGATGATGGAGGCGCTGGTGGGGCACCTGTTGTCTGGTGTATGATGTGATTTTCCTCCATAGGAGCACAGAGGGTTATTTCCTGATGGATTTGTTCTGAAGTCTAAATTCCTCGCCATAGCTCTCACCCTCTCCTGCAAATAATGGCTCTTTCAGAGCAAAAATAAAAATCAAGGACCACCTACCTTGGCATATCAGGGCAACTCTATCACTCTGAAACCAGCAGGCTTGGACAGAGGATACAAGAAGGGAGGCAGGCTGAGGGGACCTGGTCACTCCCACGTGACTCCAGGGCTGTTTGGGCAATGACCAAACCCCAGGTTCCATAAGCCCAAAGAGATTCCATCAGTGGGAGGGTGTTTTCTCCTCACCCCGAGCTGTTTGTGAGGTTTTTGCCACGTCTTTTTTTTCACTGGGGAGCCCTAATTAATGACAGATGCACAGACCTCCTGGGCTAAGTGTGCCTGAAGTCAGTACAGGAGAGGGACCAGCATTCCCTATTCCCAGCCCTCAGCCGGAACCACGGTCAAGGGGGCCAGTCTAAAATGAAAGGTTTCATGGTGTGAACTTCCCAGAGGAAGCAAGTTTTGTCCTGGAAAGAACAGAACGTGTGTGTGGCAGGAGCAGGCAGCTCCTCGGGGGCTGCCCAAGCAGGAAGGAAGATGTTTTGATTTATTCTAAGGTGTGAAACTTGGCCAGGGAAGCTTGCCAGGTGTTTGTGTTGGCTCCCCTTGGTCACCAGGCTGTGCTTCCAGCAGGAAGCTTTGCTTTTCAAAGCTGGTCTCTTAATATCCTTGGTCAGGAGAAGTCTGGCTTAAGCTGGTGGAAGGGGTCAGGTTAGAATCATAGAATCAGAGTTGGATTAGAATGGACCTTAAAAATCATTTAGATCCAATCCCCTGCCACGGGCAGGGACACCTTCCACTAGCCCAGGTTGCTCCAAGCCCCCTCCAACCTGGCCTTGGACACTTCCAGGGATCCAGGGGCAGCCACAGCTTCTCTGGGCAACCTGGGCCAGGGCCTTACCACCCTCACAGCCAACAATTCCTTCCCAATATCTAATCCTAATCTCCCCTCTTTAAGTTTAAAACCATTCCCCTTTGCCCTATCACTATCTGCCTGTGCAAAAAGTCCCATTAGACTGAACTCAGCCTCTGCCAGGGATCACAGATGCACGTGGTTCTCCCCCAACCTCATCATTATCTCCACCTCTGCCACCTCTTCGGGTCTGCAGAGAAAACCAAGAGGTTGTTGTTGTTATTACTTGGGGTCATTTTCCCATCAAACACCTACAGCCAGGGTGTGAGAGGCCAGACCTGCACAGCCCAAGGCACTGGGGTGCCCAGCCTTTGGTCACAACAGCTTCCCACGGCCGGGGGCCAATTCAGACCAAGCCTTTGTGCTTCCAACCACCTTCCCATTGTGCAAGCACTGGAAGGTCCTGACATAGCCTGGCAGCAGGATTAAAGCAAACAGGAGGAAATGCTATTTCACACCACTGGCAGAGAGGGTGCAGCTCTTTGCCAGCAAATCTCGCAGCGGTACATCCACTGCAGGGATGGGAAATCAAGTGGATTGTGTCCTGCCCCCCATCTGGCTCTATATTCGTGCTTTCCTGAATTGCAAGGGGTTTCCTTCCCCTCCCAGGGTGTGAAGAAACAGCTTCTGTTCTTTAACTCTTACCTTTCCCCCATAGTTTTAGCACAGGTCTCACAGAAGTGAGTGACCCACTTGCACAATCCCCTCCCTCCACCTGTGTTGCTTTCTCCCTGCGTCTTATCCTATGTGGGATAAAGGAAAGGGTGGAGAGAGTTGTTGCTCCTCTGCTTTCCTCTAACCTCTGTAATATCCTTGGAATCCTAGAATAACATTAATTGGAAAAGTCCTCTGATATCGTTGAGTCCAACCATTAACCCAGCACCACCATTTTCACCACTAAACCACGTCCCCAAGTGCCACTCCACATGGCTTTTTAACACATCCAAGGAGGGTGACTCCACCACTGCCTTAGGAAACATGTGCCAATGCTTGACCTCTTTTTCTGTGAAGACATTTTCCCTAATATCCAACCTAAACCTCTCCTGGCACACCTTGAGGCTGTTTCCTCAAGTCTGTCCCTTGTCCCCTGGGAGCAGAGCTCGACACCCCCCCCTTAGCTCCCCCCTCCTATCAGGGAGTTGTAGAGAGTGAGGAGGTCTCCCCTGAGCCTCCTTTTCTCCAGGCTGAGCTCCCCCAGCTCCCTCAGCCCCTTCTCATCAGACTTGTGCTCCAGACTCTTCCCCAGCTTCATTCTCCTTCTTTGGCACTTCATTTTTTTTTCCTTGTGCTTCCTTCTCTCCTCCCCTTTTTGCCCCTCCTAGTGCTCACATACATTCTGAAGGCAGCTGGAGGGAGAGGATTGCCCCCAGGTCCCTGCATTGCAGAGTTTCTCACACCTTCGTGGTTAGACCACACTTGTGCACATTCCAGCTGCATCTCCTGGGGCTGGTTCCCCTTTGCTTCTCCCGTGGCTTTCCTGGGCCCACAGTCATTTCTCAGGTTTCTGTCCCATTCACAGTGCCCTGAGTAACATCCCTGCAGTGTCACAGCCCAGAAAGTTGTTTGTAGCACAGTATCCTGTTGCAAAGGGTCACATTCCTGTGCGTGGAATCCAAGCATGAGACTGGGGATTGGAAGGGCTAGAGGACTGCCCAGGAGAAAAAGAGCCAGGTCTAGATCAATTTTACCCATGCAACATGAAATGGATGAGAAAAGGGAGGGCTTCCAGTGCAAATAAGCCCAGAATCATGCACAGATTCCTCTCAGAGGGGACATTAGTTTACTCCAAAGCAACGCAGGCTCTTCAATGCCTCATGCTGCTTGTCCTCTTGTCACTCTAGCACCTCCTTCACCAAGGATTCCCTTCACTGTTGGGGGTGAGGACCAAGGAAACCCTCCCTTGGGCCCACCTCTACTCATTAAAGGTGTTCAAGCTCCCTCTGGGCACAGTTACCCCCTGCATAACTTGAGCCTTTACATGGAATCATCACAGAATGATTTGGGTTGGAAGGGATCTTAAAGATCATCCAGTTCCATCCCCCTGCCATGGGCAGGGACACCTCCCACTATCCCAGGGTGCTCCAAGCCCCATCCAACCTGGCCTTGAACACTTCCAAGGATGGGGCAGCCACAGCTTCTCTGGGCAGCCTGTGCCAGGGCCTTCACAGCAAAGAATCTCTTCACAGCTACAGGAGGTGACCCAGGCAGAGCAAACAGCTCTTGATTCTGCTCCAGACCACACACACCCCCTTTCCTCGGGATGAGACCGAGTGTGCTGAGCTTACACAAAACATCCTGTGCTTCCCTCCCACCTGCATCCAGCGAGGGCCTTGAGAGGTGATTTAAGGACATTCTTCAGCTACAAACGTTCTTGGTTTCATCTCTCCAAGTCAGACCTTTATTGTCATGAAAAGGATGTTGTGGTGAGCACTGTCACTTCCACTCACTGCTGAGAAGTGGACCTTGTGCCCAACCAGCTCTCACATTCCCTGGAGCATTAAGCCATGTCATGCTTTAGGACATTTGTGAGCAGTCCTGCCTCTAAATCACTACCTAACAGAGTACTAAGAAGATAGACATGCTTTAATAGAGGCCTGGGCCACCAAACCCACCTGCTCAGGTCCTGGTTATGGAACCATAGTCATTAAGGTTGGAAAAGGCCTCCAAGATCACAGAGTCCAACCTTTGACTGATCCCCACCTTGTCAACTAAACCACAGCACTGCCACATCCAGCCATTTCCTGAACTCTGCTGGGGATGGCGACTCCACCACCTCCCTGGGCAGCCCCTTCCAATGACTGGCAACCTTTTCTGTGAAGAAATTATTCCTGATGTCCAACCTGAACCTCCTCTGGCACGGTTTGAGGCCATTTCCTCTTGTTCTGTCACTCATTACCTGGGAGAAGAGATCGACCCCCACCTGGCTACACCCTCCTGTCAGGGAGTTGGAGAGAGAGAGATACACCTATTTCCAAGGCATGTGCAAGAACTGCAAAATGAACTCTGTGGCCAAGGTCCACGTGCAGCTGAGCCATCCCCACAAGCAGAGGGAAGATCCTCAGCAATCCATCCCTCCCTGCTTCTACTCAGCTGTGTGGTCCTACCCCTTCCCAGCACCCACACAGGCCCTGACACAGCACTGAGAACACAACAGCAGTTCTCATCTGTGCAGTTACAGATCCCATCTCCCAGGGATGTGGGGGGATGTTGTATAAGGGCATGTGCTGTTGTGGCCTGTTGCAGAAAGTCTTTCCCTTCACGAGGAGCTCACACACTGAAGCTTTTGGTCACGTAGCCACGGAGCCCAGCATGAGTCCCTCACATGCTCATGCAATGCCTGTGAAATGCCAGGGGAGCAACAGGACAAGGGGGAATGTCTTTAAACTGGCAGAGGACAGGGTTAGATTGTGTTTGGAGTTTCTTCCCTATGAGGGTGGTAAGGCCCTGATACAGGGTTGCCCAGAGAAGCTGTGGCTGCCCCTGGATCCCTGGAAGTGTCCAAGGCCAGGCTGGACAGAGCTTAGAGCAATCTGGGCTAGTGGAAGGTGTCCCTGCCCATGGCAGGGGATATGAAACTAGATGAGCTTTAAGGTCTTTTCCGACCCAAACCATCCTAAGATTCTGTGTTTGCCACTTCTTGCAGCAGGACGTGACCCCAGGTTTCATCCTGGTGAACATCCCTCGTGTACTGCTTTGCTTTTCTGAAGAGCTTTTCTTGCTTTTATAATTCTAGAAAAAAAAATATTCTAATTCCTAAGCCAGTTCCTAGACTTTCCTGAGTCCATGGTGGCTTCAGCCTGCCTGAGTGGGACCTACAGCAAGGGTGCAGGTGTTATGTCCAGGGACTCCTGTCAGTGCAGGGGGAACCAGAGGAGACAAGATCTGTGAAGAGCCCATCCAGAAGGGCTCAGCCTTGGGACAGGCAGCAACGAGGCCCCAGCTCCCCAGGAAAGCACCTGGCAGCCCTCTCCCTGTGGAACAGGGAGATCAAACACCCAGGTGCACAGGCAGGCAGCTGCAAGGGGCCCCAGAGCCCACCCGTGTTTCCAGGGTGCTGTGACCTGCTCTGAGAGCAGCCAGCTAGCAGCACAGTGCCTGCCTGGAGCTCCAGCTGAATCATCTCTTGGGGGTCTGCTGGGCTCCTGGGAATCCCTGTCACTCTGTCCTGTAGAGGTATCTGCACCAAGAAAGGGGGAGAGGGAGGAGGGGTTGGCTTTGGAAAGCCCTTAGGTGGCACCTCCCTTTGAATCAAGAGGCTACACATTCCTGAGGAGCTCTCAGGGCTGTGATTTTGAAATCTGGCATTCCCAGGCAGATTTCCTCATGGGGGTCCTGCTGGTGAAAGCTGGATCTGCCCCATCCACTCCCACACCGACCACTGGAGCCTGTTCCCTGCCACCAGGTACATCTCCAGGTCAGGAGCTGCCAGTCCACCTGGGTCTGCATCCCACCTCTTCCTCCAGCCCAGCACCTGAGCACTGCTTCCCACAGGACCTGTCTGAGCACACCACTGCACGTGGCCCGGGGTGATGGCTGGGGTTGTGTGGAAACTACACCCCAAACATGGGCACAAGTTTGAAAGAAAAGAGAATGAGAGACTAAATATCAAAGCTAAACCTGCTGAAAGCAGAACCCTGAAAGCACAAACCATGTGTGGTTTTGCTTGCCCAAACTGTCTGGATAACCACTTATCCAAGATGAACACTTCCCACAAAAAGCCACTGCACCAGGCACGGGAACATCTCCCACCACACCCAGGTGGCTTCCTTGTGTTGGCTTTGCAGAGAAAGCCTCTTGGAAAAGGGGACAAAAAGTATTTCCATAGGAAAAACAGACAGGGAACATGGACAGAGTGAGGACGCTGAGATTTTTCTTCCTGGGATCCCTTGCTCAGGACACACAGGGACAGATCCAGACCCAAGCTCAGCATCAAAATCTACTGTGGCTCATAATGATTTTATAGTCCCTCTCCATCATGGCTAAAAACAAATAGCCAGAGAAAAAAAAAAAAAAAAAGCCCTAAAACTACCAAATGCCTCCACTCACCTCTAAGAGGAAGAGTAACACAAAGGTAGAAGAGGAAAGATGCTGGTGCCCTGGCTTTCTAACCCCCTTCCAGTCCAGGCAAGGTGCCCATCGAGGAGAGCAGCAGTTAAATCCAAGTCTGAACCCCCAGAAAAAGGGGAATTTTGCAGACTCTGTAGAGGGCAGAAGGATGTTCTGGAATTAAAGCCCCACAGGCAGGTGTGGGCACTGTTGGGGACAGTCTTGCTCCACACCCAATACAAACCATATATACAAGTGCTGCCAGCACAACTCATCCAGAGGAAATCATTTTGGGATGAAGCAGGCAGAGAGACGTGATTGAAGGAGCACAGGATAAGTCACTGTCAGCAAGGAGAGCCCTGTGGCTCCTCCAGCCTGGCAAGGAAACACAGAGTTCACATAAAGGGAATCGACAAGGAAGGAAAAAAAAATTGCATTTTAAGAGCCCTAAAGTTAAAACCCCAGAAATCACATTCCAAACCCCAGCACAGCTTTTCCTGGCCCACGGGAGCAGAGAGCCTGTTTCTCTCCCACGGGAAGGCAGCTGAGCTGAGGTGAGGAACAGTGGCCCCTGACTTCCACCTGGTGACGTTCTACAGAACAGGGAATTTCCAGAGATTAAAAGATCTCCATGCTTTGTTTGCTAATTATCCCCTGCAAGCGACTTCCCTTCATCCCTGGTTTTGTTCTGACACATTTATTGTGTTCTTTTGATCTTCCACCTTCGCAGTGACACTGCAGATGATGGTTTCCAACAAAGGATTAAATATTTGGATGTCTCCACAAGTAGCATCTGCTGTCACTCTGGCTCAGAGGCAGCTGCAGCATCTCACAGCCCTCGTGCTTCAGGGCAGAGAAAGATGATCATCAGCTGAGATCACACTGAGGGCTGGAGCATGTCCAGGGAAGGGAACAGAGCTGGGGAAGGGTCTGGAGCACCAGGAGCAGCTGAGGGAGCTCAGCCTGGAGAAAAGGAGGCTCAGGGGGGACCTCCTGGCTCTGCAACTCCCTGACAGGAGGATGGAGCCTGGGGGGTGTTTGGCTCTGCTCCCAGGGAACAAGGGACAGGACAAGGGGAAGAGGCCTTAGTTTGCACCAGGTAAGTTTAGATTGAATATTAGGGAAAATTTGTTCCCAGCAAACCAAGAGTCTCCAAAACAAAAGCTCCTCACAGTCTGAGAGCAGCCAGCTTCTCCAGACTAGTAAAGGCCAGTAAGTAGACAGAAACATTAGATCCCTCTAAATGGGGAAAAAGATCTGCAGTTTGGGGGAAAAAAAAGGTTTTACTTATGCCCCGCTCTTTATCTGTGTGACTTACTGCTGAAGGTATTCCTGAAGATTTTAAGATATTAAATTTCACTACTTATAGCTGATTTCCACATGAAATCAAGGGCAGGTTTGATGGGACTCTGAACAACCTGGGCTAGTGGAAGGTGTCTCTGCACATGGCAGGGGGTTGAAGCAAGATAGCCTTTAAGGTCCCTTCCAACCCAAACCTGTCTGTGATTCTATGAAGTACCTTCCTCAGAAACTACCTTCAGTCTCAAATAATTAGAAATGTAGTTTTCCTGCTGGGATAACTCCTTCAGGTGTGTTTCAGCTTCATCACATTATTCACACTCAGAAAACAAACAGAAAAAAGAAATCTACATTAATAAAACAAAGGTGCTGACATTAAAATGTTGGGAGATGCTTTGGTTAGGTGAACTTCCCCTCCTCACCCTGGATGCTTGGACACACGTTCACACACTTGTCCCTGTGAGGGACAAGTGCTGGGATGAAGCAGCTCTGGGATTGAATCTGAACTATGTCATAGGAAATCAGGATCTGTGGGTTTCCCCGAGGAAATTGTTCTGTCTGAGAAACAGTGTCATAGGTGAGGGACAGGATATTAAAGATAAGGACAGCTGCTTTCCCACTTAAAGCCGTTGCATGTTGCCTGCAAATGCTTGTGGCCACCTCTGCTGCTGTGACACTGAATCACCTGAAATAGGCAGGGGAGGTCTCTGGGAAGGACAAATCCTCACTGGTGTTAATCAGGAGAGAGAGGGGAATTTGGGAAGGCTGCCTGAAAGGCAGGACAAACATAGAAATATGTAAGGTTATAAAGCTATTAGAGAGCGTCCAAAGGAGGGCCACAAAGATGATGAAGGGTCCAAAGTGGAAGGCACACGAGAAGCAGCTGAGGTTATTTGGCTTGTTCAGCCTGGAGATGAGGAGGCTGAGGGGAGACTCATCAGGGTCTGCAGCTTCCTCATGAGGGGCAGGACCAATCTCTGCTCTTTGTGAGCAGTGACAGGACCCAAGGGAACAGCTGGATTTGTGTCAGAGGCTCAGGTTGGATCTCAGGAAAAGATTCTTCCCCCAGAGGGTGGTTGAGCACTGAACAGGCTCCCCAGGGCAGTGGGCACAGCACCAAGGCTGACAAAGCTCAAGGAGCATTTGGACCATGCTCTCAGGCACCCTAAGAGCTGACTCTTCCACTGCCATCAATCTCTGGATTTGCTGAATGCCCAGTGCAAACATCTGACTTCTCAGTGCTCGTATCCAACAGCTACAGTCTGAGCCACGAGCCACTCCCGGGAACCTGATCCCAGAGCAGGCAACCCTTAGCTGAGCTGGCTTGCATGACAAACCCTGAACTGAAACCACCATCCTGGGAATCCCCAGAGCATCTGCCAGCTGTGCCAAGGCCAGCTGGTGACAGGAGCATGGCCCTGGCTCTGCTCTGGGGGGCAACCTGCCAAGTGGCGGTGCCTGTGATCCCACCTCATGGAGCAAGGAGACAGTTTTCTGGACAGCCTCCCTCGGCTCCTCTCTCATTTTGGGACACTGTGGCCCACATATCTGTCAGTCACAGAGCAGACTGAGCACCTGGATTTTACACTTGGGATGCAGGAGCAGAAAGAACACCTTAGCGGGATCTGGAGAAGGTGCAAGTCTCAGTCACAAGGAGCAAGACACAGCCACGGAATGGTTTGGGTTGGAAGGGACCTTAAAGGTCATCTAGTTCCAACCCCCAGTGGCAAAGGATCCATCTCCCACTGTATCCTGACCTTGCAGCACAGCCAGCCCACACCAATGCCTGCCAGCCTTCAGCAGTCAGGGAGTGCAGTCCACAAGGAAGGGAAGGAAAGGACAGTGTACCACCAAGCAAAATCCAAGGGACAAGGCAGCATCACCCCATGGATACAGCGAGCAAGGTGACAGCAACAAGGTGAAGGGCAGCAACTGTGAGAATCAAGGGGATGCTGAGGACGTGAGGGTCTGGAGTTCCTCCCACTCTTCACCATCCCACCAGGACCAGTTTGAAGTTTGGATTTTGTCTGGCTGGAACACCACCATTCAGTTCCTCAGGCATCCAGGGCCCTTGGAGATGCTTTATGCCTTCCTCCCCCCTTTGCTGGTCAAGAATAGAGAAGCACAGAAATGTTGAAGAAGGCCTCTAAAATTATTGAGAAGATCTACCTTGTCCCAGACAGCACTCCCTGGAAGCTTGGGATCTCTCAGTCATCCCAAATGGCAGTCCACCTACCTTGGGACATCCAAACTCAGAACACTGGCACCTTGGAGATGCTGACACAGAGCTGGTTGTGGCCAGCACACAAGGACCAGGTGGTACCACAAGTTCTTGTGCTGCAGTTAAGGCTGGAAGACATCCAAGAGACACAAAACCCAAGTCTCAAGACACCTAAAAAGAAAATAACAGCCAAGACAGAGACACACACTCTTCCTAAACACCTCAGAGTCTGACTGCCCCAGGTTGAGCTTAAATAGAGCCCAGAGCCCATGGATGAGGGTGGAGGCTGCAGGTGAGGCTGGTTATGGCCATCAAGTCTGATTTGTGCCCTCACAGCCTTGACACCAAGGATGTCTCCAAAGGCAGAAAACACCTGCAGCTAATGGAGCTCATTCCTGGGGGATTACAGCTATCCCTGCAGCCACATGAGTGGAACACCTCAGCAAAGGTGACTGAGCCACAAAGGTGACACAAACCTCAAAAGGGACATCAGAAGCCCTCAGAAGTGCTCAAATACCTTGTTTTCACATATTATAAACACTCTCCTTCATCCCTCCTGCTGATATCAGATATTTTAGGGGTGTTTCCCTTCAGCATCACGTCTTTCCAACTCCAGGGCTTACACAGTGAAGTGTTTGAGACCCTCAAGCGAGCGGTGCCACCTCAGTCCAGAAGAGCAGCCCTCCAAGCCTGTGTCACCTCTCTGCCACCCTTTGAAGTGTGGAAATCACCTTATCAGTGGATAACGCAGCTGGAAATTAAGGAGCTTAGATATCCCGGTGTTTTATGTTCCAGAGTGCCTGTTTTTTACTGCAGCCCAGCAGGGAAATGATCCTGCTCTGACGCCAACCGATGGCTCTGGGATTATTATCTCCTGCGAACATTCATACCCACGAGCACACAAAGGCATGTGGCTGGAAGGGGAAAGAGTCCCACCCAAGGAAGGAAGGCTGTCTTCTTTTTATGCATTTACACTAAAAACTGATTCTGAATTCTGCTTTAGGAAAGGTCAGTTCCCATGCAAGCATCCATGCGAAGCTTCCGTGTCCGCAGGAAGGATCGTGGGCTGTGACATTGCTGCCAAGGGGCTGGGCAGTCCTTCAGAAGACCTTGGTTGTGTGAGACCTTACAGTGAGCAAAACTCTCTTGCTGATTCACAGAGCCAGTGCCACAGCAGTGAGAGCTGTCCCAGCAGCCTTCGTGGCACTGAGATGAGTTATGACTTCCCATTCCAGGGACATCAGCACTGGGAAGGGGCAGATCCAAGCCCCAGCTCCCTACCACCTCATCCAAGCATTCTTTGGAGCTGTAAGGTGGACTCCACATCCCTGGAAGTGTTCAAGGCCAGGTTGGATGGGGCTTGGAGTTAGTGGAAGGTGTCCCTGCCCACAGCAGAGGGGTGGAACAAGATGGTCTTCAAGGACTTTTCCAACCCAAACCACTCTATGATTCTGTGAAACAAATATCCTGAGGACCCTGTGTGTCTTTGAACACCAGGCAAAGGCCTTGCAGGGAAAGAAGCAGCATGTGACCTCTGGTCCCAGCCGACCCCTGGCCAGGATGAGTTCTGCCCTTCCCTGATCAGAGGAGTTACTTCAAGGATAAACATGACACCAGCAATAGGCTGCTCCCCTTACACAGAGCCATCCTTTACTCTTCATCCTTGCAGAGCCATGCGGAGTCATTCTCAGATGTGCAGACCTGGCCTGAAGCCCACGGGAGCACATGGTGCCTCTGGTTTCCATGGACAGTGGATGGGATGAGAGAGAAAGAGGAACCAGATCCCTTTTGAGGATATTTGAGTTCATCTTCAATGTCCCCACCGAGACCCTGCAGCACAGACATGGAGCTTCCTTCTGGATCAGGATGTCCTGGAAATGATGCACTCAGAGCTCTTCAAGATAACTTCTGTGACCCACCAGCACCCATTTGGCAGCTCCCTACTCACCTGATCCACACCAGCCTGCTTCTGGAAACCTCTTTGCTTTCTCCACATCGTGCCTTCCCACACCAAGAGAGGGATATGGCCAATGGGAAGGAATTCTTCATCCATCTGCCTTCCAGCTCCCTGATCCCTGCCTGCCAGGGCGTCCTGGTAGCACAGGGCTGCCTGCAAGCACCAAACACTTGTGTGGCCCCTGTGCTTCAGGAAGGCAAAAGGAGTGGGTTGAAATGATAGTGATGTCTGGGCTCAGCCCTGCTGACACGCTGGGAAAAAAGGTGCTCAGTTCTCAGGTGCTCTGGAACCCTTTTTCCAACCAGCCAAGATTCCTTCCAGCTGGAACTTCAAACTGGTCCTAGTGGGATGGGGAAAATGTCCTCCAGACCAGCACATCCTCACTTTATTTGGAAGGAAAACAAATTAAATGAGGTAACATTGAATACCTTGTGGTGTGAACTGCTCCTGGTCCCGCATCTTGGCCAGCAGCAATGTCCTGGCTTTCCAGCAAGGGCCTCCACAAACAGGCTCTGGATTTGTTCTCCTGCTGCAGGAGACTCCATAGACTCCCCTACTCTTCTTGCTTGAGTTGCAAACCCAGGGTGAAAGCCACCATCTCAGATTAGGGTCACCACCCCACCTAGACCTACTTAACTGGCCCAGACTTTGCACTTTTTTGCAGTCACAATCTTCCTTCCACCTCCCTCCCCTGTTCCACAGGTACCATTTTGAGCTGAGATGGTTCTCCCTCCTCTCCTGTGGCAGCCAGAGGTGGTGTGGGCCTCGGCACATCTTTTATTCTCTAGAGGATGCTGCAAGATGCTTGGCCAGCAAGTGCCTGAGGGATTTGGCCATCAGGAGATCACTACCCAAGGTGGACTTCGACCAGGAGCACCACTCCTGCTTTCAGAAAGATGATGACAGTGAGACACCAGATTTTGACTGAACTCCTTGTAGCTGGTGTTTTCCCAGGAGATTTTTCACCTCTAGGAAGGATGGGAGACCCACAAGGACACAACTTTCTGCTGGCAATGCAGGAGTGGGAAGGTCAGGCCTGCTCCGTGCAGCCGGGTCGCCGTGCTTCCAAGCCTCTGTGCACACCCTCCTCCAGTGGCCTCCTGGTCACCCCAGCCTGAACCTCCAAAAATTTGGCTGCTGCTTCTGCCCTGCAGCTCCTGAGCCCAGCTCAAGTGTCTAGGATGGCTGGGTGCCCACGGGTGTCTCCTGGATCCTGGAGGTTTTTTTAGTGCCAGTGGCTCCAGCTGGTCTGTCTGTGCTGGGGGGGAGGGAGCAGGAAAACAGCACAGGGAAAAGATGTGACTGTGGCACCGTTTTGTAATCCATCTGGTTTTATTCTAGCTTGGGAAAACCCTGAGGGATGTCTCTGAGAGGAAAATAAAAAGGGAGAGCACTGAGTTGTCAGGGTCAACCAGCTCCTCGTGTTTCGAGGACGGGCAGGACTGGTGGCAGGGCTGAGCCCCAGGCAGGATCCTGCAGAGCAACAGCACAACCCACGCTATTTCCATAGTTCTGGGGTGAACCAAGGCCAGGACAGCCCTCACAGATAGGCTGCAGCAGTCCCTCACCCTGGCCTACAGCCAGGACAAGCCAGACCTTGGACACTGTTAGAGCAGCAGTGGAGGACACAGAGCTTGACTCGACAGCACATTTCCATCAGCAATGGGGCAAATGGCAGAGCAGGAGCTTGAGCAAGGCACTCTGGATACCAGCACAGGTGGGCTGAGAGTTGCACTGGTTTAGGTCTATGATTCCCCTCATGAAGGTGTCACTGCTCAGGAAGGAACAAACTTATCCCAGTGCCACACATCCCTACCCAGGCAGGACATGGCATCATCCTTGTACCAGTGTGCTGAGGTCCTGGAAGGAGCAGGTCTGAGGGCAGTGAATCTTTTGAAACCCAATGTCTGCACAGAAACTGAGGATCCCAGAGCCTGCTCAAGGTCCCAACCTCCTCACTCCACATCCAGGTGACTCCCTGGCTCACATCAGCCCCTTCCCTGCCATGACAAGAATGCCATGAACATAAAACCCTGCAGGGGTTAAGCCCAGCCACTCAGTCTCATGTCAAGGGTTGGGACAATTTTTTCTGGCCCAAAGGGAGTTTTGGGGCCACGCAGGAGCTTTCATCCCACTTGGATTTGTCCCTTTCCCACCCCAGTCTACCCACAAGCCAAGGACATGACTGAGAAGCCGTGAGCACGTACCCACACCTCTGCAAACCTTCCCAGCATAAGGCACTTCCCTCTGCCTCCAGGCTTCAGGCAACCAGGAATATTTGGACAGACCTGTCTTCCTTCCCCAGAAAAATTACAGAATGTATAGATATGTATCTCAGGAGGGTTCACTGCCTATCCCAGCTCAGGGAGTTGAGGTTTTACCAACATCCCATTTTACATCCTCCTAAAATGCAACCTTATAGAGGGGCAGGATGTTTTTTGCTTTGGTTTTGCTGATTTATTTCATATTTCAGTGATTATTGTTGTGTGTGCAGTAGTCATCACACCAACAGTTTGGGGTGTTTTACCTCCATGGGAAAAAGATTCCAGGCTCATCCTTTCCTGTAGGATACACAGTTTCTTTCCCAGATCAGGGGTATTTACAGGGCCCCTTGCTCCCACCATCCCTGCATCCCCACATAAATCCTTGGCAATGGGAGTGTAGGTCTCCCCCTCTGTCCCACAGGGATCTTCTCTCCAGCAGCAGCAGCAGAGGCTGGAGGCAGCTCATCACATGGCAGGGAAGATTTCCACAGGGAGCCCAGTACAGCACAAACCCACCCTCTCAGAAATCATGATCCAAGACAACTTTTTTCCATGTACCAGGCTCCAAGTGCCTTTTCTCCCACCTCCTGGCTTCAAACAGGGGTGGGGAGAAAGGTAAAGGGTTGTAGAAGCAAAGCAGGAGACCTCTGGGATCTCCCACCTGCAGCTTGGAAGGAGAAGGAACGAGGGAGCTGAAATCAGACACGGGATTTTTCCATAATGCAAAGGCCCAGCACTGCCAGGAGGGTTTTTTCCACTGTACAGCCACTATAGGGTTGATGACAGGAAAGCTAATTATATCAACATCCTGTTTACCCAGAAGCATGGAACAAGAGCCCAGATATACTTGGGCTGTGAGGGCACACTCTGATCCGGTTTCATGAGAGAAAAATCTCATCTCGTGCATCTGGGTGGTTTTCTTCTGCAGGAGAAGTGCTACCTGCTCCCACTGCCCCAAACTTTCCTCTCTTTTCCCAAAGAGAGACCTTGAAAAGCAAATCACGCGATGTCTCCCTTGCGCTGGTTCCTCCCCGAGATGGGAAACTGCTTCCCCTGCTCTTGCTGGAGCACGTGGGGTTTATTTAAATCCCTGTGGGTTCCTGCTAACCCTGTAGCAAAGCCTGGGAGGGAGCTTCCCCTGGGAACACCCCGACCAAGCAGCACTTTGCAATACCCAGCAAAAGCCACCCAGCAAGTCAGGGCACCTTGCCTCAGTTTCCCTCCCTGTCAGAGCCGTGTCCATCAAACCAGTGCCCTTTTCCCACCCCCTCCTTGCCCCACACCTCACATCTCTGGCTGGCAGGAAGCTGGGTGTGCTGCAGGGTCCTCTCCAGTTTGTGGTTTAGTTTTGGTTTCTGGTTTTCTGTAAGATTGTTTCACATCAACCACTGCCCCTCTGCTCAGATGCTGCTGTCCTGCTCGGGGCTTTTCAGTCTGGAGAAGGGAAAGCTCCAGGGAGACCTTCTGGCACCTTCCAGTGCCTAAAGGGGGCTTATAAAAAAGAGGGAGAGCGACTTTCTACATGGGCAGATAGTGATAGGACAAGAGAAACAGTTTTAAACTAAAAAAGGAGATTTTTAGATGAGATATTATGAAGAAATTCTTCCTTGTGAGAGTGGGGAGGCCCTGGCACAGGTTGCCCAGAGAAGCTGTGGCTGCCCCTGGATCCCTGGAAGTGTCCAAGGCCAGGACCTTGGAGCAACCTGGTCTAGTGTAAGTTGTCCCTGCCCATGACAGGGGGGTGGAACTGGATGATCTTTAAGGTCCCTTCCAACCCAAACCATTCTATGAATCCATTGTTTCTACCTCAGTTTCAGCAACGAATAAAAGGGGATATTTCAGTTGGAAGGGACCTACAATGAGAGAAAGAGCAGGAGATCCACATCTGGGTCTGAATTTACTCAGAGCTCCAGAGGGCTCAGCAGAGTTTGGTCTCTTGTTCAAGGTAACAAGTGATAGGACAAGAGGAAACAAACTCAGGTTGTGCCAGGAGATATTTAGATTGGATATTAGGACAAATTTCTCCATGGAAAGGGCTGTTCAGCCCTGGCACAGCTGCCCAGGGCAGTGATAGAGTCCCTATCCCTGAAGGAATGTAAAATCCATGTGCATGTGGCACTTAGGGACATGGATCAGTGGTGGCCTTGGCAGTGCTGGCAGAATGGTTGGATCTCAGAGGGCTTTTCCAACCTTAATGATTCCCTGGCTCTAAGACCCTCACAATCAATTCCAAAAAAAAAGCCAAGATCCACATCTCAGCCAAGTCTGAGCAGTCAAGTCTGTTCCAAGGAGTTTGTTCCTCTTGCCAAAGGAAGGCCCAGTCCTAATTAATGTCAGGGCAAATGCCATGGCCCAGGCTTCAGAAGGTCACTCCTGTCACCAAATCCTCTTCCTTCCTTCCTTCCTTCCTTCAGGTCGGCTGAAATGACCATGGTTTGTTCCAGACCTTAATTACACATTAGCAAGGCCCAGGTGTATTTATTATCCTGCAATACAGAAAATGCCACTAAAAAACACCCTGGCCCACCTTTTCCACCTTCTCTCAAGTCCTCCTTCATTGAGGTCACCTGAAGAGGAGAGGGAGGTCTCTCCTCAGGCCCTGTGATGTGTTACCTCATGGAGGACCCAAATAGGTTGAATCAAGGACAGGAACCACAAAGCCTGGCAGTGCCAGCAGGCTCTGGGGCAGGATGCAGGGACATCTGGACCATGGAGAAGCTCAGGTCACCATCTGCAAGGGCCTGGCTGATATGAAATAGGACCAAAGGGACACGCACACCCTTCCAGAGCAGCACCTGGAGGCCAAGAGCTGAGAGAGCACTATTAGTCTGTGCCTGCACCAGTGTCCTACGTGAGGCACTGCACTGTCATGTAAGAGAGTCTGGCTCAGACTGCCTTTTCCACTGAAAAAGTGGAGCTGAATGACCAGAAGAACTCATAAATTTGGCAAATCACCCCGGTCAGATAAAAATAACAGAAGAAAAAATACACAGCAGATTAAAAAAAAAAAGTCAACATCTGCCACAGCTTATTCACACCAGCAGTACTAAATCAAAACAGAGTTAGGGCTAGAAACAAAAGCAAAACAACTCTTTTGGTTTGGGTCAGATTTCC
>NW_021940696.1:820265-832254 GCF_001715985.3 Manacus vitellinus
GTCCTTGTGCTGTTGTTCCCAGGGCTGGAGGCAGCTCTGCAGGGGGGTCTCACCTGAGACAGGGGCAGAGGGACAGAATCCCCCCCTGCCCTGCTGCCCACGCTGGGGGATCAGCCCAGGGCATGGGGGGAGTTCTGGGCTGGGGCATCTCCAGCCTCTCATCCACAAGCACCCCCTTGGCATGAGAAAAGTACATGAAAAAGGAGGCAAAATGCACCCCCAGATACTCCAGGGTGGGTCACAGGCTCTGAACTCATCCTGGTATAGCACTGCTGTCCTATCCTGCCACCACAGTACATGGATTGGGACACCTGGGCTTGGCTGAACTGTATACTGGGCCGAAAGTATTGGACTGAGATATCCCACCTGATATTCCAGAAGAGCTCCAGCATTGTGAAGGTCCTCTACTAAATCTACCAGCCCCACAGGGACATACCAGGTGCCCCATGGGAGCAGTTTTGCCTCCACTGGATTGAACATTAGGGAGGGAGGAAGTGCTGGGTCCACAGAATGCACACCATACAAACTTCTCTGGGAATGATAAGGGATTTCAGGAAGATGTCAAGAGCTTCAGGGCATCCTCCAACAGTCCTTTCTCCCTTCTCCCTGGTGGAACACTGCAGGAAGGAGCAGCCTTGCTGTGCCAGGAGGAGGTCACAGCAGGCTCAGGGCCAACAGGGGCAAGTTGCTGCCAGAATTAGGATGGGATCTACTCAAGGACAGGCCCGTCCTTGACAAGCACTGCTGGTTTAGTGAATTCAAGGATCATCCCCTGTTCTGGCTTTCAGGGCCCCCTCTGATGCACGAGGGATGAAAAGGCTGCAGAAAACAGCTGGAAGCTTCCCACCCAACTGGGGTAAAATGGGGGGTTTTTTTCTTCCTAATCTAATTCTTGCAAAATGCTGATCTATTTTAGCTGAAATCTTCCCAAAACATTTCAGCCTGGAGGCAGTCAGCCAGCCAGCCTGGAGAAAAAAAAAAATAGGAGTAGAGTCTGGCAGAGTTATCAGTAATTAAAGGAAAAGTCTTATAAAAACAAGGAACATACTAATGATAGATCCCAGCTCTCCCTTTAGACAGGCAGCACCTCACCAGCCACTGAAATAGAGCTGCCCTGGGGCACCAGAAAGGAGGGAGGAAGGAATGGATGGATAGATGGATGGATCAAAATGGGGGGGAAAAAGCAGAGAAGCTCATTTTCCACTTAGACAAAGGGAAGGGTGCTGTTCACATGCTCCAGATAAAGTCCTACAAGCACAACCATGGGCAAAGAAAGTCCTCTCAGCCCCTTTTCCATGGGCACCAGAAACACCTCAGGCTGACCCTCACAGCTGCCCCTCTGCCTGTGGTCCTGGTGCCATCAGTTGCCATCCCACTGGGAGAAGGGGTGGGGATGCCAACTAATCCTTTTTGGAGTTTTCTGGCACCTACAGGAGCCCTTGGTGTTGTCCGGACCGTGAGCAGCTCCTGGGGCATCAGGGACATCACCAAAGGTGATGTTTTCTCTGAGCTGCACGTGGAACCACAGGGAAATCACTCCTGGCCTTTCAGTGCTTGGGCCATGGAAGAGGCACCTTCAGCAGAAGGCAGGTCTACTCCTGAAAAAAAAAAAAAAAAAGGGATGTTTTGGAATCTATCAAGGGCACAGTGCAACCAAATTAATTCCACAAAGCTCTGCTTGCGTAACTTGCTCCGAAGGCACAAAGCAGCTCTCTTTTCCCTGGGAAAAGCAGGATCACGACCCACAGGCCCCCAGTATGATCACAGAAATCCTCACCAGGATGCCCATCCCAAATGGCACGGACTGACCTGGGGGTTCCAGCCAGCTCAGCCACTGAACTCACGTGGAAACATCAGCGCAGAGCTCTGGGCTCGCTCACGGCAGAGCTGGGGCTCCGCTGGGAAATGCAGCCGGAGATGTAATCCAGCAACAGGCAGCTGGAGGGAAGCAGATTTCCATCGAAGCCACAAAAGGTCGGAATTGCAGAGGCAGCAAAAGCTGTGAACAGCCTGAGACTCTGCTTTGGCCAGGAATATTTACATCTCCTTTGGGATCAGCAGCACGGACAGGTCAGCACGCTCAGACCTCAGGAACACTGACTCAGGAATTTTTGGCATGTTAAAGTATCTCATCTGGATTGGGTTTTTTTGGTCTGTTTTCTTGCTTTTGAAGCATCTTTTCAGGCTCCTCTGTGCAGCTGAATGGACCAGGCATTATTCTTGCATGAAAATCTGCTCATGCACTATTCCTGCAGAAACTCACACAAATCAGGGCAGTAAGAAAAAGCACCAGGGATCCCAGCCAACAGCCCAAATTACCTGCATCCCTGGTGAATTTTTCTGAATTAGTTGCTATGGTAATTTTTTTATTAATTGCTGTTGTTACTTTGGTCCCTCAGCTTTCCTTTCATGAACCAGGATCACGTTGTGCAAGGTACAATACAGCAAAAATACAGTTTATTGTGCAAAGAGATCGATTTCCACTACATTTTAAAGCTGTCTTTCCAGTTTGCACCAAACTTCAAGAATTCAGGGAGATTTTAAACCTTTGTACTCTCAGACAGGGGAGTGATACAGAAATAGGGTCAACATCCCAAAAGGCACATCTGAAGGACATTTGGCAACATACCCATGCAAGGCCAGGTTGGATGGGGCTTGAAGCAATCTGGGATAGTGGAAGGTGTTCCTGCCCAGGCAGGAGGTTGGAACCATATGATCCATAAGGTCCCTTCCAATGCAAACCATTCTGGAATTCAATGGTCAATCCCCCATCCCTCCTTCCCCCGATTCCCGTATCCCTCTCCATCAGTGGGTGAGCAGAGGGGAGGTCTGTCTTAGCTGGGACAGCTGCATCCATCACTGAAGGAAATCCTGTGGAGAGAAGGGACCACATCTGGGAAAGGAAGGAAGGCAAGGGAAACGGGGCTCTAAGGATTCCAAGCAAATATCCTGTGCCAGCCATGTCGGAGCCCCTGTGACACTCATGTGTCGCCGGGGTTTTGAGATTTGGCTCAGGGCCTGGCCCCCTTTTGGGTCCTTCTTAAAAAATATGTATTTATTAATTGCTTTAGAGCTCCCTTCTGCAGTTATCCCTTTTCTGTCCCCTTGCTCCTGCCACTCTCCCTCCCACCACTGTACTGAGTTGGTGTTCTCTGCAGAGCATGGCTCCACTGAGGAACCCCAACAGCCACCCAAGATGTGACCCTCCTTAGATGCTTCCCTAGGGCAGTGGTCACAGCACTAACCTGCCAGAGTTCAAGAAGTGTTTGGATAATGCTCTCAGGCACATGGTGGCATTTTTGGGGTTGCCAGGAGCTGGACTCGATGATCCTTGAGGGTCCCTTCCAACTCGGGGTATTCTGTGATTCCATGATCCTACACAAGGATGCTGAAGCCACCCCTTTTACCTCCTCATCTCCCACACAAGCCACCCTGGGAGCTCCTCTTGATTCTGTATCCCTCACTAAAGAGGAATAAAGGGTTGTTTCTGTCTTACCCAGCACTGCACAACCTCCACACAGTTGCAGGTCCAAGCAGTGGGTTGAACTCAAGAACTCCTCAGAGATGGGGCTGAAATAAGGAGGGGGAGGTGCTGAAACCACAAGCTTCAAATGGCACAAATTTCCCGAAGACCAGATCTCACATTTGCATCCAACACAGCTCCTCGTTCCAGACAGCCCACAGGAATTTATCTGCACAACTGGAGTCAGTAGGTTGCCCCCAAATCCACCCCTCCTTGAAGGGCCAGACCCAAGACATGAGGCCTGTGGAGGAGCTCAGTGTCACTGACAAAGCAGAGTTTTAAATACAGGTCTCCAAAGCCCAGTGGGAGTGGACACCAGGCCCTTTTCCATCAAGAATAGCTGCCCTTGAGCTGTTGCTGTGGATGGAGGAAGGGGGAAGGGGGAACATCCATGGATGTCCTCCCAACCCCACACTCCAGCTCCCCAGGGAAGAGCCGCGGGCCCTTTCTGGTGCTTGTGGCTCCAGAGATTTCTCCTCCACACCAGCACTCCTGTGCTTCTGGATACAGCCACTAGAGGATGGCAATGTCCCAGGCCACACGCTGGGAAAGATCAAATCCAGCTTTGGAAAACGGCAGTACAGGGGATCTCGCCAGCACCAGGGGCTGCCAAAAATACCCATCCCTAGTCACTCCAGAACTAATCACAAGTTGGAAATCCTCAGCCCTCAGCTCTGCTTTGCATCCCAAGTAAAGGCAGCCCCTTCAGAGACCAGTAATTGGGATTTACAGGGGATCAGCCCCTACGTGTCCTCTGTTCCCCTCAGGACACGGGCGGGTGGGTGTTTTGCTGAGTTACTTGGTGCACTTCCAGATGTTACTGTCCCCCCTCCCCAGTTTGTGTGACCATGGGATGACCAGAGTCATGTCATCAGAAAGTCCCTGCCACCTCCACAGTTTTCCTGCATCCACCATCAGATGGTTTGACCAGAGCAATGACCCTCTGGGCTCTCCATGGGGCCATAATTTCCAGCAGAAAGTGGGAGCCTGAAGAGCTGAGGAGATGGAGGCAGCCCAGCACTTCAATCCCACTGTCCCCCCAGGACACTTCCGGGGAATTTTCAAGGCAAATGACTGGAAATGATGAATGCCAAAGCAAAAACCCAATTATGCCAAAAATATCCTGTCTGAGCCACAGCTCAGAGGAATATTCCCTCTCATTAGGAAGCATAACAGGCAAGCTGAGCTGCAGAACGAGATGAGCTTTGAACAAGGACTCATTGGGGAATAAAACATCATTAGTTATATCAAAATAAGACCACAGTTACGAGTGTGATGGGACTTGAGGCTTTGTGTGCCTTGTTCATGGGTGCACATCACCCTGCTGAGGACACAGAGCGGATGATCCTCCATGATCCACTGGGAAAGCACATCCTCACTCCCCTGGGATTGAATTCTGCCCAGTAGGTTGTTTTGCTCCAAGTAGAGAAGAAAATCTCTATTTCCACATGGGTTCGAGCCAAGCAACCAGGACATCAGGAAGAATTAATTATCTCAATATGCAAGTAGCTCTCAGTATGTAAATAGATGGAATTTACTCCTGTCTCCTTACAGGGAATAATGGCAGCAGTGGTGACATCTTCTCCCAGCTGAGGTCACCTCTGGTTTTCCCCTTCCCTCCCACCAAAGATAGGCCCAGCTGTGCCAAGCACATCCCAGCCAGCCTGGTGGATCAACTGGGCTGGTCCCAGTACACCAAGGTCTCTCTTGGACTGGGGAGCCCCAGATGGGATATGGACTCCAGACCTGATCTTGCCCTGATTCCAGGTCCTGCTCTACAGATGTGACATCTGCCTCTGCTGAACTTCAGGAGGGCCCTGCTGGCCTCATCCTCCATCCTGCTGAAGGGATGCCCTGCTCCCCAGTTTAGTGTTATCCACAAAGTGCAAAGACTCCCTGTTGGTTCTGGGAATCCCCAAGACAAACCTCAGAGGCTGAGGAAAGAAAGGAATAAAGCTCCTTTAAGTGCCCCACACGCACGGGGACACTTTTTTTGGCCATCTGTACCAGCCCTTTGGATGATTCAGGGGTCCAGAGGGGCACAGGGATCCCTCACCCTTCCCAGGACGTATCCCAGCCCTGGGGAGGGGGACCCAGTGGCGCAGAATCCACCCACAGTATCCCTGGAACACTTTTCTGCTGCTAATTAAAGGCTCTGACGATGGTGTTTTGATGCCAAGCAGTTGCATAACACCTGGGGGGTTATGTTGCATCAGGGGCAGGGATGGAAATAGATCCCCCAAATTCCATCTCTCTGCTCCCTGCCTCCCTCCTTTCAGCCATGCCAGTGGCCCCCAGCCTGGCACAGGCACAGGAGGGACTGTTGGAGCTGTTGGGCCTTGGGAAGAGGTGATTCCCCTCCACGGGAAGGGGCAGGTGGTAGCAGGAGCACTGATGGTCTCCCACCCTGCAGTGCCTTCAGAGGGGTCCCCAGCTCGATGTCCCCTGCCACCCTCACATGGATCATCTAACTGAGCATCCAGACCCCCTTTTCCCTCCGGTGGGAATTTCCACATGGTGGCTCAGCATTCTCCACCCGAAGAGAGTTATAAAAAGACACAGCAAGACCTGAGCCTCATCCAGCAAATTCCTCCAGCGTGAAGGATAGGTTTTCATGAGGGACTAGGCTGAAGCTTCAGAGCTAGAGCCAAGTCCAGCTGAGTCAAAGCTCCCTCCCAGCTTGCCAGCTGGATGCGATCCGCCCCAGATTTTTGGGAAAGGCATCCAGCCAGAGGCATAGGAAGCACTGCCCAGGTCAGGTGCTCCTCACCCGTGCACAAAACAGGGCATCAGATATGTGAATGGAGTCAGGAGCCTCCTCTGATGGACCAGCCTTCTCCATGAATCTTAAATAATCCCAAAGATGCTCAGCTCAAAAATTCCTGCTGCCTGATAGAAAAGCCAGTGGCTGGAAGGGCACCACGAGCCCTCCTGGCTCTGCCTGGGGCTGGTGGGACAGGTAGTGAAGAGCATTCTGGAGCCCCCCAGAGAGGGTGGCTCTGCAGCAGCACCCAGGCCCAGGGTGGGCTTTGGCCAACAGCTGAGTGAGGTCACCCAAGCCACTGCCCAACACCAGCCTCAAAAGTCTGAGGACACATCCCAGGTTTTCTGGGTCAAGCCTGTGGCACTGGCCTCTCCCAAGGCCTTGGGACAACCTTGCATTGAGCTGCAGGTCTCCCAGCCCTGCTCTGCAGAGGTAATCATGCTCTTACAGCTCAAGCCAAAGCCCTGACCTTGAGTTCTGCAGTTTTGGGGGAGCTGCAACATTTTCCAGAGCTTCCTGCTCTCTCCTCTCCATGTGATGGTGTCCCACACATTTCCTGTGGGAGCTGCTGATCTTTGCCCCTCTATTCCGAAGGGACATGTGAAAAAGCATTACTTGGTGCCCTGGGGGGACAACACCACAAAGGTGGATGTCCCCAGGGAGAATAGGTCACCCCAGTGGGCCGTGCCTCAGTTTCCCCAGCTATCAGAAGGGGATTAGTTTGCTTCCAGGATCTCATGATGCTCAGGAATAAACACTGCTGGGGCAGGATTAAGCACTATGGAGGCAGCAGCTTATCTGGGCTGCTCCCAGCACTGCCCAGGATGAGGAGATCTGGTGAGGCATCACCTCCCCAATTAGCCTGGTGACAGGCAGGGACATCACGGGTGCGGACACGGGCTGTGCTGGCTTTCCCTTTGCCCAGAAATTAAACCAATTACTGAGTCCTTGTTCTTCCCATCTCCCCATTTATCCAGAGATTAAACACAGAGAGGGTTTACGGGCAAAGACCTGATGCCACACATCTGCCCTCCAAGACCTGCCACCTCCCACCAGAGTGGGAGGACAGGTGAAGCCCTTTCTTGGAATGTCTTCCATTCTGGAAGGTGCTTCTGGGCTGGGACTTGTCCTGATGGAGAGGTGTTTGAGGAGCATTTCACAACAGAATAAACACCATAACCATCACCCCATCCCCCTGTCATTGGAGCCCCAGGTCAACCTAGGAGAAAGAAACCCCCCTCAAGGGTTTTTGTCCATATTTTACACCTGGGGAAACTGAGGCACAGGAATCCAGCTGGGCCAGATGGCTCCTAGACCTTGTGGTGGCTTCAGAGACACCTTGTGATGTTCCTCTGAGAGCACTGGAGGATTTTGGGGTGAAGCCAGGGTCTTACATCTTCTCTCACTGTCTTGCCCAGCTTGTGCAGAGCAAGTGATACCGACCTCCTCATCTACTGTCTCCTTGGAGAACTACTCTAATTACAGCTCCAGTGGAGGATCTCATTTCTCCCTCCTCACCCAGAGCCTTTTCTGCCTGATTTAAGCCCAGTAAGGAGCCAATCTTCTCCTGTTAGAGGCCTGGGAGTTCGCCTGGGATCATTTCCCATGAGACATCTGGGTTGCTCTGCCCTGGCTCACGTTGCAAACCCAGCACTGCCACTTCCCACCTGCTCAGCCACGAAAATATCTGAGTTCCTCTGTGACACCGAAGCCAACTTCCCAAAAACACATCTGCTCCCCTCCGTGGTTCCCAGGACTGGGGAAACTTGGCAGGAGCACCATCGTTGTTGTGTGCAGGTGGCTTGGGAAGTCCCTTCTCACCCCACTTTGGTGCGAGGGGTGGTGGTGGTGTGAGGAGCTGCAAACCCCCCTGGGGTTAAAGACAGCTCAGATGGTTGGGGTGAGCATCTCATCATCCTGCTGCCAGCACAGCACCATGTTTTCCATGTGTTTGGTGCCTCTGTCCAGTGTGGAGGTTCAGGAAGAGGAAAAAAAACTATTAGACTGAGGTGGTTAGGGCCTGCTGCTAACAATGCCAAGGCTGTGGGTTCAGTCTCTGGATGGGCCATTCACTTAAGAGCTGGAGATCCTTGTGGGTCCCTTCCAGCTCAGAATATTCTGTGATTCTGTAAAATGACCTGTGGGCAGGATTCGCTGGCTCAGCAAGCTCTTGTAACCACAAAACTCTGAGAGAGGCCAAGACCTTTGGAGGAAGGATTAGAGAACAGCCCTTTCAGGTGACTGGTGATGCATTCAGCATTTCCTTCTCCCTGCTCTCCCAGCCAGGCTCAGCCAGCTCCAGGGAAGGCTTGGCCAGCTCTCTGTGTTTACATCCCTATGTGATGCCATCAGGAGCCCAGGCTCTGCCTGTACTTGCAGGAGGTAAATCCAATTCAGTGGGAAGGGTGGGGACTTTCCTTGCTCCCAACATAAAGACAACTTCAGAGGAGCTGCCTCAGCTTCTGCCTCTCCTCAGTGCACAAGGGCAGGCGTTAGATGACCACTTCCATGGATTTTTCAGATGTGGAAGAGGCAAGTTAATCAGCCCCTCTGGTTTGGGGCCAGTGACAGCCAAGAGAACAGGGCTGGAGATGACATTTCTCGCAGAGGCTCCACCAGGATTTATTTTCCTTTGGGTTTTTTTATTATTATTTAGTTTGGATATTGTCCATCATATGAGCTCCCCTCTGAATCCCCTCAAATTACAAAACCATGGAATGGTTTTGGTTGTAAGGAACCTTAAAAACCCATCCAGTCCCACCCCCTGCTGTGGGCAGGGACACCTTCCACTAGCCCAGGTTGCTCCAAGTCCTGTCCCACCTGGCCTTGAACACTTCCAGGGATCCAGGGGCAGCCACAGCTTCTCTGGCCAACCTGTGCCAGGGCCTCATCACCCTCACAGGGAAGAATTTCTTCATAATGTCTCATCTAAATCTCTCCTTTTTTAGTTTAAAACCATTCCCCTTTGTCCTATAACTATTTGCCCTTCCCTTGCACGTGGCAAATCTATCTCCTCCAATTTTCATCTACTGGGAAATTGTCCCTCGTGTAAAAGTTGCCCCTGGATTTATCCAGGAGCCCCTCTCTCCATGGATGCTCCTGCAAGGTTGTCCCCAGCCTAATTTTATATCAATCCTGGCTGTTCAAGTGTGGTCCCAAGCAGAGCCATCACCACAAGGATCTGAGGAAGGGACACACTGTTTAATAAAGATGCTCTGGGCTCTCTGCTCTTGATTCCCAGATCCCTACTTCCACCCCCAAAAAAAAAAATCCAAACAGAAAATATGCCCTCAAAACCAAAATTTCGGTCCATCACTCCACCCTGCAAGTAAATCCATCTGTTAGAGGGAAGTGGCTGCTCCTGGTGAGGTGGGAATTGCCTTCTATTCCCAACACAGCTGCTCAGAGGGGTGTAAAATCCCTGAAACTGCTGAGTCCAGCAGCAGATCACAGGAGCTGTCAACTCCAGCTCCTGCCTGGCCTCATGACCAAGTGTGCCCCAAAAATATGCCTGGGATGGATCCCACCTGCAAACCCCAAACACTCCTGGACAGGATGTAGGCATAGCAAAAACCCAACCAAAGGGCTGGCAGAGCTCTGGGGTGAGACAGTGAGTGTGTGTGTGATTGTCTGAGCCTGCAAGGGACAGCTTGGACCCATTCCCAGCTTGGAGCATTCCTGTCTCTTTATGGCTGATGTTCTCCAGATGTTTTGTATTGCAGCCTCCTGTGGAAACCCACTGGCCCCAGGGCTGAATCCCGCTCAGCCCTTCACATTACACACGGCAGAGGGGAGGAGGGGGGGATTTTACATCCCTCTATCCACATCATTTATTATACTTAAAGCATAAAGCAGCCCTGAGGTGAACCAGAGAAGTGCATATTCCTGTGCCTGCCCTTCCTTCTGAACTCTTTTTTCCCAAGGAAACGCCACACGAGTGATCATCCCGTCCCCACAAGCCCATCAAGTGCTGTTAAACAGAAAGATACGGATACAACCTCTGGCTCGGGAAGTCCCGAGGCAGCAAATTGCCGGAAACTGAGAGGATACAATGTGGAAAGCATTCCCCTGCTTGGCCCTCGCCTTGCATTCCTGCGGAGCAGCTCCCCTCGGTCCCAGCCAGTGGATGGAGACCAGTAGAGATGGTCTGTGGCTCTGAGCCAGGGGGAGCTCTCATCCCACTGTGCATGCATGCTGCTTGTCCATACTGTCCGTTTTCAGTGGATTTTGTAGAACCCAAGGACCCAGCTGGTCTCACTCCCTGCCTGTGTCTTCGGTGAGTGGGGTGATGTGTTGGTGCACTCCTAAGGGATAAGGGGGAATTTGGTTCCCCTCCTTCAGCTCTTGGCTCTGGTTTGGTCCCTGTAGTGACAGTTCTAGTGCCCCATCCCCAACAGGGACACGGGTTTGGCATCACTGATGCAGCAGGACATCACATTCCCGTGCTCCAGACACCGGGCAGCCAAAGCACACGGTGTCTCGGACAAACCGGTTTGACCTCCCTTTAGGAAACTTCCTCATTTACTATTAATAGATTTTTTTACTTCTTTTCTTTCCAGAGATATCCCTCCTATGTCCTTCTTCCCCCTCATTCCTCTGTGGTCCATAGATCAGAGAGTGAGAACAGTCCTGCCCTCTTCCCTTTACAATCTGCCCGTCGCTGGGGCCGCATCCACCTGAGCCCACTTTTCCATTTTCCACCCATCCTCTGCTCTTCCCTGTCAGTCCATCCTTGTGCTGGCACCGACTCGTGCCAGGACAAGGGCACTCATCCTCAATGAGGGTCTTTTTCCCGGAGTGGGAGACTGCAGGCAGAGCCCGTTGTTGTTAATGGGGTGAGGGAGAGCCTGGCCGCCTGACAGGAATTCCCAACTGCTTCCTCACGTCTCAGGAAACCACCTGCATCCACCAGCAAACGGTCTCTGCTCCAGCAGAAGCCACTTGAAAAGTATTCCTGACCTCAGGAAAATCCCCATGGCAATCAGCTCTCCATCCTCATGGCGCTGATCCCAGCTCCAGACTGTGCCAAACACTCCTAACTGCCAGGGGCTGGACATTCCCAGCAGGATCAGTTCCTGCCTGTAGCTCCAGTCTCCCCCAGCTGAAGCTTTCAGCATTGCCCAGTGATATCCAGGCTGTTCAGTTTTCCCTGGTACATTTTTGGCATGGTCTGGGGCAGGAGCAGGAGGATGAGGATGGACCCACACAGATGCAGGTTGTGCCACGCTGCCTCCGAGTACCTGAAAACAGGCTCCAAAGCAATTTACTTCATGGATGTGAGCAGTGACTGCCTGGATTCCCCTTTGCTATTTGGGCTGGCAGGATCCTGTGCTGCAGCCAAGCACATCCCAGAGAGGAAGAGCCACAGGGTTTTGGTTGCCACCCAGGAGCTGTACCTGCTCCGCTCGCTCAGCAGGATGTGATGCCCAGAGCGGGATCACCCTGGGCGGGTGAAAGGACCCAGGAGGGAGGTGGGCCACCCTTGGGCAAGCCCTGCCAAAGCAGCGTCCTTCCTTGACTCACAAAGCCATCCATGAGTCAAAGCTCCCAGGTAATCGCTGCTGCTACCAGGAAGAGTCTGCGCTGCTCCACCCACCCCACAGAGGGCTGGCCAGGGGCAGAACCAAAGTGCTGCTGACACCGTGGGAGGGGGGCAGGAGAGCTCTGAGGAAGCAGAGCTGCAGCCCAAGCGTGGAGCAACA
>NW_021940696.1:837439-863050 GCF_001715985.3 Manacus vitellinus
GGGGCAATGGAGCAGCCCCCATGTCCCTGCAGACCCCTAAAGGAGACCCTCAGGGGGTGTCTGGGCTGTGCCTTTGGGGTGCCTGATTGCACTACAGGGGTGCCATAAGGTCCCCTTTGTGGGGCAGGGGGAACAGCAGGGACTGGGCCGTGGCCTGGGATCACATCCCCCAGGAGGGGGCTGGAGGGGCACAGAGCAAAGGGACGTGTCCCCACGCATCCTGCCTGGACCCCCTGGATGAGGGGGAGCTCCCGGGGGTCCCACCCCACGCTCTGCTCGGAGTCCCCAGGTCACCTCTGCTCCTGGTAGCAGCTGGCTGGGAATCAGACACGTCCCTTTGCTTTCCCGGGGCCGAGACAGGACGCTGCGGGTTTCTTCAGCTTTAAAAAAAAAAACACCACCAAAAACAAACAAACAAACAAAAAACCCCAAAAAAACTAACACCCAGAAATGGGAAAAGCTGCTTTTTTGGAGTTCCACGGGGGCTGCTGTTCCTGCCGTGCCGGCACGTCCGTGCCCTGCCAGCACCCGCCGCTTTGGCAGGGGACGTGCGTGGGTCGCTGGGGACCGAAAACCGACGGGTAAAAATGCACCTCCTGCGGTTTTGTGTGATATTTGTTTAGTTCAGCCTGTCTTTGTCTTAGCCGGGGTGCGCGGCGGAGAGCACACACATGGGTCTGGCCGCCCCCCGAGCGGCGCCGGCTCCGTGGGATGTGCCAGCGTGTGTGTCCGGGGGTTGTTTCTCCCCCCCTTCCCGTGCACACCTTTGGCAGGAGGTTTGGATGACATCTTGCTCTGGCACGCTCCTCGCCTTTGATCTCCAGTTTCCTGCCATGGATAACGTGTTCGGCAACACGCGAGCCCGGCTCCGCAGCTGCCGGGGAGGGCGATGCGGGTGCCTCCTCGTCCCGGTTTTCCCCAGCTGACTCCTGCCTACAGCTCCCGGCTTTCCTTTGTCTCGGGTGCCGCCAGGACGGGCTCTCACAGCCCAAGGATGCTCTGAACGGAGCAAAGCCGAGCACAAACCCCCCTCCCATCCCTTTGTTTCCAGGCGTTTGCGGGCTCAGCTGGTTTTACGCCGTGTATAGTGTGCCCAGGCAGATAAACCGACTACTCAACGTCTTTTTTTTTTTTTTTTGTTCTGAGTTATTTTGGGTGATTTAGTTTGCAGGGAACATATCCCAGCTGCAGGCTGTGCCGGAGGGATGCGGCAGCTTCCTAGAACGGGGTGAATTCACCAGAAGTGTAAGTGGAACATCTCGTGGTTGTCCTCTGGTGTCCTCCTTGGGTGAGCAGAGCCATAAGCTCTCAGCACCACGCTAAAATCTGAGATCACCAGCCCTTTTCCTGGAGAACTTTGACCCCTGGTTTGCATGGCTGGGGCTTTGGGGATGGTGAGCACAGGGGAAGGTGAACAAAACCCAGGTCCAGGCTCAACCCTGATGGCCGAAATCAGCCTTTAATTTTTTTATCCTCGACTTGATAGAAATCAAAATACAAGTTTTAATGTCATTATCATTATTTTTTAGGTTCCTATTGCAGTTTCATTTCCCTCTGGTGTTGGGTGTGATAGCAAAACCATCACCTGAATTTGTTTGAATGCTTTTTTATTTTTTATGACAGGTGTACACAAAGCACTTTGAGCGCGTCAAACAGCCCCTGAGTAAATCAGGTTGTTTGCTCTATTACTTTATTCATACAGGTTCGATGCTCCAGCTGATGCATCTGAAGTGCTGTGCCATCTGGAGCAAAAATTAAATACTAATTTGGCCCCTGGCCCGGAAAAATAACAACCCTGTGCCCTGCTAAGAACTGGCACTGGAAGGATAGAGCCCCTGACAGAAGAACTGCTTGGGGGCAATGTGGAAGGAGCCCAAAATGCACTAATTGAGGTATTTAAAACATATTAAAAAAGGGAAAATAATGCTCCCAGCGCTGCGTGCCGGAAGTGGGCAGGAGGGATGATGTGATCCCGTTACCAAATCACGGGGCTGATGCCCACAAATGACATCCTGGTCCTGAGTGGGTGGTGGAGCTGCTGGGGGTGGGTGTGGTGGTAATCTTCCTCATCTACCAGTCTTGCTGCTGAAGGAAACCCCTCCACCACCTCCCAGAGCTCTGCTTCACCACCTGCTCAGCTCAGGCTTGTGTATTTTTATTCCCTGGTAAAAATTTACACCATGGCTGCTGCGTCCCAAGGGTGGATTCCTTCTCCTCTCCAGCTGAGTTGGACACTCCAGGTCTGCTGGTTGGGTCACTGACGTTGCTGGTTGGTCAAAGGCTGTTTCAGATTTGGGGGAACAAGATGTGCATGTGGGTCGGCTGTGCTGGGACCTCTCACTTCTGCAGCCCAGGCTCAGATCCACTCAGCTCCAGGTGTCACTGGAGACACCTGTGATGGACCAGCCATGAAGGACACCTTGGGTTCAGCGTGCTCTGGATGTTCTGGGATCTGTCAGACCTTCAAACTGTGCCAAATGGAAATAAGAGGATGACTGCTGGTTGCTGCCACTGTTGTTGGCCAGCGGGTGGTCCTGGCCATGTCCTGGGGGCCAGGCAGTGATGGGGAGGAGGAGAAGGAGAAGGATTCCACAGCGAGAAAGTGGCAGAGCTGCTCCAGACTGAAACTGAACCAAGCCTGGAGGTTCAGAAGGACTGACTTCCAGCTGCTTACCTGGACTAAATGATGTGTGGGATGATAGGACATCTGGCTTTGCTAAGAGGGCTTTTGTGCTTATGGACCATCTCTCCAGGTGTTTCCCCTTGGGTCACCCCTCTCAGCGACCTGCTGTCACTTTCACTTTGGCTGTGTGGCAGAAGATGTGTTGTGAGTGATTCACTCATAGCCATAAAACACCACATGGTTGTGGAAGGGGTGGAGAGAGGCACAGCTGGTGTTATCTCCTCCACTCCCACCATCACCACCTGGAACCTTCTGCCTTGGGATGACATGGCTGAGACAAGGTCCTCTCCCACTGGATCAGACTCCTGCTGCACAGTAAACCCAAGCAACCCCATCCCTTGGGCCATGGCAGGAGTTGCAGATCCTTCTGGTGGTCCAGCCACCTTGGAATGTCGGTGTGGAAGCCTGGAGGGCGTTTCTTTGGGCCTTGAAGCTCTCCTGATCTCAGCGGTGGTTGGTGTGGCCGAGCTGGGTTTGTTTGTTTTTGGTTCCTGCAATCATTTCTCTGAATGTTGTTGACACAAGATAAGATCGATGGGCACAGACCAAACCTCCCCTGTCCCTGTTGCCCTGGAACCACTCAGAGTCAGGCTGGGAGTGGCCATCCTGCCCATGTCCCCACCCCAACTCGCTGACAGGGCCCTGAAGTGGCATCAGTGATGATGTGATGTGGGGCTTATCTGCAAGTGAGCCCAGTCATCACCTGAGCCTGGCAGGTGCCCTGGCTTGGGTGAGAAACGCCAGTGATCCCATGGAAAACGCGCTCCAGGAGAGGATCCAAACCCACGTGGCTTCACCCCGGCCACAGGTGGTGGTGATTTCCTTCCTGACTTCAGGAATGGGAAAGCCTCAGCATCTCCATGGGCAGCGTATTGTTCCTCCATGCTGGGACACAGCAGTACCCACCAGGGATGGAGCTGCATTGGTTTTGGATGCCTTTCCCTGCTGGAGCAATAACATGAGCCATCCAAAGTGCTGGTTTTCTGCCTGTCTGCGGTTTAAATTCCACCAAAGAGCAAAACCAAACCTAAACGGTTCCAGCCACACGTGGAGGCCTCCCATGTCCTGCTCACAAACAGATGCAGTGCCGGAGGGATGGCAAGGGGAGACAAGAGCCCGCCCTGGCCTCAGTGCTCCAAGAGAAGTAAAAAGCCCCAGTGGCAAGGCATGGATGGGCAGCAGGAGCTCATGGACCAAATTAGCTGCAACCAGCTGCCTCAGCGCAGCCAAAGGCTGACAGGTCTCGGGTTGCTCCGATGCTGGAGCTAAAGCTGGATCAGCCTGGGGAAAAAGCAGGCAAGATGCTGAGAATCAGGAGGAGGAGCAAGGGCTGGGCTGTGGGAAGCCCAGGCAGGGAAGTCCTGCTTTTTTTGCTCCAGCTCTGGGACTGTGAATGTGAGGAGCAAGCAGGAATGACTTCTCCAGGTTTATTTTGTCCGTTTTTTTTGTTGTGTGTGGGTTTATGTGAAACCAGGGCTGCTGGCAACAGGTGGGATACCCCTGGCTCCGAGGGGGAAAAGGATCTTTGTGCTGGATAATCCTGGTGGAGGGATAGTGTACTAGCCAGGTCCTTTGGTCTCCCATCTCCATGGAGGGGGTAGATGGAGATCCATGTGCAGCACAGATGTCATCGATGTATTGGAAAACATGGATGCGACCGAGAATGGTCTCATAGGAATTAGGACTTCTTCCCCAAAAAGGTGTTGGGATTGATAACCCAGCTGAAGTGCATCTGCACCAATATCCACAGCGTAGGCACCAACAGGAGGAGCTGGAAGCCACTGGGCATCAGGAAAGCTGTGACACAGTTGCTGTCACAGAGACATGTGGGATTGACTCATACAACTGGATTGCTGCAATGGATGGGGACAGACTTTCCATTATTTACCGGCAGCCCTGGCTAACTGGGCAGGTCCCAGCTGACTGGAAGTGAGTAGATGTGACACTGCCACAGGAAGGGCTCTAAGGAGGATTTGGGGAACTACAGGGCTGTCAGTCCAGTGACAGGAGCAGATCACCCTGAGCCATCACGTACAGGACAACCAGGGGATCAGGCACAGCCAGCCTGGGTTTGGCACAGGCAGGTCCTGCCTGACCAACCTGATCTTCTATGACGAGGTGACCTGCTTGGTGGATGAGGGAGAGGCCGTGGGTGTGTCTACCTGGACTTTGGTAAAGCCTTTGACGCCACTGCTTCCAGGCCAGTGTTGGAGTCACCATCCCTGGAGGGGTTTAAAACCCATGTGGACGTGAGTGGTGGCCGTAGCAGTGCTGGGTTAGCAGTTGGACTCCATGGCCTTAGAGGGCTTTTCCAACCTAAACGATTCCATGATTCTGTGATTTTATTATCCCCTCGGAGGATTAATCTCGCCTCTAATGCAGCTTTTCACTTGCAAAGCGCCTTAAGAGGAAACGGCGCCAGGAGAGCGTTTGGAGAGAGAAACCGAAAGTGCTGAGCAGGAGGCAGCTGCCCTCCCCGTTCCAGCCGTGCCACTGTCGCTCTCTCTGCCTGTGGAATAACAGTGGTTTTCCCAGCTTCTTGGCTCATAGGAGTATTTCAGGGAAAATATAAGAGCTCCGTGGCCGTGCAGCTTCCCAGGACTGGGAGCAGGGGGTTTCAGCTCTCCAGACGGTCCGTTTGAATCCAAGAAGAGCAGCCTGGCAGGTAAGAAAGTGGGAGAAGCCGAATGCCCCATCCGAATTGGGTGGGAGGGAACGGAGTGTCCCACCTGGCAACTTCCAACCCCAGCAAATCCGCCCGACCGTCCTGCCTCCCTCCGACCGGGCTCTCGGAATTAAATCGCTGGCGTATCGTAAGGATCAAATTAAACTTCTCTGCACGCAGAGCTTTGTCTCGAGCAGGCAAATATTTCCGCGGCGCTTTAACGACTCTCGTTTTCCTATTGTTCCCTATAAAAACCCGTCGCCAGGCTGGGCTTCCCCCGGGGCGATTTCCTGGCTCAGTTCTAAACACAGCTGCCGGCTTGGGGTTTTTCTTTCGCTTTTCAGCTGAGAAGTGCCGGATTAAGACCCGACATCTTTCTCTCTTGGCGTGTGAGATAAAAGGCGATGCTTTTGGAGGCTGTGACAGTGGTGGCCATCCAAAGTGGGATGGGACTGTGCGACGCTGGGTGGTTTAGTGGCTGAATAAATCGGGATGAGCTGGAGCCCGTCTGCTGGAAGCTCTCATGGTTGGATGTCTGTCAGCTGAGCCCTTCACCCCGGGCTTGGCGTTCACACCAAAACACCCTCACCATTGTGCTGAGCATTGTTTGGGGGCAGCACTTTGGCAGTAAAAGCAGGAAAAATGGATCATTTCCTCGTCTGCTCCTTTGCCTGGGGGTGCTGAGTTGTCATGTGCTTCTGACAGCTCTTGGGGCTTCCTCTTTGTGTCCTCCTCCTCTTCCTCCCATCTCCTGCATCTTCCCCATGCAGCTGCCATTGATGCAGCAGGAGCAACCAGTCAGGGAGGTGATGGGAAAGGGCTGGGATGAGTTGCAGCCAGGTGAGGGGGATGGAGCTGGAGACAAGCCTGGCATCAGGTGGTTTGTTCCAGCCTTGGATGTGAGCAGAAATGTTGCAGGGAGTTAGGCACTCACGGGGATGGTGAGTGTTTTCCCAAAGCCAAGCGGGTATTGTCTGTGCCTAAGGACTAAAAATGATATGGTACTCCATAAAAATGGGCTGGAGAAGAGGGATTCTGCTGCTGTCCCGTGAGGCACCTCCAAAAGGAGTGTTTTTAAGACAAGGTGATGAGTCCTGGTTTACACTGAGGTTGGAACTTGAATCTCTTTAAGTTTCTTTTTTTGGATGGAATTTAAAAGAGGAAAGAAGGAAGCACTAACAAAAGTTTAGTTTCTTTCTTAGAAAACATCTGTTTTGTAACAAGAGTGGCTTTTCCTCACCAGGATCCCCTGAATCCTTTCTGCCTCCTTTAGGTTTGATTTATCTCTGCTATTGACGTTCTAAACCAGAACATCCAACTTAGGAGCAAACCGTGCTTGGTCTCAAAACCCAGGTTGCATGTTGCCTGCTTCATCTTCTAAATCAATTAATTTATTCTTCAGTATTATGAATTATTCATTTTGAGGGTAGCAGCAGATCCCAGACTATTTCCATGAGGATGCTGTGTTATATTTTCCCACCTTATCAACCTGAGTCCTTTCTGCAAAGCCGTGCAGATGGATGCTGCTGCCAGGCTGGGCACAACTTAGGTTTTGTGTGAAATACCCAGTTTGCTGCTCAGAAATTTGCCCTCTTTTTTTCTTATAGTTAAAATAATGTTTTCCTAAGCCAGTGCAGAACAAGTCAGGGGTTTGAGGTGGATTTTTTTTTAAGCTGGAGCATCATTCCCATAAGATTGGACCTCAAAGATGGGTCATGATGCCCTGGAAGGTTGTTTGTCGGGATGGGATCCTTCCCTTAGGCTACTCTGGGTGGGTTGACCAGGCTTGCCTTGGATGCCCACATCGCTCCAGACAACCCTCAGTGATGCTGTGCTGGAAATTCCCCTCTTCCACCCCAAAACCAGCCCCGATTTCTCCACGAGGCCTCGCTGTGTGGCAGCTGTCTCTGCGGGCTGCTCCCTGCTTTTGTTTACATCTGGTAGAAAACTTCTTAAATTTCCTGGCAAGGGAGTAATTCTAATCCCTTTCAATGAGATCAACGGATTAGTGTCTCAGATGCTTATAAAATTGTGAGGATTAGCCGAGCCTCCCCCCGTTTTCTTTCTATGCCACGTAACATCATCGCCGCGTTTCAGGAGGGGGATCTCGGTGCTGTTACCAGGAGCTGAACCAATTTCTAGGAGCCTCTGCGAATCAAAACGCTTAAACCCCAATGTCTTCATCCTCTTCCCTCGCTCTCTCTGGATTTTTGTGCAATATTAGGGTGTTTTTCTCTTTTCTTCCAGCATCCCTGGCACCGAACCGCGGTAGCCGTTCGGCAGATACGTTGGGTTTGCGTGGCTTGGCTGCGTTGCGGCGCCCGTGCGGGTAAGTTGGGAGCTGAGCCCGAAGCTTTCCTTGGCAGAGACTTGCAAAATCACATCTCGAGAGGATCAGATCCCCAAAACGATGTTCTTTCATGAGGTTGCCCCTCATTTCAAAGGATTCAGGTTTTTGTGGTCCATCCCCAGAGGGGAACGGCGCTTCTGGGCCGACGGGATGTTCTCACCCCGGCTTTTGGGAGCGACGGGAGCGGGATGAAACTCCTCACACCCACATTCTTGCATCCTCTTAATTACAACCTGTGCTTTCATTAGGAGTGATCCCTAAACCAGCTGGAAAGGAGGGAGGGTTTGGTTCAAACCCTGTTGCTCCGTGCCTTTCCCCGCAGGGTGTTTTTTCAACGCCGTCTCTCCCGGGCCGGTGGCTGCGCGGTCGCTTGACCTGTGTGAGCAAAGTGATCCCGGGCTGCCGAGTGGTGGGAGCTCCAAGCCAGGAATTCCTGGCCCTGGCCCAGTATAGTTTCAGAGGCGAGCTTTTAAATATATACAAAGACAAGCTCATAATTTCCACTCTACTAATGAGGCCACGGCGCTTTCATTGAAATGTGCCAATAGCTGCCGTGGTGGTATTTTAGCAGCCTTGTACTGTGAATCCAAATGTGATTTAACATGGCAGCCCCCACAGAGCAGAGGAAAACTGGCTTCTCCCGCTGAATTTCAATGATACTGCTTGGCAGTGCTTCCTGAAAATCCCCTTGGTGGTGGGACCTTTCCTTGCGTTTCATCTCAACATGGCTTTTCCCCTTGATGAAGATGGGCAAAGGTAGGAAAGAGGTATAATGATATTTTAGAAAGGTAAAGTCTTTAAGACTGGGTTTAAAAGATGTGTGTCTGGTTGGTGCAAGACAGCGATTTAATAACCAGGCTGGCATGAAATATCATTAAATCACAGTAAAAAACCGAACGTGAGGGCTCCCAGACATCATGTTCTCTCTTGACCTTTAAAAAGCCACTTGAAGCCGCCAGCCTGCTCGTTGCTAAGACCCCTCCTTAGTGCCACTCATATATTTTCCCTTCTAGGAGGCGATTCAGTGCCTGGGGAATTTGTAGAGATCTGACACTAAACTCTTACACGCCTGAAATTCCCTCTGGTAGTTTTTAGCTTTGTAGCTTTGAAGTTGTTTTGAAAATATTTAGCAGGTTTTGTTCAGCTGGTTGCAAGAAAAAGGTAAATTTTGAGTAACTTTCTCAAAAGTTGTTTGTTTGCCCTTTTCATTTTTAAACATCAACAACACAGCTGTAAATTGGTGTTTTGCTTATTGAGGGCTCAATTTATGAGGACTCCTGTAAGAAGCAGCGTCCTTGGGCAAAGGAAGGGTGGGAGTAGGTGATGCTGAAAATTCACACCTGGCTGTCCCATCACCTCCTGGTTAGACTCTCCAGGGTGTAGGTGTGCCTGGATTTTAGAATCATGGAATGGTTTGGGTTGGAAGGGACCTTAAAGACCACCCAGTCCCACCCCCTGCCAAGGGACCTGTCCAACCTGGCCTTGGACACTTCCAGGGATATAGGGGCAGCCACAGCTTCTCTGGGCACCCTGTGCCGGTACTTCATTGAGGTCCCTTGATGTTATGCATCCCACTGAGGTCTGGCCTCAATTTTGGGAGAACAGGGAAGAAGGACAATATCCCATGGCATCACACTCAGTGCTGAGACTGACAGAGGAAGAGATACACATTGGGTTTGTTAGTGTTTCTCTCCAAGCACCTCACTTGGCTATGCAGGTCTGGCAGTGTAAAAGTTCTATTTTCCATTTCCAGCTAAATTTTGAGGGGTTTGCCATCCTTGCACCCACCTTTCTTGTGCCAATCCCACAGAAGTGAAGCAGTTTGTGTCCTGTATCTGTGACTCCCAGGAGGTTTTTTTGCTGTACTCTATAAAGCATTGCAAAACCTTCCCAGTCTCTGTTAGCAGTGTAGAAGGAATGATAAAAAAAACACATTCCCCTAAATCCCAGTACTTGGATTAAAACCAGGGAAGGATAGGCTGACTCTGCAGCTCAGTTTTTGGAAATATTAGGAAAAATTGCCAATGGCAGTGACGTGGCGTTAGTGTGAATTCCCAGCAGGCTGAGTTTTGGGGTGGTTTGGGTTTTCCCAAAGGCTTTTTCAGGCTCTCAGCATTATGAAATACAAAGTGGCTGGATCAGCATGGGTTTTGGGGAATGGCTGCTCCGTGGGATTTTTTTAGTGACTTTTTCCCGGTATCCAGTCACCAGCTTTGTCACTCTTCCGCATCCAGCTCCTTCTTCTCTTTAGTTTTTACCACAAATATAAATGGGGCAATTAAAAGGATCCGTGGAGAGCATTCCTGAGGACTGAAATCCAGGATCTGGGAGCAGACGGCAGCAGCATAAAGAGGAATTCTTCCCTCTCTGGCCTCATGCTGCTTTTCCACCACAAGGCTTTACAGCCATCTGGATCCCCTTTCAGATTATGCCCCCCCTCCCAAAAATCCATAACCTAGCAACCTTATTTAGTGTAAACGAGAGCATTGTGCCTTCCTGCTTCCAAATTTGTGCTTGGCTCCTCCGACCGCCTTTATGGGACGACTGCTGTGATCCCATCGCCAGCACAGGGTGCCTGTCTCCAGCAGGATTTTGTAGGATTATTGAGTCCTGAGTGTTGCACTTATTATTTTTTCCCCATTAAAGGAGCTTAGAAAACAGAGGGGGAAAAGGGTTTCAGGAAGTTGTGTCGTCCATCTGCTTCCCGATATGAAAGAGTGGAGAGGGCAAGTTACTCTTTGGCTCCACGGAAAGCGATTGGCTTTGGTTCAGCCTTGAAGACTTGATCAAAGTGGGATTTTTTTCTTCCAGATGTGATATTTTGGGAGTCCCTGTTGCTTCCCCCAGCTCTGTGTCATCACCCGGGAATTTTCAAATTCCCTGGAGCGTTTTACACCAATTTCTCTGCTTTGACCCTTCAGCTGCCTAGGTTGAGTGTTTCTCATGGAGTTTCCGGCTTGCTTTCCCCAAGGATCCTCTTAATTGAGGAAAACTGCAAACCAGGAAAAGCAGCCACAAATGAAGGTGGAAGATTATTCCCACCAAATCAAGCAATAGGGACAAGGGAGCTGCAAAGGTGTGGTCTGAGGCTGCCCACCCCTATGGTGATGTCTGTGCTCTCATTGCTCTGCTTGGGCTAAAAGGCACCCAAATTTAATAACATGTGTGATGTTAAATTTTTTTATCATGGGATCCCATTACCATCAGTCCTTACAGGGAACCAGGGGCTGCTGCCTTCTCCTTTCACCCCGTGAGCAGGATTGGGGGCAGGAGGAGGCAGCGGCACATCCTTTCCCACCACACTTTCAGGAGGAAGAGTGAGCTCAGCGGGTCATGACGTTGGAGCTGCGTACCGGGAAAAAGGGGAAAAAAGTAATTACAAATCTCCAGGGCCAAAGGGGAAAAGTTCCTCCAGTGTTATTTCATCTCTGAGCAGCGAGTTGAGCCACCCTGGGGCAGCCTGTGTGTGCCCTTCCGAGCGAGGAGCTGCCGGCTCTGCTTCACACCCTCCTGAGAAGTGACTTCCAGCTCCCATTTCTGATGGGAGCCCGAGCAGGGCTGTCCTCCAAACTCTGCTTCCCCCTCCTCCAGACAGGATTAAAAAGCGCCATTGATTTTTATTTTTTTTTTCTGTTTATTTTTGCCTGTTTTCCTGGAACTTGCAAAATCGGCCCTGAGCAAACCTCTGGTTTGCTTTTCCAACGGCTCTGGGAGAAAACTTGACTTTAAATTGGGTGATGGGAGCTGCAGCTGCCCCATGTCTGCACGTTCCCCTGCCAATGGCAGCAAAAACATTTTCCCATTTAAGGGTTCTCTTCAGTCTTCAGGTTCTGGGATTGTTTGTGTGTTAAACTGCCCGGAATCAAAAGGACTTGCTGGAAATGGCAGTGGTACCAGTTGCGCCGCCGGGTGTTTCTTTCCTTAGAAAGACTTCCCTATTCTTTTCCAGTGGCTGATTGCTTTGGCACATTGTCACATCACTCTGTGTCCCCTGCCCAAAGGCAGTGGAGAGGGTTAAGGCTTTGTGTTTGGTGTCAGCCAGCCAGGGAATGCAGCCAGGAAATTTCCTGATTCTTGTTCAAAAAAAGCATCGGATCCGCTCTTGGGGAGAAGGGATCAAAAGTCCAAAGTGATTTGTGGTTGGAGGTTGGTTTGGTCTCTTGGTTGTCCAGGCACACAACAAAAACCCACCACCACCCCCCAGGCCTGCACACGGCCAAAATGGGTGAAACAAACAGGTTTTTGTTCCATTTGACACCCAAAAATTGTTTCTATTGCTGCTGGTGGTGCTGCATCGCCTCATCCGAACTTTGCTGGATGTCTGCACGACTCTGCCTGTGATGTGAGGGACTTGTTGGGATGCTCCCCCTTCCCAGCAGATTAATCCCACTAATCATTAACACTGCCAAGCCCTGTGCCATCGCTCACGCTCCTCCTCCACTCACTGCCAGATGTTTGGAATGAAGGATGTGGGTCAGTTGGATGCTCGGAGCTGGCGCTGGATGCAGCACCATCCCCACGGTACCATCGTAGCTCTATAAAATCACAGCATGCCAAGAGTTTTTGCTTTCCCCTCACTCTTAATCCGGTTGTTCCCTGATTTGGGACAGCAAAGGCAATCGCTCCCACCTGGAGCACTGAGATTTCCCCTTGCTCCATCCCGGGAAAAGGCAGTGCAGCTGCGTGGCACCTCTAGGGCGACAGCAGTGCTGGTTCGGGGCTGGCTCTGCAGCTGCCTGTGATTTTCCCATCGCTGCGGATCCTGGCGCTGGACCAGCTCCAGAGATGGAGCTGAAGGAAATTCCTTCCAGCTGCTTGAGGTCAGGGCTTCGCTTTGCTTTTGGGGTTCACGAGGGGGATTTTTTTGCCTGCGAGTTAAACGCAGGCGTCTCCGGCCGCTGCTTCTTAACACCTGGAAAAATCCTTTTCTTTTAAACATTATCCTGCTACTCATAGCCATTAAATAACCTTCCTGTTGTGGAATCATTCCGTGGAAGAATACCCCGCTTTGCAGCGCAACTTGGGCTGTTTCAGAAAGGTCTTGTCAGCTGCTCCCAGTTTAACTTTCAACCGAGTTAATAAGGCTTTTGGTTAAACCTGTCTGAAACACGTTGCGAAACGCCTTTGAAACTCGAGACGCCGTTCACGCCCGCTTGAAATCTTTCCCATCGATAAAATGTTTCAACTTGGAGTTTGGCCATGGCTTAGCATTGGCTCTTCCCTGAGATTCGTGATTCCAGACCTGCCTGTGTCTGGCTCTGCTATATTTTTAAAGCTCAGTGTTTCCTGGAGATGGGTTGGCCTCGCCAGCCTGGCCGATGGGATGCTGCTCAGACCAACAGCTTCATCCAGCTTCCCCAGTTAATGGCTGAGGAGATCCAGTCTGAGTTTGCTTTGAATCCCTGCAGAGAAAGTTGTTTTTCTTGAAAACATAACTTAAATCCTTCTAAAAATGGGGTTTTGTTCACAACAGCAGAGGCAGAAGCCACCCCTCCACCCTGTGCATGGGCTGTATTTAGGCATGATGATGCACAGCACTTGCCTGGCCCCTTTGTGCACTGATGTTATAAATAAATAATCATAAAATTTTTAAAAAGAGGACAAGCAGCTCCTTTTAATAAGTAAAACCCCGAGAAGGAGCACGCAGTTCAAATCCATGTGGCAAAGCAGCAGGAAAGCAAAAATCTGCGGCTTTCAGCCCATGGGTGACGCTCATGGCGTCACCTACAGCGGCATCCCTGGTGCCACCCCCCCTGCTCAGGGATTCTGCCTCACTTCCCTCCTCCCTGCCTCAGTGTCTCTACCTGTGAGAAGATAATTGCCTCCCTCATTAATCCCTCTGCCATCTCCGAGGGACGCTCTGGGTGAGAGGTTGGCCCCGCATTAAGTGCCCGCTCTGGCTCTAATGGGGATTAATTTGGCGACGTGGCTTCTGGAGGTTTGCCTTTAACAGCCCAAGGTGTAATCAAAGGGCGAGCTCAGGCTGACCTGTAACACTCCCTTCCTGACTGCTCGATAGCCCATTAACCACAACCTGGCTTTTAATTAAAGCCCGGTTTTGTCCTCGCTGGAGAAACTTGGACGTGCTTGGCCCCACGTGGCTGAGACATTGGAGGGTGGAAGGAAGGAGACGCGGAGCTCGGGTTGTTCTTCCCTGTGGCATTGCCCCCTCTGGCTCTCTGCATCCCAGCACACTTCTTCCTTGTTATGCTCTATATGCTACAGAATCACAGAATCATGGTATGGTTTGGGTTGGAAGGGACCGTAAAGACCATGTTGTTCCACCCCCCTGCCATGGACCGGGACACCTTCCACTATCCCAGGTTGCTCCAAGCCCCATCCAACCTGACCTTGAACACTTCCAGGGATGGGACAGCCACAGCTTCTCTGGGAAACCTCTGCCAGTGCCCCTTTCCTATATGCAGCTTGTGCCCCCCATTGTGGGGGATGCAGGGACCTCCTGGGGGCCGTGGGTGCCCCACAAGCATCACCTTTCTGCTCTGAGATTCCTTGGCCACGGAGAGAGCAACAGGGAGGCTTTTGTTCTGCACCAGAAACTTCTCATCCTTCTTTATGCCTCCTTTTTTATTTCTTTTGGCTGCTCTCTCGCAAATCTGAAGCAGATTAAAATACAGTTCCTCCCCCCCACACTCGCCTTAAAAAAACCCAACCCCAAAGCTTGGCTGCTTGGAATCATCAGATTTCACTGGAGTCTTTTAAAGTTAACAGTTTCCTGGATCCTGGGCAGGATAACTGATTTTCCCCCTTTAACCTCTGTGGTTTTTGCTGTAACATTTCTCAGCTGTTGCAGCAGGAGGGAGGGAGGACCGGGGCAGCTCCGATGTGGAGAAGGTTATTCCATGTGGGTGTTGGATGAATCTGGTGTGGGACTCGCTGGACTTGCACCGTGGGGGACTGAAGGGTTGTCCTGGGAGGCTGAGCCCCCACGGCATGGCCGGCAGGTAGGTCATGGCTGCATCGGTGATGTCCTTTTGAGACAAAATATTTGGGAAGTGGTTCCATTGGAAGGAGAGAGTAGGATGCTGGGAGTGGGTCGGAGCTCTGTTTCTGCCAACTGTTTATTTGCTGTGATGGTTTTGGGGACTGGTACAAGAGCGGCACAGCTCAGGTGCACGCAACCATCCGGAATTTTTCAGGCTTCCTGGGATTTGCTGCCCTAAATGCAGCCTGGATCCTCCTTGCCCACCGCCTCTACCATAGAATCTCCTGGTGGAATTGCTGAGCCAAAACCCTGGCTCTGATCAGAAGAGCATCAGAAGTTAAAGGAGTTGTAAAGGAGAGAAAAATGATAGTCCTGCGCCGGTTGGTTTTGTTGCCTCTTTTCCAAAAGTGGTCTCTCCTTCCTTGCAAAAAAACCATCCGGAACTTTCCCAGATGGAGGACGTTTCTCCGGGGTGGTTGAGGGGCTGGAGGCGGCCAACCTTGGCCGACACTGGTGATTATCAGCACGAGCCCCAGGGCGAGGTGGGGCAGCCAAAGCCTCGTCCTGCAGACACATCCTCGTGCTCTGAGCGTGACCGAGGGGAGTCCCTGAACCGTCCAAAGACCCCTTTGACCCAGGAAACAGAGCGGGGCTGAGAACCAAACCCAGCCCCGCTCCGCGACGCCGAGCTGCGCATTAACTCCATGGGAGCCGGGAACAAAGGTTTTGGGGGCTGGTTTGGGCTTTTTTTTTTAATTTATTTGCAAAGCAAACCAGCTCAGCAGAGCGGAACAAGCGTCGGTGGAGGAGCGGGAGCTGCCGGGTGGTTGCTGGGCTATAAAATCCCATCCCCACCGGCGCTGGCAGGGGGATGTGCCGGCTCCCCGAGCTCTTGCGGCGTTTCCACGTTGGCCGGGAGAGGTTCTGAACATGCGTGTTGGTCTCTGGAGGCTTTAATCAAATCCAGGCTCTACCAGAAGTCGCCTCGAAACTTCCAGCGAGCTGAGGAAACTGAAAGCAGCCGGAGCAAGGAGGCTCCCGGACGGGTGTTCGGTGCCTGTGGGAATGCTGCCTGTGGTGAGGGGATAGAGCCTGTGGGGCAGCCGGGATGAAAGGTGAGTCTAGACCTGGAGATTATGATGGGAAGACAGAGGAAAGCCCAAAGGGTTCGGCAAAAAAGAGACCTCAAGGGGAAAAAGAGATTCAGAAGTGAGGATGCTGCTTGAAGGGACACTCAGAGGACACTGATTTTGGAGCGTCGCTCCCTGGCACATTTGGGTTGAGATCCTGCGTTTTCCCCATTGTTCTTCTCACCCTGTGCAAAACAAGGAGCTGTGCAATTGCTGCGCCGTCGAAAACTCCCCGCTCCAGGGGAGGCTTTTGTTATCCCTCGGTGATTTTATTTGGCAAACAGCGTTCAGACTGCAGGTACTTTCCTTGCTTGTTGCCAAACTTCATCGCGCGCCGCGTCCAGCCCTCTCCCGTGGGCAGAAGGGAAAACAAGGTGTATTTTGTAACTTCCTTTTCTGAGCTGGGGGCGGGGGAACTCTGTGCCTGGCCAGCGACGGTTGGGCTCATCCGAGGGCGAACGGCTCGGAGAGAACGATGGAAAGATAAGGAATAATAAATAAGTGCAATTAAAATCCTGGGGGGGGGGGGGGAGATGATACACCGCAGTCGTTATCCCAGGCAGCTGCTCGGGGTTTAACCGGGGCTCTCCGAGGGGAGGGAGGTTCTGGTCACGCGTCCCAGACGTGGTTCGTGACAGCCAAAATCGCCGCGCCTTCCTCTTGGCCGCCGGTGCCTCGGGGCTTTCCTGGGGGGTTGTGCTGGGGAGTTAAAAGCTGAAACCTGCAAAAATGCTCTTAAACCACCAAACCCGGATCTCACACGGGAAAACAAACAAAGCCTCTTTTACAGACTCCATAGTCTCCCCGTGATTTCGCTCAGCGGTGCTGCTGCATGGCCTGGGAATGTCCGTGTCCTCTCCCTTCTGCTGGCCATGCACTGCATGCCAGACCCTCAATGCTTTTGGAGGGGGGGTTGTAAGGGATGAGGAATCAGTCTTGGAAACTGCTGGAGGGGAAAGGAAGGAAAAACTGCCTTGCTCCAAGGCTTTCTGGCTGCTTTCAGTATTTTTACCCCGTTACTGAGAGGTTTGAGGGGCACTAGGGTTGCTTGGATGCAATTCCCAGCCATCCATCTGATGCAGCGTTTAACTGGAAGGGTGACGTGTGTAAGGAAAATAGCTGGAGGAGAAGCTCACAGCAGGAGAGGGAAAATCCCAGCCCTGGCTGAACCAGCCCACTTTGTTTTCAGGTTTACCAAGCTGGGGGCTCAGTTTTGGGCAAGGATGGCTTCACCTCAGAGGGGGACGAGTGAGAAGTCACCTTCTTCCCCCTCCGCCTCCCTTTGGAGGGACTGCTGGTCTCCAGAGTGCATCCTGAAAGAACCTCACATCCATGTGTTTTCTTCCTGTCTCCACAGCCTACCCATGAGCTCGGACTTCCAGCATTACAGTTTCAGGATGCCGAACATCGGGTTCCAGAACCTCCCTCTCAACATATACATCGTGGTTTTCGGCACGGCCATCTTCGTCTTCATCCTCAGTTTGCTCTTCTGTTGCTACTTGATCAGGTAAGGGAAGGTTGTAAGAGGAGTGTTCCCCAAGAGCTTCCCTGGTTCTGAGCCTGCCACTGATCCCTCTCCATCCCAAGGAGAGGGTGGCATCATCTTGTCTTCCCATGAACCTGACGCCCCTCAAGGCAGTCACATTATCCACTTAAAAAAACCAGGAGACGCACGTGTGCTCAGGCAGGCATGGAATCAAAAAGCCTGGGAAGGGGCGTTTTACGGTCCCTGCTTTCTGCTTAATGTTTCAACACGTTTGCCTCTGTAATGAGTAACTCGTGTCCCATGTGCTTAAGGAATGTTTAATACCTGCTCCGTTGGTTATTGGACACAAATTGCTCCTTCAACAGCGCAGTTTGGAGATTAATGATGCAGAGTTGATGTGTTAATCTGAGCGATGGGGAGCGGGACAGGAGGGCCAAAGGTTGTTCCAGTTTGGGGCTTATTTTAATTATTTTATGGGCCGTTGGGGAGATTGTTGGGCTGCTAATTGAGAGGAGAAAACTCTTCCTGCCGGAGGGAAAACAAAAGCCAAATGGGGAAAAGTGCAGTGCCTGGGGATTGAGGTGGTGATGGGGGCGAGGTGTGCTGAGAACCCGGGATGGGGGGCTGGCTACACCACTCCCTGTGGCTGGGAGCAGAGGGCATCACTGCCAGAAGTGGCAGCCAAAATCCTGTGTGCCCAGAGCTCTCCTCTCCAGCTTTTCCATGCCCTTTCCCTTCCCTCTGGCTTTTCAGCTGGCCCCAGCTCCCTGCTTGTCATACATCCATTGCATCCCTTCCCTCTGTCCCCATAAGACAGATTCCCAGTCTCTCCTTGCACCATGGAGCCCTGCTCACAGCAGCCATTCCCACCAGGTTTTCTATCCAGAAGGTGCTAAAAATATTTTGTCCTGCTTTCTTAGACCTGGGAAGAGAGATTTCCATGTCACCTCCTAAATACTTGGTAATTTCCACCCATTTTCAGCTCTCTACAAAGCAAAACCTCATAAAACATGCAGATGAGCCCAGAACCAGGTTTACCCAGGGGTGATTTGGGCTGCATGGGCATCATATCTTAATTTTTTCCCCACAATTATGCACAAGAAAAAGGTGTTTTAAGGTGCAACACATCTGTCCCTCCTGCTAGACGAGGTGGTTGTTCACATTAACATCATGGTGCTCGATGTTAACAAGGTCTGTGCTGGGATTTGCATCCAGTTGTTTGCATTTTAACTGGGACACCAGTGGGAGGGGATGCAAAATAAAAAAAATAGACCAAAGGTGTTCAGAAGGCTCAGGTGGAGCTCGAATCCATACAGCTCGCTTGGAAAATGAAGTGGTGTTTTGGGCTTTGAGAGTATTTTCCTGGGCACCAGGTCTTGCTGGGTGTGTTCTGCCCCAAAGAAGGAATAACAAGGAGTAATGTCTGGAAGGTCAAGCCAGAAAATCTTTAAATATAGAAGTTGGAGGCGTGTTGTAAGAGAGAGGGTGAGTAACCGGTGAAAGGAGCCAGCAAGGAAGTGGCAAGTCCTGTGTCTCTTCACGTCTTTAAATCAAGACCGAGGACCTTTCTGGACGAGACATTTTGGCTCCTGTTCCCGAGGTGCTATTTAGCAACTTATGATAGATGGGAGGCTGGATTAGATCATCCAGTGATCCCTTTATAGCCTGAAACTCTATAGAGACTCTACAAATGGCTCTTCAGACCTCCTCCCTCAGCTCTTCTATTGGCAAAACAGAACCAAAACAGGATCCTGCAGCCCCTGTTTTGGAGGGTTTTGCCGTGCCGCGGGTTTTAGCTGTGCCAGTGTCCCGGGAGCATCCGCCTCCACGGAAGCTGCTGTGTAATCACAGCTTGTGGAGGATATAAAATGAGCTTTGGTGGGGTTTGGGGAGCCTTGTAGGTGGAGAGCAGGATGAGGACCACCCACCTGCAAGGGCAGAGAGACCAACCCAGGCAGAGGGCCAGGACGATCCCCTCAGGAGCTCCACTTGTATCCATAGGGGTTATTTGCAGATAACAGCACCCCCATAGGTGCAGAGTCAACACAGCCCACACCTTCCCTCTCCCTGCTTTCCTGTGCCTCCACATCTGCAAATATTTGGCAAATACCAAGTGAGGCTGGTGATACCACCCTGGTTCTCATGGCCTGCTCTGAATCAGAGCATCCCATGCAGCTCTCCTCTGCATCCATGGAAAAACCAGTGTCTGGTGTATTCACCCCAAATCCAGAGCTGAGGCCTTAAATAAAGGATGTGCCAGGGGAGGAGAGAACATAGGCTGTGCTTCTCAATTGTGTCAATACAGAACATGCTGCCAGCTCCAAAGGGAGGAAAAGTGGCATTTTTAGTTAATTGGATTGGCTCAAAAAAGAGTCTTACAGGGATTTCAGCACAAAGCACAGCAAAGATCATCGTTACCTGTGCACTGTCCAGGTGAATCTTGAGCTCTTCCGCTGCTGCAAACCACTCAGACCAAACCTGGGGTCCCTCCTGGCTGCTGCCTCTGCTTGGAAAAATTACAGATAAAAAAGGGAAGAACAAGGAAATTAAGTTTTGCAGGTGGCTGGTTGTGTCTGATCTCTGCTGAATTAATGAAAGTGATAAAATCGTGTTGCCTTCGGTCCCATAAAACCCAGTCCAGAAGGATGCTGAGCTGAGCAATGCCACGCTCACCCTGAGTGAAGGCTGCAGCATCTTCTCTCCATGCTTTCTGCAGGATCACATGGGGCTCATCCCAGCCCAGGTTAGGGCAGCTCAAAGTCTCCAGGAGGTGCAGGGAATGCAGCCCCTAAAAAGCCCATTTTTTGGGGGGCTGTTTCCTTCTGCATTCAGACCTGCCAGGATCCAACGCTGGTTTTGTGTCAGAGAAGGGAATGGAGCTGGGAAGGGTCTGGAGCACCAGGAGCTGCTGAGGGAGCTGGGGGGGCTCAGCCTGGAGAAAAGGAGGCTCAGGGGGGACCTTCTGGCTCTGCAACTCCCTGACAGGAGGGGGGAGCAAGGGGGGGTCGGGCTCTGCTCCCAGGGAACAAGGGACAGGAGGAGAGGAAATGGCCTCCAGTCATGCCAGGGAAGGTTCAGGTTGGATATTAGGGATAATTTCTCCACCAAAAGGACTGTTCGACCCTGGCACAGCTGCCCAGGGCAGTGTTGGAGTCCCCATCCCTGGAGGGATTTAAAAGCCACATAGATGTGACACTTGGGGACATGAATTAGTGGTGGCCTTGACAGTGCTGGGGGAATGGTTGGACTTGATGGTCTTGGAGGGCTTTTCCAACTTCAATGATTCTGTGATTCCATGAAGAGTCCAAGGAGCCCAACTGGGCTGGGAACAGCGACAGTGATGGGGCAGAGTCAGTGCCTGCCTTTCTATTTATTCCTTCTACTATGGAGCATGAAATAAGCAGATCTTGGAGGTAAATCTGCAAAAAGTGTTCCCTCTGCATTTTATTCCTGCAGTCGTTCCCTTGCCATAGGTGATTCAGTCCCCCAGAGGAGCAGGGCACTCCCATTCCTGCAGGAAGACATCCCAAAGCCCGGGAGAGGTGGATATTAAACTGGGGGCTGGGTGACGGCGCACACACGATCCGCAGCCACGCGCTGTGTGGTCCCTTATCTCGGGCAGACATCTGCCAGAAATTCCTGCGGAGTCACAGCGCTTGACACGAGATGGATGGAGCCCTGGGCCTGCCAGGATCCGGGCTCTCCTTACGACAGCTGCGCCAGGCCCGACCAGGATCCATCTGGCTCTGGATCCTGGCTTTGAAAGGGAAGCGTGGAGGAGCGGACAGAGCTCGCACGCTCCGGCACCAGATGTGCTCGTGCTGCTCCCCGTAACCTCCAGGGAGGGATTTTTTGGGAAAAACTCCCTGTCTAGCTCAGCACCGACCCTTGGCATCGTAGCGCCTGTGCTGACAGCACGGAGCTGCACAGATCCAGGGCCAGGTGGCTCCTTCTTCCCCATTGCTGGTCCAGATACTCCAGTGGCTTTGGCTCACCAAATCCTTGGTGGCCAAGGATCCGTCAGGCGGGTGTTTCTTCCCATTCCGGGAGAGTTTTCCCGTTGTATGTGGTCTGCAGCCTCACGCCGTGCCTCTCTCCATCTGTGTTTCATAACTGCTTTCCCAGCCACCGGATCCCTGCGGATTGGGCCGGTTTCATCCTGTTTTCTCTATTGTTCCTGCATCTTCTGCTCATGTTTCTGCTCGGGGTCACTGGCAGAGGGATGCGACCCCAGCCTCCTCCTCCTCCCCTTCCCTGCCTGCTGCAGTGTTTTCCATGGTTCTGCAGGAAGGTTCCTGCCAGGCAGCACTGTTGGAGCAGGAGGAATGGCTCCCCATAAAATTTGGGACTCGGGAGCCAACTTTCTCCATCTCTCTCTGCAGCATTAAGGTGTGTTTTTACCCATTCCTCAACTTTTCAGGCCTGCATTTTAGGGGGAGACCCGAGCACAAGGATATATTTTTCCATCCTATTTTTATAACTCACCCACTGCGGCGTGACGGGATTGGAAAACCCCCATGAGCTCAGCCAGGGGTTTGAGACAGCCCCCAGAATAATATTTTCGGAGAAATTAAATTCCAGACAAGGGGGTTTCCCTCTGAATTCACAGTGAGGACTGGCTGGGGAAAATACTCCTACAGCTCTCCAAGCCCTGCAACCACACACTGACTCCTTATGGAAAGTCCTTGGCCAACTCTTCACCTTAGATGTCTTCCCTCCTGAGCTTCCAGAGCACTTCACTAAGAACCATGTCTGGTGATGAGAGGAAATATTAGTTATTTTTTTATTTTAAATGTATTTATTTTGGGATCATAATGGGCCTCTCCAGCCAGTGGATGCCTGTGGAGCGCTGCCCTGGGCTGTGGAAAACAGGCTGCTCTTGGTTTTGGCTCTAGAAAGAGGAGTCTGGAGAGGGAGGGGATGGAACCAGCTCTTTGCTTGTGGCCTCAAATTCCTACTGCCACCAGCTGGACTTCCCACTGCAGCAGGTGTCCTTGGAATAGGTTCATCCCATTCATCTCCATCCCCTGATTTGCTCCAGGAGTGGATGTTGTTCACTGATTGTAGAATTGAGAGGATAACGCTGAGTTTGAGCAACCCAGCGTTGCCCAAGCAGCAGGATGGTGGGAAACCTTGGGGCAGGGAGGTCTCCTTCCCCATCCTTACTGGAGTAGGAGAGGAGCTTTCCTCAGGTCTGAGTCCCCATCACTTTGAAAACAGCGCTCTGTCCAGTCTAGGAATTGCTGGCAGCAGAAGTGGTTGGAAACTGAGGGAGATTTGTGGCAGCTTGTGATTTACCCATCAGCCTTTACTGGTCTTAACAGTGTGGGTGATGTCTGCATGTCCTCAAAAGAGGAACAGGGGAACAGTTGTGTGCTTTGGGATGGAGACATTCCCTTCCCAGCAACAGGGAAAATTGGATGTTTCTTAAACATGTTGTTTCACGTGGCCATTCTCAGTTCTGAAATGAAAAATTAAAAATTAATATATTAGATCTGGAAAGGAGGGAAGGGAAACATTTGAGGTGTTGCAGTAATCCTGGGTTTTTTGCCTGTCCTCACGTTTCTCCCTGGTTTCCTTACAGGCTCAGGCACCAGGCACACAAAGAGCTTTACGCCTACAAACAGGTGAGATGACCCTCAGGAAGTTTCCCCCTCCTTCCCTTCGTGCCTAGTGCCAAATGCACATTGGAGCAGCCACTCCATCAGGTTTCCTTGTGCTGATCCTCTCCTTGGGAGGTTTTTGGCCCTGGAAGAGCAGTTGTAACAATCTCTGTCCCTGGTGATTTAATTGTTCTCCACCAGCTGGGCCACCCAGGACCATCCCTCACCTGCTCCTCCACAGGTCTCCAAGCAGTGGGAACATCCCCAGCCACCAAACCATGTTTTGTGGGGTCTGAATCTGCTCCCAGGGTTGGACCCGGCTGCTCCAAACCCACAGAGCTCTCCCAGGGAACAGCCCCACGTCCCCTTGGCAATCCCAGCTCTACCCTGCAGACACCCATGATACCCAGTTAAAATAAACAGGGCCCAGAGGTGGGTGTCAAGTTGCTGCTTCCACGTCCTGTTTTCTCCAGGATTGATGGGATTTTTCTGCCTCTGATCCGTTGTTCAAGCAGGAAATTGGGTGGGGTCAGGGTGGTAGCAAACCGTTGTCCTGGATTTATGGCCCTCTCCAGGTGTTCAGCCTGGATGGAGTGAGAATGAAGTGGCAGATATCCATGCAGGGGCTTGTGGCAGAGTATGGGAGCCCAGGAGGGTTAAATTTGGGAAGAAACCTCCTGGATTTGGTCCTTGTGTTCGTGGTTTTGTCTTTGCCAGCACTGCTTTCCTCCTGTCCCTGCTCAGGGGTGAAGGCCCCACGCACTCCTTGGTGGTGCCAGGTTTGCTGGGAGGTTCCCAATTCTACTGGGACACTCAACTGCATCTCTTTATGGAGACTTTTCCTGGGAATGCTCACAGCAGCAGCTCTGTCCTGACCCCAGCACTTTGTCTTGCAGGTTATACTCAAGGAGAAGGTGAAGGAACTGAACCTCCACGAGGTGAGCACATCCTGGGCAGCAAAGGCTCCCTCACCCTCCTCTTCCTCACGCTGGGGAGGGGTAAAATCCTCAAATTTAACTCCCTTGGGAGCAGGGCACACAGCCAGGTGTGCTTTGGAAAGGAGGAAAGGCGTGGATTAAACCACCTCCCTCCTCTTGGCTCCCCTCGAGCTTTCACTGCACCATTATTATTATTTATTGCCTTATTATTATGGCAGCGATAAAGAGCTGTGGATAAGGGGAGGCCAAGGAAAGCTGGGCCTTGGATAAACAGTGTCCCTGGGCGGGGACGTCCCCTCCGGAGCGTGACGATATCCAGCGCAGCTCTGGGCAGGGAAAACTGGAGTCTGGGATAAACACCCTCCCCCAGCCCCTGGGAGAGGCAGATCCACCTCTCCCTCCCTGCCCTGTGAGGTCTGAGACACCTCTGTTGTTCTCCATGATCTTCCAGGCCTTTTGGGGCTGAGTGTCCCCACTTACAGCCCATTTTTCCCGCTGAAGTTGAGCAGGAATGTGCTCGAATCCCACGTCAAACATGGGCTGGATTTATTTATTCCCCTAAAGACAACAGAAATGCCCACCCACGTCCCGGGCACGAGGCCACTCATCTGCTCAGTGCCAGCTCCAGTTGTTTATAAGCCACTATTTATTTTACTTTAATTCCCTGGGCAGAGCCCATCCCACGTTTTACCCTCACCCTCCGCTCCCCACGGCCGGGGGATAAATCCCAAGGACCCCAGGGTTCCGAGCAGTCCCCGCTGGAGGCCCCTATTTCTGATCCCTTCCCTGCAATCGACCTGCAGTGCTTTTTTTTTTGTCGGCAAACGGACTTCAAAGCACTTCCCAGGGTTGTAGGAGGGATTTGGGAATGTGCCAGAGTCGGGAACAGCAGCAGTAACGCTCCGTCCTGCTCCGTCCCTCCTCCTCTACGTCTCTTCCCAGCTCTCCGCAGCTCTCCCAGCTTTTGGGGAGGACAGGGAGTGTGTGGGGAAGGACATAGAGCAGCTCAGGCTCTTCCCTGGGGTTTGCAAAAGGCTGGAAGGGTTTTGCTCCAGAATATCCCTTTTTGGGCATTTGGATCCTGGCTTTTACAGTAAGTGTTTCTGGAAAGCAGAGCACGGGGTGGGAATTTTCCAACATGACGGGGCGGCCACCCGGAGCCCTGAGGGGCCAGCCCTTCCCCCCATCTCTGGGTTTGGTTTTCCCCTTTTTCCATCATTCCGCCTCTCCCAGGCCCTGGGGGAGCTCGGGATGTGTGTGTTCCTTGGGGGATGGTCCTGGCAGCTGTGCCTGGCCCTTGTTGTGGACAGACACAGATCCCGGGCCGAGGGGGCTGGGAAAACCAGCCGGGAATACCCAAAATCTCCAGGAATATCCAAAATGAGTCACGACTAAGCAGGAAAGGAGTTTTCAGCTGAGTCTTTTGCCTGCTGGGAAAACAGCCACCAGCTTTCCCAGCCCTGGGATAGATGCACCCTTTGCCTTTTCCTGTTCCTAGAGTTATCCCTGTGTATGCAGCTCGGGCCTGGGGACAGCAGCAGTGTCCATCCCCCTGCACCCTAAAAGCTCCTGGCACATCAAACACATCCCAGCTTCGTGGCTGTTGCTCTGGGAAGGCTCCAGGGTCCCTTCTGCCAGGAAAGGGAGACCCCAGGCTGAGCCTGGCCAGTAAAATTTGGGAAGGTTTTAGGGAGGATTTCACCCCTCTGATGCAGGTGGTGAGGCCCTGGCACAGGTTGCCCGGAGAAGCTGTGGCTGTCTCATCCCTGGAAGTGTCCGAGGCCAGGTTGGATGGGGCTTGGAGCAACCTGGG
>NW_021940696.1:865661-870388 GCF_001715985.3 Manacus vitellinus
GGTGGTGGCTGTGTGGGGTCTCCTGGGTTTGGATTCCCCACCCGCCCTGCCTGGGGGTGGTTGTCCCCCTCCTCGGCTACCTCAGGAGTCCCTGGAATGGGCACCATCCTGGTGTCACCCAGTAGCAGTGAGAGCCATGGCATGGAGGGGGCAGGCAAAAATCCTGGCTTTTGGGATCATCCCATCGCTTCCAGCCTGGCCCTGGGGGTCTCTGGGCAGCCCCCCAAACCCACCATCCTCATGGTGGGGAGCTGGGCCACCCCCTCACCTCTCCAGCCACAGATCTGGGTGTCCCCCGCCATCCTCACAACTCGTATTCCCTGGATTTTGGGGAGGGGGGTGTCAGTATTACACGGCAGCGGCTTCCCCGGGTGCAGGGCTGGGGGTGCTCCGGGTGCCGTCCCCCCAATCCCGTAAATTCCTCCCAGGACTGTTTATGGAGCGTGGAGCCTCATAGACGTGTTTGTACACTACGGATTCTGCAGCAGAATATTTTTTAAAACATTCGCTGTTTTGGTTTATGGTTTGTTTTTTTTTTCCTCTTGTTCGTTTGGTTTTTTTGTAAGCTCTATTTTTGTATATTTAATTGCTATTTGGAAATTCTAATAATGCGTCTTTTTTGCTAATCACACTCTTCTTAAGGAAAGGAAAAAAAAACATACAAAAAAAAAAAAAAAAACAAACCAAGAGTTCGCATGTGATTTGACTTGAAATGTAAATAAAAGCAGGTTTTGGAAGCGGGGGTGTGTTTGAGGGGGTCTGTCCCCCCATCCCTCATTCCTGTGTCACCACGGGGATGTCTCCAAAGGGAGTGGGACCCCGGAGGGGCTGGAAGAAGGGCTTGTTTGGGGTTGGGGATCCTGCTGTCCATGTCTCCCTGCCCCAGCACGTCCCTGTCCCCGTGCAGATCATCCCTCCCGGCCACTGCCGATGGGGACACCACTCCCTGAGGGCATCCCAAAATCCCCAGCCAAGGGAGATTTGGAGGGTTCCAGGCACGGCCTGGGCTTCCCTTCTTAGGAAGAGGATATTCTTCCATAAACCAACCTTCCCAGCCCAAATTCCGGCCCAGCTCCCTAAGGCCAAGCTCCCATAGGATTCGGGGATTCAGCTCCCAGCCTGTGTGCTCTGGGATCTCCTGGGGTGCAGCTCAGAGCCACTCACCGCGTTCCATCCCTGCTCTTCCCCCAAGTGTGACCAGACGGGTGGAAAAATCCCCTTGGATTGTCCCCACGGGGGTGGCTGAGCTGGAGCCATCCCGGGGTGGGATCCCTGCAGGACCCTGGTGTGGAGGAGGAAGCAGGAACCCCACCATGCCCTGTCCCGCTGTCCCTGTCCTGTCCCTGTCCCGCTGTCCCCAAACCCTGCCCGGCGCGGGGGGCTGCTGCCCTCTAGTGCCAGCTGCTTCCCGGCACCGCATCCCACCTGGACATCGCACAGGAACGGGGTGCTTTGGGTTGGAAGGGACCTTAAAGCCCTTCCAGTTTCAACCCCTGCCATGGGCAGGGTCACCTTCCACCAGCCCAGGTTGCTCCAAGCCCCGTCCAACCTGGCCTTGGACACTTCCAGGGATCCAGGGGCAGCCACAGCTTCTCTGCCCAACCTGTGCCGGGGCCTCCCCACTCTCACAGGGGAGAATTTCTCCCTAAAAATCCTGTCTAAATCTACCCTTCTTCAACTTAAAGCCTTTCCTCCACTGTTCTCCTTCACCTTCTCCAAAAGAATCCACAGGGACTGGCTGCCCTCCCAGCCATTTTGGGATGATGATCTTGCAGGATGATTCTTGCTGCTGGGACAAAGTCTGGATCTCACACCAAGCTGCACAAAGTTATTTTTGGTGCTTCCACCCCACAGCTCCTGCTCTGGCTTGATGCTGCACCTCCACCTCCAATCCCATCCGTATCATTCCTACATCAAAGGCCAAAGGGCCTCCAAAGCAACAATCAGCAAATATTTAATCAAACCCAAAAATGCTGCTATTTGCCCCAGAATAACACTTAAATTTTTCCCCCCTCTCCTTTAACATACTCTAAAATACACCTGATTCCCAGAGCCTGGAACAGGCAGGGAGGGAAGAACAATCAGAGATTGCCAGTGATTCTTTTCAGTCAGGTTCTAAAACCCCAATTCCCCCAGCACATTCCTGCTCACTCCCACCAACGTCCGTCCCATTGCACTGGAGCTCCAAGAACGAGACAGGAAGCAAACAAGGGTTTCAAAGCATGTAAAAAATAACTGTGATATTTTATTACAAGAAGAAAAAAACAAGCAGTTTACAAAAAAAAAAAAAAAAGGACAAACACTATGCCAGGGGCTTTGGTGCTGGGATCAGACCGTGCTGGATCTACTCCAAATTCAGAGAAAAAGGAGTTACATGAACACAGGAGAAGCCACGGGATGCTGTGCCCAGAGACACCAGTGCCTGAGGGCAGGGGCTGTGGTGGGTCAGGCTGTGGGATTGGTGCTGGGAACTCCTGCAGAGGTTTCCCAGCTCTCCACAGCCAAGGTGGTTCTGCCATCCCCAGCCCTCAGCTCCTGCTTTAACAAAGCCCAGCCTTTCCCCTGTGTATCCCAAGGATTCACACCCTCCCCACGCACCCAGCCCAGCCCAGCTGATACACCAAGGGGCCACACAGGTCCCAGGCACACAGACATGCCAAAAAGCCAAAGTTTTCCATGAGTTTTGGCCATGGGGTGGGGGTGTGTGTGTGGGTGGGTGTGTGTGTGTGTGTGTGTGTGTGTGTGTGTGTGTGTCAGACTTTGCGTGGTACAGAAAGAGCCGAGCCTGGACACCCTTCAGGCAGCACCTGGGAAGTGGAGCTGTTTTTAATGCACTGAGTTTGGGCACCTTTTGTGTGATTTTGTAAGAAATGAAGAATAAATGAGAAAGTGAACAACTCACCCAGAGAAGCTGTGGCTGCCCCTGGATCCCTGGAAGTGTCCAAGGCCAGGTTGGACGGGGCTTGGAGCAACCTGGGCTAGTGGAAGGTGTCCCTGCCCGTGGCAGGGGGTGGGACTGGATGATCTTTAAGGTCCCTCCCAGCCCCAACCATCCCATGACCTGTATGATCCTGCTCCCAGCCCTCACCTCTGAAGCACCACATTATGGAATACAGAGCAGGACACAACCAAAACCTGTTACACTGCAGGAAAACCAAATTTTCTTTCCCATCCAGCACAGATCACCTTCCATGTGAGCTCTGTGCTCTTTTCCCCCTATTTTACTGCTGTGTCCCAGATTCCAGCCCAGACTCAGCTGAGGTTTGGGAGATGCTCCACTCCATGTCCATGGCCTGGACTTACCCAGCAGAGCTGACAGGGGCACCACACTGATCTAACCAGCAAAGCAAACATTTCCTGAATCCAGAGTTTCTTCCCTTTCCAGAGGGAAGTACCACACAAGGATCCCATCTCGGGATGCAGCAATGGGCAGAGCTGGATGGGACTTACAAGCTCCCAGCCCTTCCACCTGGGCTCATGAGGGGTGTGGGGATCAGAGGAGCTGGAATTCAGCTTCTCTGGAAGGAAACCAGGATCTTAAAGTGTGTGTTGGAGTCAGGGCGACGGTCATTCCGATATCCTGGGATAAAGCCTGACAAGTGTGACCTGATGTGAAGGATCTGAACAGCTTCCCCTGCTCAGGGCAGGGCAGTTGCTCCATGGAGCTGCTCCCTGGGAAGCCAGAGCAGCTCCAAAGCCGTGTCTCCGTGAGTTCCCATCCTGAGGGAAGGCACAGATACCTCGTTGCTTTGAGAGAGCGTTTATTGAGCGTGCAGGATCCATCCCAACCCCCATCCCAAGGGTGCAGCTTCCACAGGGGTTCCACCTCGCTCAAGGGCTGTGTGGGAGCAGGCACAGGGAAAACTGGGAGCACAGCACGCACGTGGGAAGGGGGAGGATTCCCCAAAAACACCAGGAGTGCAGCCATTAATAAATGCAACATGGAACATGACAGAGATCCGAGTGTGACCGAAGGAAGCGTCTCTTTGGTGGAGTTCTGTGCAGCCAAGTTTGGTAATGGAGGGAAAATCCCGAACAAACAAACAACAAATCCCACCGTTTCATCCTCAAATTTGCTTTTAGATCTCAAGGTTGGAGGCTGACAGGCAGACACCCCTAACACTGTCCCAAAGGGGCTGTGTAGGAGTGCTGGAGGCTGAAATGGGAATCCCCCCAAGGCACAGATCCGTGCTGTGCCGTACCCTCCATCCCTAGGACAGAGATAAGGACGTGTGGAACAGGAACAAAGCCTGGCTGCCAGCACAGGGTGTCCCACAGGCCACCATGGATCAAGTGCTCTGTAGGGAGTTACACAACAAGGCTAATGCTGATGCTCTTCCCTCTTCCCAGACCATTCCCGGCACATGGAGAACGCGACAGCTTTGACTGTGAACACAGAACTGTGACCTGGGCACTCGGCACTCCGAGGGATCCCAGTGGGAGGAGCAGAGTGCCCGTCCCCTGCTTTGTCACAGCCATTAAACACAGAGTAAACTACCTAAAAGGGGCAATTTCATGTGACTGAAATGCCCCACAGACCTTCCCATACACCCCCACATCCAGCCAGTGTTTTCCACGCACGTCCTTTGGAACAAACCTGCACTGGCATCCCAGATGGATTTCAGCTCTCAGAGACAAACACCCAGCCCTGGGCTGACCCCACAGGGCACCCCAGGGAACAGTCTGAGCAGGTGAAACGTGGGCTCAGTGACCTCCAAACCAGCAGC
>NW_021940696.1:871898-877255 GCF_001715985.3 Manacus vitellinus
ATCTGCAGAACATTAAAAACACCCACAATTCTCTCAGAAAGCAAGGCCAGGTCACTTTAACCCAGGCTCTTCTTCACTGCCCAGAAATCCCCAGGCTGAACTACAGCTTTCCCAGCTCAGGAATGTGAACAGAATAGTTGATTTTGCTGTGAAATCCTTATACTGACTGGAAACACTGACCACAAAGTGCCATCTCCCCCTCTCCCCTGAACTCCTGCCTTTGACTCATCATTAAACAGCTGAGTGACTCTCTACTGTTAAACTAAAGGAAAAAAACTATTTGGAAGCCCATAACCAACACAATTCTGAAAGAAAGGAAAAGACCAACCAATATATTAGACTCAAGTCAGACTTTCAGTCTAACTTTAATCCCAAAATAGTTCTCCTGAGCCAAGCGATGAGCTTTGAAGTTGCTTGTTCTCCAACAAGAAAATAAGTCAGTTCAAGGCTGTTTAGGACACATCTTGCATCATTTTATCAGCAAATGAAGGTAAAGAGAGATCCAGGAGTCAGGAGGATGCCAGATCCCCTAGCTCATCCCGTGGGAGCAGGCTCAGGATGCAGTGCAGAGGATGTCTCTGTTCTTTCATAGCCCTGTACAATGCTGCTTGACATGAATGCAACAAGGCAGCACTGTAAAGAAGCTGAAAGCCCAAAGATACAGGAACAGCCGTGGGGTTGGTGGGGCTTGGCCAAGAAATCCAGAGCAACTCATAAAAACAACACAGGGGAGACATCCAGCCTCCACATCCTCCACCCCTCCCTTCCTCCTCTCCCAGAGCTGTTCCTCAAACAAGAGGCATGCCCCTCAAACAGGCAGCAGCAGAGGTGATGTTCTAGTCAGGGAGGAAGGGAAGAGATCCCCCAAAATACCTCGTTGAGTGCACACATCCGCGCTATGGAGCCGATGTTGTTGGTGATGGTGATTAAGGTGGCCCTGGCCAGGTCCTCCTTGCTGACAGACTCCCTCTTCTCCTTGCTCATCATGTTTCCAAAGCTGTAAAGACAGTTTTAGGGTTAAAGGTCCCATCAGAATTCCAGGAGATAACGGGAACTGCTAATGTAACCGAAGCAATTTATCTTGAAGGATTGATTCCTATGATTTCTAACTTTAAAAAGCGTTGCTATCAGTAACTCAGGATCTCTCAGGAATGGCTGTTCTCCTGAGCCACCTAAGTCCAGATTTTCATGCTTGCAGGACCTGCAGTGAAAATAAAACCCAGGGAGGTCGTTTACCTGGATGCCACAGCCCAGCCTGGCAACCCGAACCGCTCGTAGTCTCCCCCGTAGATGTCCCGCACCAGTTTGTCCACTTTGGTGCTGTCCCCCTGGGATGCCATTTCCAGGGCCTCCTCAAAGGTGGAGCATCCTGTGAGAAGGCAGCAGAGACCAAAAAAGGTTCCCCCTCCGAGGCTGCAAGTAAAGCAGAATTAAAAAACTTCCTTTAAATCTGTTCCTCTCACATAATTTACAGCCTGCAAGGAATCCCTCACAGCCTTCTGCACAGGCCATTGGTGCTAAACGAGACCTTAATTTTCTATTTCACACCATCCACTTTCTTCCCAGCACTCAGGAGATGTTAATCTTAAAATAAATATTAGTTCTGAGGGATAACTGGAGTGTCAGGGCAGAGCCATTCAAAATCTGGGGAAAAAACTTTGTTCACCTCATCATGTACAGATCCCAATAATGATCTATAGTAAGAGTAGGAACTGTACTGAGGGGCTTTACAATCATTATTATTATTACAATTGTTAATATTATATTATTTCTTCATTATTCATTATTATTGCTAACTTCCTGGGTCTTCAGGAAAGCTTAAAGCTACAGAAATATTTTGCTTTGCCTGGACACAAGAGCCACACCTTCAGGAAGGGCAAGAACTGGGGAATTACTGCTAAGTCATCATCTCTTCCACCAAAATCAGGCAAATTCTGGAAGTCAGGATGGAAATCTTGACTGCTTGGATCAAGGCTAAGAGTTGTTAAGATGATCACTGTATTTGGGATAATCCCAAACTAGGTGATCTAATCAAGCAGATCAGTAAAACCCTTAAATTCCTGCAGCAGGGCAACTGAAAAACCAGCTTTGACAGAGACTGGCTGCAGAAAAGACACCAAAACATGAAATCCAGATCCTCTCTTCCAGGAGGGATCTTTGCTGGCAGGGAGAAGGGACTGCAGTAAAAGCAGGAGCTTGGTCATTCCACACACCACCTTTACTGCAGTTTGTCCCTGAAAATGTGATTTACAAGGCAGGAACGTGTTCCAGACTCCAAAATAAAACTCCCTCTTTTCCCCCCTCAGCACTCACCTGGTGCCCGTTACCCGTTTATAGTTTTCTTTGGAGTAGACAGCCAGAATGCTGACCCCTGAGCCAATGTTCACCAGGAGGAGAGGGTATGGATTCTCCAGGTTGAATGGGAGCTTCTGGCACCTCTCAGCATCCGTTGGGTTCTCAAAATAGTAACACTCTGAGTGTCCATTGAATCCCACGGAGTCGATGTACAACACCCCTTTAATAAGGCAGTCGAGTTCATCGAGCTTACAAAGCTCAAGGTCACCCATCTGGTGGGAAGGAAAAAGAGGAATATTGAAGGAGCAGGGAGGGATGTGAAGGGCTTATGGTCAGGGTTGGAAAAATGCATTCACTGCCAGCTCAGTCCAAGCTGTCTCCATGCTCCCTGCAGAGCCTGGGGAAGAACAGGTCACAGGAGAGCACGGGGAGTCCCAGCTATCCCAACCTTCTGGTGTGCAGGTGTGAAATAGGGAAAAAAAGACACCTGGATCCAGAGATGGACACAAGAGAGAATCCCACAAACTCCCACAAGCCTGATTCAGGCCCTGACGCTGAGGCACTGGCATGAAAAGTCAGAGGAAGTGAGGAGGGGCTTCTTTGTTTGACCAAAATATCCAACAAAACCCATCCAAACAAACATCAAAACAAAAGGTGAAGGAGTTACAAAATTATTTTCCCCTCATGCCACTGCCTCAACTGCACAAAACAGGATATTAGGAAAAATTTCTCCACTCAAAGGGTTGTGCTGCCCAGGGCAGGGGTGGAGTCCCCATCCCTGGAGGGATTTAAAATCCCTGTGGATGTGGCACTTGGGAACATGGGTTAGTGGTGGCCTTGGCAGTGCTGGGTTAAGGGTTGGACTTTTTGTGGTCTTAAGTGGTCTTAAGTGGTCTTAAAGGCCTTTTCCAACCTCAATGATTCCATGAAAAGCCCACTTATTTGCATTTTTCCAAGCCCTGATGAAACAAGTATTTATCACACATGTTTTTCACCTGTGAACAAGGATCCAACCCAGAACGAAGCCACATGATGAAATCAAACCCCAACTGTGAACTTCCTGACAGTTAAATCTACCCCCAAACCTGACTGAACTTCAACCATCTCATTCACACACAGGGTGTCAGAAATGAAACCAGGTGAGCAAAGAAAGAAAACAAAGCAGGCGAAAGACAGCAATGAGGAAAAAAAAAATAACCCACGAGACCGAGACCAGCAGCAGCAGAGATTAAAACCAGAGAGGAAGATTTGTAAGAAAGAACATTGGTGAGCAATTAATTTAGAGTGACAGGACGTTACATGCACATGGGGGAAGAAAGCTCAGGGAAGAAAGTGTTTTAATTTGGACAATTCAACCTGACTCCTGACTGGAGTTAGGTGGGGGGAGACACATCCGAAATCAAGATTTAGAGGAGTTTTAAAGAGTCTGCAGAGGGAGTTTTCTAGTTCTAAGCCCTCAGAGAAACGTCACTACCAGATCCTAACGGTATAGAAGCCAAAAATGCCTACTGTGCGAAAGTCCTGCTCAAATTTGTACGCTCCACCTCCCGTGGCACATAAGGTAGTATGGAGGCTCGAGAAGTGCTTTTCGCTTCCCATTTGGATAAAAGCAGGCATGTCATGAGTAGGAAAGCGTATAAAGTGCAGATTGCCTTTACGTCCACACAGGGTAAGGTCCCTGAGCTCAAGGTGCACATCCCGAATGCCTGTGGAGCCATAGGCTACGTTGGATGTCAGGTATTTGCGGATGCTTTTGAGGTTTTCCACTTCTTCCTCTTCCTCTTCCGCCGTGATGTCCTTGGGTTCAAAGTAGACGAGTTTCACCAGGGTCCCTCCGATGTCCAGGCCAAACCAGGGAAAGACTAGAGAGAGAGGAGACAAAGGGAAAATGAAACAGGGTGTGGTGCTGCCATGGCACCAGCACCCTTCCAGTGGAAAGGCTGGAATTAGATGATCTTTAGGGTCCCTTCCGAACCAAAGCATTCCACGATGCTGTGAAAATAGTTATAAACTGAATTAACTCATGGAATTCTCCAGGGACCCCTGTGGTCTGTTTAGTTTCAAGTGGAAAGCAAAGACAGGAATGTTGGCAGCCTGAAATGTCTTTGACAGGAGATTTCTCCAATGTTGAGCACAACTCCTGTTTGGAGATCCCTGGAGTTCAGGAGCTCTGAATATTTGCTGTACAACACTCAAAACACTGACACTGTCCCCCCCAGGATCTGACAGTATCCATAGCCCCCACCACCAGATCCTGCTGCAGGTTTAATCTCCAGCTCTTCCTCTTCCCAAGTTCTGAACTGGAGCCAGAGCCATGGATAACACCAGTGCTTTTACATCAAAGGGATGTACAAACGTTCCCTAATTACAACACGGAGCTGAGGTAGACAAGTAATCTAAGATGCCCCAGGGAGACAAAAACAAATGTCTAATTGGATTATTTTATTAGTCAAATTCCCCCATGGTACAAAATATGCATCAGTGTCAGGCCCAGCAACATTTGCAGCTGTGTTGGATAATGAGCTGCTTGGAAAAGATCAAGAGAAACCCCTGATCTGATGGAATCTGCGATTAGAGCTGGGAACTGGAACAGATTAATATCACTATTAATGAGCTGAAGGAGAGGCTGGAGCTAACGAGATGCACGGGCTCCAAGGCAAAGGGAGAGATGCAGCCACATGTTCAGGCTCACAGCAGCAGGATTAAACCCTGACAGTGTGTTCCAGAAGGAAAAAAGGAATGCTTAGAAAATAAACCTGAATCGTAGAACCATAAAGTTTGGAAAAGCCCTCTGGGATCATCCAGCACTGCCAAGGCCACCACCAACCCATGTCCCCAAGTGCCACATCCACAGGGATTTTAAACCCCTCCAGGGATGGGGACTCCAACACTGCCCTGGGCAGCTGTGCCAGGGCTGGACAACCCTTTCCATGAAGAGATTTTCCCAATATCCAAACCAAACCTCCCCTGGCACGGCTTGAGGCTATTTCCTCTCCTCCCATCCCTTATTCCCTGGGAGCAGAGCCCGACACCCCCCCGGCTCCCCCCTCCTGTCAGGGAGT